>NW_009648526.1:4667649-4683768 GCF_000708025.1 Charadrius vociferus
TCCCGACAGTTTCGTACTGCTCCTGGAAATACGTCACGCTGAGCTCTCAGAGCAAACATTCAGGAACTCACTTTCTGAGGAAACTTTTAATGTGGAAGTTAGGCATACTTAATTTCATGAATGATGTATATCTAACTTCATCTACAGTGTTTCATAGTGCAGTGTTGGCTCTCCATCATGATCCACAATGACCGCTCCTTCAAAGGGTTGCAGATAGGTTTATCTTTACTGCTGTACTTGTGCCAATATTAGAAAAGACTGATTTGTGATAAAAACATTAAGCACACTAAACGTATTTTTTTATGCCTGTTAATGCAGTAATTGATGTTTTTATGCCTCCACATAATATAGGAGTGTAAAAAACAGTTGAAATCTTGTTTTCTCTCAAAATATGCAATGGAGATATAATTTAACCCTAAGATGCATCAATTGGGTATTTCTCAAGAAAGGCTTAGGTTAGTGAAGAGACAAATTGTTCAAATTCTTGTTTTTCATTTGAAAAACACTAAAAAAGGTCCAACCATTTTGGTTTTAAGGTTGCCAAAAATATTTGTAGCATATGCATTGATGGAATTGAACACCTTGTGAGAACAATGACTGGAAAGATTGTAAACTACGGGCATACATATGGAAAAAAGATGCAACAGAGTTTCTTACTAATTTCACGTAACTCAATGGGAGTATGTGTCCCATGGCAACGTGAACGCAATATTTAAGGTGGCCACATATTGAGCACAGGGTTATTCTTGGCCTCTTACTGCTTGTGCCTTTCTGTTTCCGTAGACGTTGAGATTTCTGTCTGCCCACACTGGGCCAGGTTTTTTTTACGTTTAAAGCAATAAAATGATAGTTAAACTGATGCAATCAAGTTAACGATTGTTTTGACATATTTTGAGAAGAGGCAAAAGGAGTAATTAACGCAGTGGGTAGTTGATATGGAGGATGCTGCTTAAATTGTAAGTGTTATTTAAAAACCAAGTGGTTATACGTATCCAGAATTTTATTCACCTTTTTTTCCCTAACTTGTACAAACTCTTGATACATGATATTCACAAATACTTTTCCTCTTTAAGATAACCATATCCTCATCAAAAGGGATTTAAATTGTTTCAAGACTACTAAGAGTGTGTGATGAAAGTGGGAGATAAATGCATGATTTTGAAATGGCTGAGGAAAATAGGTGATAGTCAAGTCTAGTTTTGATTTAGCTTTCTCTTATAGTGTGAGACCGAGGATGTTGTCAAATTAAAGAATACTCTACTTTCTCTTTTAAAATGTACAAAATGTTGCCATCTATGTAATTGTATGACAGGCTGGAAGTTCTTGAACATCTAAATGATATTTTTTTCTTGTTTGCCTCTTGCAGTGAATAATAATAAGTTGTTTGGTTTTTTTCCAGATAACCTTTTTCATGCTGCTGTCTGCAGTGTGTGTAATGCTGAACTTGGCTGGTTCCATTCTCTCTTGTCAGAACGCTCAGCTGGTAAAGTCCCTGGAAGGATGTCAGTTGGTGAGTAATGAAAAACAAGTCTTTTATAAAGAGCAATGGGTTTTATTTTTCATTTGTTTGGGTTTTATACACATACTCCTTTAATTTTCAAAACAGTACATGTTTAGTAGAGCCATCTATAGGCCTTCTAACATGAAAAATCACATTGGGAAAAGCTTGAGAGTTAAAGTGCTAATGTGTTTACAGTGTTCTGTCACCTCAAAAAGTAAGTTGTAATATTAGAAAGACTTGCTTCTTGGTGTCATGGTGCAAATGACACTTAAACCGAAATGGTGGAACACAGGCCACATCAAAGCAATGCAGTGATTAGCATTTGATGTCAGCACTATCAGGATTTCGTCCAGTTGTTCCTTATACAGCTAGTGTATTTCACAGATGTACTGATTTGGTGTGTGTATGTTAATACTTTATTTGCCATCCTAAATTAGTTATGTATGTTACTTATGTTAAATAAAATACACAATATATGGAAAAATAAAAATTGTCATGATGTGGCATGCTCCAAACTATTAAAAGGTACAGTATACCTAAATTCTTTGTGTTTTTATCTCAGGAAAAAAGTACACGTACGTTGAACTCTTAACATATTTTCTGGCTTAAACTTAAGAAGATGTCTACAGAACTAAACTCATGTCTGAAATCTCTGATTTAAAGTGAAGAATAAAACAATGAACACACACCTCTAATTCAGGAAACAAATGACATTGAACTGCAAGATTGACAAATGGGCTGGAGAATATTTATGGATACGCATCAGTGCTCTTTTTAGTATAATCTGGCTGTCAGTAGACCAATCAAACTGTTTAAACTGTATGAATTTATGAATCAAAGGATTCATTAAGTAGTAGGAATATGTGCACACACGCACCCCAAGGCGTATCATTTGAATGATAAAGAGAAAAGGCATTTTCCTCTCTAATGCCAACAGATGACTCCACAAAATGCTTGTGCACCTCTTCTATCCAGCCATTGTTTTCCTCCTTTGTTCCTAGGGATTTTGTCCCTTAAAACCCTTCAGGCTTCCATTCCCATATGATATATTTAATAAAACTGAGTTAAAATAATATAAAAAGTTTCGATGAATCTTTTGAAAGGCACATGAAAAGTATAGAACAGGAAACCGTTTGGGTGTGACCTGTCATATGCCTTCACCTTGTTTAGTCAGCTTTGAAGCCTGCGTTCTGTTTTCCTGTCACCTGTTCCATTTGGGAGGGGTGCGGCTGCAGCTCCATCAGCTGGGGATTCTGCTCAGCTTTCTAGTGTTTGCCAACTCCAGGTTTGATTGGGGTAAAGGCTTTATAGAGCCGGATGGATGGAGCCAGGTAGATGACTCAGTGGAAAACTACAGTGGCCCGAAGAGAGGAAGGGAGGGTTTTACCTATCAAATATTTGGTCTGGGAAACTCTTGATAAAATTCCTGGCTCTCATTTTGATGGGGAGTTGGGGTTGTGCTGCAGAGTTGGAAAAATCAACTGGTGGAACCTGGAGCTGTTGTAAGATGTACGTTGGAGTTTTATGGGAAAATAGGGGGTTTGTTGTGGGTTTGTTTTTTTTTTTTCATGAAAAAAAGAAGTATCGTAGGTATTTTTTGTAGAAGATCTTTGAAGTGAGTCTTACTAATTTGTTTTAAGATCCTTACTTTGATATTGGGACTATTTAGAAGTTACTTTAAAGGACTGCATGTATACCAGAACTTCCCATGAAGACTTACAAAAATGGCTTCGTATCTGCATGGAAGAAAGAATAAACTGTCTCTCAAAATGAATGCTTTCTTAACTAGCTAATGCAACTATATAACTGTATTATGTGACCTATCTGCTATAATTTTCAAACACGGTGTTTTGACCTGTAGTGTCACTGTAATGAATAGCTTAGGCTTGTGTCCAGACATCATGCTCTGCTAGTCTGCTGGTTATACTTCATGTTCCATATTCTCAAGCACTGCCATCTAGCCACATCTCTCAGGTAGGATAGTATCAAAACCCTAAAGAAAAAAAGGAAGGAACGTCGGAATTTTGGAAACATGAATTTACCTCTTCGTTGCTAAACAGGTCATTGTTTGATTTGTTGGCAAAATCACCTACAATTTCTGTACTGTTTGATACATAAATTATTTCAGAACCAACGTGTTCTTAACTAGTTACTGGTTTGACATTTAACTGACTATGGTAATAAATGAAAAAAATGTGTCTGTATGTATATCTGTCTGAGGGGAGCCATTTGTACTTGTGTGTGCTGTCTTTTTCCTCTCACTCAGTAGTAACCAGTGTCATTACTGACAGTTTTCACAGGTGTCCAGTAAGCTGTGGGAATAGAATTTAAATAGCAAATCCTGTCCCAGATGGAGAGGCATGCACGTAGCAAGAACAGTGCCATTGATGCTGTCATGGCTTTGCGCATGCATGGGTTTTGCTGCGTGTGTATGTCTGCTTTTCTAGATCCTTTGAGGCAGCCGTGACCAAACAGAGCTACTCAGCAAAGCCCACTGAAAAATCCCTACGCCTCCAATTCAGTTGCTTACTCAGACTACTGATAACTCTGATTCTGTATGTGCTTGTTAGAGCCTTTTAAACGTGCTGACAGGATTTATCGTTTAATAATACCGCCTAGCCATACGTGATCTCTGTTCTAGGATGTATTGTGATAATGTATCTGTGTTAGGATTCCTTATCGGCCTTTGCACCAAGCAGAAGGACTTAGATGAAAGAAAGGGAGCATTTTAATTTCTCCTAATACAAGCTATATTAGAGGTGTAGGACAAAAGGAAGAAAATGAAGTTAATGAGAATCAACAAAGTGGCATTGTGGGGACAGAAAGTTGAAATAAGCAAAGTTCTGCTTGATTAGCACATTCACAGACAAAGAAAGCATTGGCTCCAGCCAGTGCTTAGATGTTCACTACCAAGAAAAAGACAAGTCCACAGAAAGTCTTTTACATGTTTTCTTCAGTGACCTCTTCTGTGGTTATGAACCACGTCTCCTCTTCAGTTTTGATCAGAATCGCCACCTTTAATAGGAAAACTACTGCTGCAGAAGTAAGCAGCAGTGACTGAGCTGTGCAGTTGAATTCTCTGATTATTGATGAAAATTAAAAGGAATAAATTTGTTTTGGATTTTTTTTTTCTTTCTCCAGCTATTTGAAAAAATTGTGTTTCAGTTGTTTGGGGTGTATTGGAAATTTAACGTTTCAAAATATCCTTGATTCGGTGATTTTCATGGGACCACATTTGATCTGAACTTTAAAGTAGCCTTAGGTTCTTTACCTGTATATTTCCCCCTCCTCTTCCCTCCTTTATCTTGCCTTCTCTAGTCTTGTTCTAATCGCCATCAAGGGAAGGGCATGGTATCAAAGAAGTGCCTTCAGCATGCAGGCAGAGGGTTTGCAGGTAGAAGCAGGTTTTGTCCTTGGGTTAGCGTTTTGGGGGTAAGAGGTTTGGTGGGTGGCCATGTGGGACCTTGTGGGAGGTGCTTTCTCCATCTGTTCTCTTGCGGCAGAATTCAAAGGAAACCTTTGCTTGTTTCTCCAGGTTAAGAAGGTTGTCACTTAAGCAAGAGTCTTGCAAATAGTGTTTTGCATTTTTTCTAAAGCCAGTGTATTTGGCTAGTAAATTAAAAGGCAACAGTTACATTTCACTTGTATTCCCCCCAGCTTTTCATTCCTGATGCAGATGGAATGTGCAAATTTTCCTCTCAACGAGTGCAATGCTGAGCTGGCAAAAGAAGATAAACCAAATGTTCAAACTGCTAGTTTCAATTTTCAGAGCGTGGTGAAATACTAAGTAGCTTTGCCACAGTGTGTTGTACTAGATGAGGGCAGTTTAATTTCACTGTGACTGTTCATTGTAACATAACTGTTCAAAAAAAAGAATTTCTTCTGCCCAGACCTTGCTTTTTAGAGTTTCCTTGCTCAAAATCACATTTCAGTCAGGTTGGGGATTTGCACGTGAATACATTGTATTACCATGTTGAAGTGCTTATATGTGTGGAGTTCGAGTTCTGTTCTTGTAGACCACCCACTGGGAGAGATGCATTGTAGTGAACAGTACTGCTTTATTTGACTCAGAATTTTGGTAGTGTGTTATGTTGAACATATTCAATTATTTTATTACTGGTTTTCACTCAAAAAGGAAAAATACCAGTTTCCTAACAGCTTGTTCTAAGCTTATATTTCATGTTAGTTCCTTAGATAGCTCACTTCAGTTGTAGATCTGTGCGGTCCTGCACTATGTGACCGGGTGTACATTATCAGAGAGCTCTAAATCTTTTGGTCGCCTTGCAGGATACAGATTTACTTTACAGTGATGCAGCTCTAAAAGTCAAAATGCAGCTTTTGTAGAAATGCGGTTTGAGATGTAGTTAATATCTAATGTAACTATACCAGTCAAAAGTGTACTAGTAAATTTGCAAACACAGTACAGTTCAAAAGTCAAATTGAAAGTAAACTTTTTTACTTGCAGTATTTCTGTCTAACTTACTCATGCTTTAAAAGTCATAACAGTATCTACTATGTTGTGGAGTTTAAATTCAGAAGCATTTCATATGTAGAGTAGTTGTTTGAAGAAGAAGAATGAGATGAGGGTCTTATTTTCCTTTAAACACTGGGGATTTATTGTAGATTGCATAATAAATATATTTGTGTGAGTATGTAAAATGTGCTCACCATATGTTAGCATTTTGAATGTGTAATTTGTCAATTTGGTGGTTTTGCTCCTTATCCTGCAGCTTAGCAACATACAACACTGAGGAACAAAAAAAAATGCCAGTAGCTTTAATGGCTTGTTATGAAAATTTAATTGGATTTTTTTCCCCATGATTAGCTGTAGATCCTGCAGCCAAAACCTCAAGATACTGTTTTAAGTCGGTAAGAGTAGGATGTGTACAGAGCAGTTACACACTCAAGCTGTTCATTAATATGTGTATGAGAAACAACATTTTTGTCATAGACATTTCTTTTTCAAGAAATTAATCTCTGAAAATGGTGCTTAACATATGTGGGTAGAGAAATTACTGTATTTTAATTTAAATTCTATTACAAGATAGAATTTTGTTAGTGATGTTTTATTTCTTAGTCTTTCTTTGTCTTTACTGGATGTACCTATCTTATCGTAAGTCACCCAGTAATTTTAAAATAAATGTTCTAGTTTTAATCAAATTTACAGTTGCTTATTATTCAGAGAAGTAGCAATAGTGTCTGTCTCTGTATAGAAAGATTGCTTATAATTTATTTTTCAGTTGTATGACTGAAATTGGCCTGTGGTTATAGTAACATATAAAGGAAGACCCCTTTTTCCCTGTATTATGTTTTGCTGGAATAGTCAAAGCAAAGCAAGTGCAGCTTCGCGTAGAGGTGAATGGCATAGCCCAGTTCCAGAGCTGAGGCTTCTTTGTATTCCACTTTGTGCTGTAGCTACATTCAATTATGTGCACATTCAAAATCAATTTTTAAAATTCCAGGAAAATATATGTACTTGTTTTGTTCTTATTCACTTGTCATTTTTTTCTCTTGATATTTCCCTACCACTCAACTTAATTCTTTACTTGGATTCTCCTGCTCTTTCTCTTTGCATAAGCTGCTATAATGGACTAAAGTTCCCTCCCATACATGTGAGGCCTTCTTGCACTTCGCTGCCTTGTTTTCAACTTTTGAACTTTCATATTTTGTTTTGAAGTTTTGTCCTGCTGTTTTTACATTCCCTATAAAAACCCCTGACGGTTGATTTAAAAGAAAAATTAAAATCTATTACTACTTTCACTAGATGTTTTACGTTTTTAATGGGGAAAAGGTAGAATAGGATGCAAAGTAACACTGTCGCTTCATCCCTAACTTATCCTTTTTGGTGAGAATGTGTGTGTACTCGGCAGTAATTTCTTCTTTGGTAAGACACCTTTAAAACCTAGGCAGAATTTGATTAATTGATACAGATGAAAAAAGTCTGGTCTGTGCACATTTTTGTTACTTATATTGTAACATAGGGGGCTTTGTGTGTGTGCATGTATGTATTTTTAATAAGTCTGAAGCTCTCTCTGTTCTTTGCTGTTGGAGGTTCCTTTACTTATTTGACAATTTGCTACATGAAAGTCGTATTTTAGTGATTTTTTTAATCACTTTTATCACTTTTGAAGTAACAGTACTGCTTTTGGGGAAGACAAAATAAACTTAAAAGACAATTTATGCATATAGGCAGCTTAGGCTGATGTTTGAAATCTTAAATATAGGTTAGATGAGGGTGTACTGTGCAACTGTCATAAATATGAAAGTATACAAACTATACTGTGATTGCTGACTGCACTTACTAGCATGAGTGAGAATCACAAAGTGTAATGCAAATATATACAGGATGGCGTAGAGAGTATGTCCAGGGGGTGAAGTGAATGATGCTTTATTCTTGAGCTCTGCCAACCAGAAAGAGATTTAAACACAGCAGAGTATGGAGATGGAGCACAGTTTTGATGTAGTTGTGCCTGAGACTGGAAACAGCAGCCCTGCAGCTGGACGGGATAATCCCAGCTCCTCCCTGCACCACTGTCACTCTATTGTTTGTGCTGCTGCCTGCATTTATGAAGCCACACGCTGAATGGCATTTGAGGTCTGATCTGGACTAAAAACAAACCACTCCCACACGAGAAAAGAAAAGTTAGTTTGGGCAATGTTTAGGTCACAGGATAGCTGTGTGAATTCTTGACCCTGTGTGCACAAGTGTGGGCAACAGTAGGGCAGTGAGGAGCACTCTGGAGAATGAGGGCTCAAAACTGCTTTCAGCTGCCGCACTGGTGCGAGCAGAGATGTGATGACATGCGTGGCTGTTTGCACCGCTCCCCATTACAGACACACAAGTGAGCAAAGATCTCACTTCACAAACATTTGAAGGAAAAGGTGGACAAGAGGGAAAACTGTTAAAAGCTCTCAACAAATGTACGTTTTGTTTTGCAGTCTGGTTGCAAGTCTTAGGTGATTTTGGATATGCTATGATTTTGAAGATGTCTTTATGTTTTGCAGGAACTTTAATGTAAGCAATTCTCTTTTAACTATTTTAAAGAATTGAATTAAAGGGAGAGTTCCTGGGCAGTGTGAAGTTATGGAACATCTTTCAGAATGAATTGAGAATCTCTTATAGATGGGGAATCTTGACCAAGAAAGTATTTATCTTTTCAGCCTTATTTCTGTGTCACCTGTTCATTACATGAGTTAAAAGTAGACTTGGGGTCTGTATTTTGTATTAGAAATGTCAAATACATCCCATCGTGAGTCAGTGACAATCTTTCACTGAACAGAGCAGCATGAATCAGAGAACAGATGATCTTGACATAGATAGCTTTGTCTGAAGTCCATTTTTCTCATTATAAAAACTTTCTAGGAGCTCAAGACTATATTGATTTGCTGTGTGCTGGTATAGCAAGTGTGCAGTAACATTCTAGCCACTGAATTGGACACAGCTCTAAATTCAAAGTGTAAGTTTTGAACTTCCTCTGTAGCGTTTATCTAACAGTTGACACCATTTGTGACATTCCCAGAGAGGTTTGGGAGCAAGACCTCCCCAGTGGCATGCAGTGCTTTGTATTTTCCATTGATTTGGAGATCTGAGGTTATCATAAGCTGTGTCTTTGGGTTTTGCTCAGATCTTTCACCTCTTAAAAGAGAGTATTAAATGACAAGAATTGAAAAAAAACCCCACTGTCTGAAATTGTTAAAACAGCTTTGTGAGTGAAATTGTATGCTAATTAGAAGTAAACAAGATGACTATTATAAAGGTGCTCAAACTATTTTTCTTTTTTGCTTTATTTCTTTTACAGTGTCTATGGCTTAGCGTACAACCAGCCTTTGTGAGTTGCTATAGACCGTTCTTTCCAGTGCTGCCTTTGAGTATATGGGAAATGGTATAATTTACATACACAGATTTTTTTAAAGCCTTTTTGCAAATTATACGGGCTAGAGGGCAATCTGGAGTCTCGGGAATTGAAGCCCACTGAGATATCATCCTGCCCTGAGCTTGCCTTCATCACTGTATATGGCAAGCTTTCATTCATCTCTATCTCATCTTATAAAGTTTATTATGTTTTTTTAATGGACTCTCTGCTTTTGCAACTGCTCTTCTGGTCACCAGCACGTAAGCAGAGAGTACAAGATAAGCCTGATAGGGGTGACACTAAAAAATACATATATTTAAATATGTAGCTATGAAGATTATATGAACAATTTAAACATACTTCAAGGTCTTAAGCAGTAAGAAAATATTCTGTTGAAATGATTCTATGTGTAAGGCTTTGTGAGGTAATTCTATGAGGAATGTGGCTATCTCTGCTCAGGAAGTGTACAACATGCTAGAGATAATTTGAATTAAAAAAAGTAAATACATATTTGCATTAGGATTTTTTTTTTCTGGAAATCATATAAATATCCCATTGAGAAAATTTAAAGCAATGACAGTTCATATTAACAGGCTAGGTAAAAACATCTAGGGAGTTAAATTTTGGCTAAAAAAAAAAAATCTTTGTTGGATGGAAGCAGAAGAATAAACATTGCTGTGGTTTTTAGTTTGGAGATTTTTTTTTTGTTTGGGTTTTTTATGTTTTTTAATGAGGAAGTCAAAATCAGTATAATGAACATTTTCATTGAGCTGAATGGGATTATTTTAGAATCACTTACAGATATCTTTACGTTTTGAGAATGATCAAGGTTCAGTCTTCTCAGCAAGGCATGCTTTACTGCAAGTCTTTGAAGAATAGAATGCATAATGTTTTTTAAAATGTAAAAACGTTGAATGCTTACTGTAGTCAAGACAAACTGAACATAGAAAAATAGAAAGCAAACCTTTTCCAAAGTAAAAATATGAGATGACATCTACCTCTTACTTCCTCTGCTTTTTCTTCATGCTATGTTCTCGTCTCAAGTATACGTCATAGTTTCTTTTGTAATTATTTTTCCATGTACATGTAAGGGTAAGTTACACTTGTGATCATGACTGCTTCATGTGTGTTCTGGTTTTTTTTCTATTATTGTTTTTGTCTTTCCCCATTTAATATGATTTGATGCGGTTTTGGTTGAGTTACTCTAGTTTCCTCTACCCCTGTAATGCAAAATTTTTTCCAAGAGAGTCATAAAAAGTAACACTCTTCTTTGGTGTTGTATCCTCTTTCTGTATTTTACCAGGTTTTATAGCTTATATTAGCCAATGGAAGGAATCTGCTTCAGGGGATTCTGCATAGAGATTTTCATTTTGCATTTAGTAGTCATTACTGTCACAATAAGTGTAAATATAATTTCTGGGAAATGTATTTATGTTGATTTATACTTTCTCTGACCTTTTTTTTTTCCTCCACAGATTAAATTTGACAGTGATGGCGTCTGTGTTTGCTGTGAGATGCAGCATCAAACATCAGGCTGCAGTAACTTGGGAGAAACGCTGAAACTGAACCCTCTGCAGGAGTGTAATGTTGTGAGGCTGACCCTAAAGGTGCGTTATGAGAAGAATTAACAGTTTATTTCAATTTTAAGTAGTGAGTACTTAGCAAGACAGAAGTGTGTGATTAAAGGGGGAGTAGCTGCTGTTCTCCGCATTTGTACACTCTACGTGCAAAAAAAAATTATTTTCATGCAACAGAATTTTGTGCTTCTATGCATGAAAATAGTTTTATGTTACTCACTCAATATCTGTATTTGTGTAGGTAACGCTTTTGTTAGAGGTTATTTAAGAAACAGAAGTTACAATTGGTTATGACTGATGCTGGAAGGTATAAGAACAGGTATCTTTCATGTTGTTCTTCAAGAAAGCTAGAATCAAAGGTGGTGGTTGGTGGTGTTTAGTAATGTTATGGTAAACTGCTAAGAAACACAAAGTATTAGCAAAATGGTCAAGTATTTCATGATGTACTACTAACACAAAAGCAGTATTTCAGATGGAAGTTACTCTGGGAGGGAATAGTAATTGTTCTTTCGGGATAATGCTGGAAATATGCTTACAGATTGCTCTGCAACATTACAAGAAGTTTAAACTGTTGCAACTACCCAGATAAAAAAATTGAGAACAATTATTAAGAATATTGTATGATTGAGTTATATCCCAGTGTAATTGTCCACATCACTGCTTCACTTCACTGTGACCAAACTAACAAGACATGGTGTTAGGTTAGTTTGGAAAACAGTAAGGAATCCATGAGAGAATTGGTCAGAGAAAAGAACCATACCCTGAGAGTATTGATTCATTTTAGGCTTAATGTAATGATCGACAGAACTAACACTCTATCTGTGGCTTTCAATTTCAAAGTATATTTTTTAATAAAGTTAATAGAGTATATTGGAGTACAGTAGTGAAATTCAATGTGATAAGGATCTTAGGGATATAGACTATAGTGTGAGGCCTGAAAATGCCAAGTTATATTGATATTTGAAGCTATATTTTGAAGTTCAAGAAAGGCAGAAATCCCGCAAAAAGTATGTAATAAGTATCTAAATGTTCTTAGGCTATTTTAAGAAAAAATGAAAACCGACTACTAAGTACTAAGGATCTGGTAGAAATTAAAACAATTTGATATGGCCCCAAAATTAAGTAAGAGCTCTGCCTCAGGTTTTAATGAGGATGATGAAGGAGGCTATGGGAGCTAAAACCTACTGGGTAGCAGGAATTTAGTAACTGGAAAAGAAGCCTAACTTGACATTGCTAAATTCAGTACTGTATTCAGTGGTGCAGTTTCAGTGCAGTGTGTTAGAAGGCGGCAATGCAGGAAAACTTCTCAGAAAGGCATTCTTCAAAGTATGACAGATGCAAAAACGTGAACCTGTCGTACAGAAAAAGCTGACTTGCTGATCCTATAAAAATAAAGATTGAGGAAGCATATGGTTGCTTGCTGTAAATATGTCAGTAGAGTAAACTTTAATGAGAGAGAAAAGAACTGTTTATCTTTGAGGACATTCTCAGCATATGAAGTGAGTAGAAGTGACATATGCTGGAAATCAGGATAAGGTTTTTAACCAATACAGCAATAAGCATAGAAGCACAAAATGCAATTTCTTTAAAAACATAACTCAGTCATTTTTAAAGGGAATTGATGACATATCTGCTTGCAGTATCAACACTGGATTTCCTATAATTATAGCCTGAGTGCAGCTGTACGTTCAGAATTTTTCATTTAAGAGAAGGTAGTTAGGAAAATAACTTTTTCAGAAAGTTTCTTAAATCTTTTTCAGTTTTAATTCTACATTTGCTTTCTGTTTGGCTCTGAGCGCTCTGTATTCCTAGCTGTAAATTTAAGAACAGCATCCCACTAAGCCCATAAGAAAAAAAGATTACAGCTCATTAGGTAAGCAACTGACGGTGATAAGGCTCAGCTTCTTTAATTGCAATTAACAACTACAATGTGGTTTTAAGACAACAGATGTTTTAGTACCGAAAGCTCAATTGTACTCATTGTTTGGGGAACCAGAGGGAGAGAGAGTGTAGAGTACCAGAGTTATGATTATACAACTTTATGTATAAAATTATATAGGTTTCATGTTCCTTCTCTTTATTGAGGGTGGGGTAAAATTTCATGTTTCTACTATGTAATCTATGGGGTTTTGGTGGTAGCAGCTATGGGAGCTGCATTGTGAACACAGCAATTGGGCATGTATCGCCTGTCTGATCTTGTTCCCAGTCAGTCAAACAGGATAAGGAAAAGTGACAGTGGCTACCAGTCTCGTGTATGCTAAATTGTGCCAGGGTCATGCTTTTCATGATATTGAGTAAGGTTTTTATAGTTACTTTTAAAAATTTCTATTTTTTAATTTGTTTTTCTCATCTCTGCTCTGAATCATCTCTTTATGCTCCTTTGTAAATCATTGTCTGACAGTTTCTTTCTTTCAAACCCTGAATGAACTACCCCAAAATTACAACAAGGACATGAGGAACGCCACTGCGGTATCTATGATCACACATATGTATGTATATAGATATGAGTACTGATTGCAAAAGCTGACTGAATATGTGATCTCTGAGATGTGCTAATTCCTGTGATTATTTGAATAGTGAAATTTCAGCATGAAATTATATCTTACAGTAAAATGGACAGATACTCTGCCTTTTCACTATTGTAAGGATTGGGGACTCAACCCATTTCAAGGACAGTGAATTGGTGTGTTTAGAGTTTTATTTATAAGATATTATTTTTGTGTCTGCACATCTCCAGTAAAAATAGCACAGTTGCATGATGTGACAAACTACCATTAAGATCTGCAGGTGCCCAAGTCTGATCTATCTGCCCTATTTTACAATGCAGAGATTTTCTGCTTACTTTTTTTTCCACCAGAAGATGCATTTCCTGCATAGTTTCCTGCACTAATAGCTCCTAAACTGGCCCTGAAAATAAGGTTCCTTGCTTTCCTCTGGAGGGATACTCAGGGTCAATATTCTGGGCAGCTAAAGGATGTCGGCATCTCAGTATCTTGATTTTAACAATAACACACTTCTAGAAAAGCTCTATCCTATGTCAGGAAGATAACTGGCGTAATTCAAGCCAAATTAAGGTAAAAGCTAATACTACCTATATACAAAATTAGTAAAAAGAGTTAGAACGGTTTATTGAGAAACAGATGTACAGAAATGAGATGATGACCACACAGATGCGATGGACTTAGGGTGCAGTTTCACTAGCATCAACTGAATCTGCTTTTCCATCGAGCCACCACCAGAAGGGGCAGTTCTGTATGTGGCTGTTTCCTGCCTTTGAGTTTGTTGGTTTGGATTTAGCAGTCAGAATGAATCTGTTCTGTGAACTGATCTGGTCCAAAACCCCACAGCATCTGCACTGGGCTTATAGGGAAAACAATCTGGCACTGAGATCTACACTTTCTTGTGTCACACTATGGGATTCCTGCAATCACAAGCCTTCACCTGCTCAGTATGAGTCCAGCATGCTGCTATAGCCAGCATGCCGGAGGAACCTCCCGCCTCTTCCTTCTGAATTATCTCTTTTAACAGCCGAGTTCACTCTTAGATTGAATTCAGCTGGTGTGAAACTAGGCTTGGTGTTGGCCACTTCATCTGCTGAACTTCGTATCCCATACAAACAATATCAGTAAATCATGTAAATCAAGATGAATCCTTCAAAGAAACATGTTTGCAAGACTAATGTGTACCTCACTATTCACTCTTGCCAATTGACTGTTAGGTCCAGTTTCATGAATGTGAATGATAACGAATTCAGGTGAACTCTGGTTTAAGGAGATTTTGTGTTTATAATCAAAGATATATGCTGGTTTTACAAATATAGGCGGGGATACTGTTGTACAAGGAAATTTGACTCGGAACATTCCTTTTAATATTTAATGATTTTTGAGAGGATAATTTTTATGGCATGAAATATTAGAAATCACTTATCCTCTGCTACTTAAATTTTTATACAGACTTACTTTTGTCTTATGAACTTCATTGAAGAGGAAAAGATAACATTATTCTTACAGTAAAGGGATAAATTTTTTACTTACAGTAAAATCCCTAAAAGAAGCTATGACAAAATGTTTTATTTTATTGATGTGTAGACTGCCTTCTCTTACAATTAATTGAGTCTTACAGAACTTGATCTTTTAAAATCTTAAAAGGTCCAACATATGAAATCTCTTGGGTAAAATATAAAAGGCTCATTATTTAAATATCTGAAAAACAGTCACTTGAGATAAATTGTTTGCCAGAACCAGTAGATTTTGTGTAAAAAACACTTTGTAACTTTACCTTGTCTTGTGCTTGGAAGCAGTTGAATATTTTTTCACTTTCTGAGAAGGACTTCAGTTGAGCTCATTTTGTTCCTACCTCCTGTCCAAACAAGAGAGGAGTGATTCTAATGCATAAAATACAAGTTTATGGGCAAAGATGCCAGGCTTTGTAGACTACTAAGGGAACCATGAAACAGAACAGGAGCACAAGCCTGTTATGAGTAGGCACAAATTAATTAAAGAACTGAAACTCCACCGGAAAAGTTCTTAGAGGCTCCGAAATTGATGAAGATGTAAAAGCAATGTATTACATAAAACAGCCAGTTAATTTAGCCAAAGTGTTATCAGCGATGCATTCCTTATCGTAACAGCCCGAAAGGTTTCCATCCCATAGCTGTGATGGTGTCACTTTGGCATAAGCATTAAAGGGCAATGTAAACCTTCCCCAGGTAAAACCAAAAGTGTTAACTAGTAATAGAATCCATCACATGATGCCTGAGATACGCAGGTAGAACTGTTATCCAGGTAATCTGAATCCCAAACCACACCAAAACAGCATGTTTAAACCATTGCATACAAGCTCAAAGAGCAATTAAACCAGGTTAAGCAGAGTTGCATCAATTAACTTCAAACAAAGCTCTCTAAAGACACGATATTACAATTTGCTTAAGAATGACATGGTGTGAGCTGTCTGTTTTAAATCTCTGAGCAAGCTGGAATTCAAACTATTCAGGCAATCTATCAGAGCCCTGATCAAGTCTCGGTTGGGCGCCAATAAATCTGTCGTGGTTTGGGCCAGACTGGCCACTGAGGCAGATTCTCTCCCCCACGTCTCTCTTCAAGGAGAGGAGGGATTCCCCCACTGCTCCCAAACCAAAAGGGCCAGCTGGGAAAAGTGATGCTGATCCTCACTGCCTCCTGGAACCCCT
>NW_009648526.1:4684081-4761201 GCF_000708025.1 Charadrius vociferus
ACAGTGTCTGCACAATATGCTGTTAATTTCAGTAGTTAGAAGAGGCCTAGCTAAAAAGTAAATTTAGAAGAGGCCTAGCTAAAAAGTAAATTTAGAAGAGGCCTAGCTAAAAAGTAAAATTACCGAACAGATAATTGGTTGTGTTTTACCTCAAACCAGGGCATACTTTGACTGTCTCTCAGTCATCTGATATTGCTGTGCAAGTTGGCTTTTATTCAGATAAAACCAGAAAAAATGCAGGAGGGTAAGTCTTTTTTTATACGCACACACATGTATATAAACAAACACACAGAGGCCTAGCTATAAAACCGTATCATCTCTGGATTACTTTGTTGCTTATACTTCTGGCAACAACCCGAGATGAGATCAAGATGAATGAGATGACTCTTTTTAACAGTGTTACCTCTGAGTGAGCATAAAATGCTGACATAGTAGTCTGCACTGAGTGTGTTGGTTTGTAGATGAAATTTTAAGGAACTGAGTTCTTGTAATATTAATTAAAGTACGAGGACTGAATTTTCCTGACAGCTTTCATCTGTGGAAATTATTCCTTTTTCTAAACACAGAATATCCTGAACTTATTAGAGACATGCATGCAACAAAGCTTATCTTCTTCGGATTTGTTTTGAGAGGATGAAGTTAGGTATTTAGAAGATTGAATTATTTTGTAATGTATTATTGCTGTCTGATATTTGCACGTAAGAGGAGAATGTTATGCTGCTTTGGTCTAGTAATCATTCAGTAGGGTATTTTTAATTACTTTAACAGCTTACACAGCCCAGAATACCTGCAGTCATGTATGCTAATTTATGAATTTGCTATTTAAATAATTGCTTCCAACTTTAAGTGCTTCTGTAGAATGGTTTTGTGACTCTACAGGCTAAGGGAAAAGCTGTTTTTACCCCCATCCATTTTCAGTATAATTATTTGGTTTGGAGCTGCTAAAGTTAAAGTACAATATAAACTAAATGGCTTTTTCAGGTTACTGATTCCATTAATTAGTTTGTAAGCTAGACAGCACTATTAGGGGTTTGTGTAACTCAGGGTTCTTACAGTCTTCTGCGTGAATCCTTCCCATCCTTTGAATCCAAGTTTGTTGTTACTAAGTTTCCTGATGACCTGTGGCGATTGACACAGACTCCGATATGCAGGATTGAAATCAGCTTTATTAAGCAAGCGTGCTCTTTATATACTTTCTACCAAGGCCAGTAATTTTCTACTTTACTTGTTTACACCATCACATACTATAAAAGAGCACATTCCCACCGAAAAGGGAATCTCTCTTCCATGTAAGCAGCACCTCCTAATCTAGGGAGTAGCCTCACACAACTTCATCTTCTGCCAAAACAGTGCTGCAGCTGCTTATTCCTCCCTATTAGTTCTACCACACTTAACCCTTCTTTTGCCTCGATCCCCACAATGACCAAGCCTACCCGTATGTTTATTTTTTTTCCATTCAGAAGAACATGATTTTCTACCCGTATGTTTTTTTCCATTCAGAAGAACATGATTTGACTTGCAGAACAGAGGATGACTCCTGACGTGTTCTTTAGAGTTATGAGAACAGATTTTCCTGATATTTGCTGTACGACCAAATGCAAAATATTTAATTTTGCTGAATGACTCACCTGAAAGACTTCCTAGTCTACTTAAAATTGGGTAAAGCTCATTGTGGAATAAGTAACTTCCTATCAGATTTTTCAATGCTGGAGTTGTTTCCTGGGCCTTAACAGGTAACTGAAAATATGTTCACTGTATATACACTACGTTCAGAGTGTGCTAACAGTACTAGATACTGTGAAAAATAGTGTGGTTCAGTGTGGAATTTGTAGTCTGAATAGTTGAGCTACAAGTATTCGAAAGTTCTAAGTAACAGTTGTATAACAGACATAGTCTGCTCATAGTTTTCCTTCCTTATGAATGTTTTTGTTCCTGGATTAGGCGGTGTGTGAATATGGTTGTGAACTTCTCTCATGGCTGAAAAGCTGCCTCTTTGAATGACTGCAGTCTGTTTTTTTACACACTTGTCCAGTTATTTTATGGAACCTTAGCCTTTCAGGACTCTCTGACTAACAGGTCTCCAGTACTAAATTTAACGTATAGACACCTGAACACCTGAGTTGATGAGAGATACGCAAAATCACATCTGTCAGATGACTGTTTTGAGTTTATTTTTCTTAAGTAGCAGCTGTGAACTGCTTCCTTAAAAATATCATAATTATTTTAGACCCATATAAAATACTGTACTATATGATACTTTCATACCTTAAATCTATTTTATGAAGCATTGCCCATTTCTCCATTTACAGTTCAATGTGCATATGATACCCGGGTGGTTCAGAATTGATTCTTTGTAAGTAAAGACGGTCTTCCTGGTATGAGGGCAGCTATTTTTTCTAGTGTTTTTCAGACATATCCCATTAGAACAACTGAAGTTATCATTTGAGTTAAAAGGATTGTTGTCCTCGAATTCACAAATAAAAGAGGTACACAGACACTAATTTCATGGGTGAAAAAGCTTTACTGCTCATTATCTCTTTTCAGGTTATAGTAGTATAAGAAATGAAGCCCCGTAATTGAAGTCAATCAAGGAGAAAAGAAATCCTTACAGAATTGCACAAGTGAAGCTGGTTTTAACCCTTGATCAGTGTGGATGTTTAGATCAATGTGTTCAGGGCTACTGATTACAGAGTGTTCTTTTTACACATCGGCAAGCTTATGTTACTCCTTTTATTGTATATTGATTGAGCTCTCAAAAGTGCAAAGGATTTAAGAGCCTCAAAGACTATGAACCTTTTATTTCCACAGGAAAACAATCTATTGAGCTGGCAAAATGTGTGTGTGTTGTGAAGGGGGTTGCCAGTTCAATATTGTTGCACAGGTTGGAACTCGTAAGAAGTACTGGGTTTGTGCTGTGTAATTTATTTTTTTGGTAATATGAACATAAGTAACACATTTCACAAAAAATAATAAATATTTTAAATGTAAATAAGTGTGGAGACAATAAGCATTGTTCTCTTTCCTTCTAGAGCAAAAAAGGTTTAAATACAGTTTCTCAAGTCTGTGTAAGCAGCACAGCTGGATAATTTTCTGTATATTTGACAGAAAGAATGAATATTTTGTCGTAATAGTGATTCGTCTGTGTGGTACGTCTGTATTGAATGTTAAATTCCCTGGTTTGATGTTTGTGCAGGTAACTCAATTGACAGTACACTTCATTGCTATGATATGAAGAGGCAAGGGAGTGATCCAGTATTTACCAAAATCTGCATTTGAGTTGTGTTGTGAAGATCTCCAGAGATTCTTGTTTTATTTTGGCTTACTTGATTTTTAATCTGTATTTAGTCAGTATATAAAAGGAATTAGATAGTTTGGTAAAAGGAGATCTTATTAATACTTATTAATAATAATAATTATTAATACTGGGGGTCTTATTAATACTTACAAATACTTAAAGGGAGGATGCCAGGGGGATGGGAAGAGTCTTTTTTCAATGGTGCCCAGTGATAGGACGAGGGGTAATGGGCACAAACTTGAACATAGGAAGTTCCATCTTAACATGAGGAGGAACTTCTTTACTTTGAGGGTAGTGGAGCACTGGCACAGGCTGCCCAGAGAGGTTGTTGGAGACATTCAAAACCCGCCTGGACGCCGTCCTGTGCAACCTTCTGTAGGTGACCCTGCTCTGGCGGGGGGTTGGACTAGAAGATCTCCAGAGGTCCCTTCCAACCCTGACCATTCTGTGATTCTGTGAGATGGATTAAGCAAGGCCATCAGTGTGTTTTCCCAAATAACAATTATCCCGAAGCATATAATTTTATTGGTTTTATGCTTGAAGTCCTTTGGTGTGGTCATCATAACTTGGCTTCGTTTCAAGCCTTTACAAAACAGTAGTTTGTGGTAGGTGATTTCATATCAAAAGGAACTTTCACATAAACTTTCTGGTTTTTGACTTGGTGCTTTATGCTTTTGATGAATAAAGTGTGTATAGACAATATGAAACACTATCATTCCAAAGGTTAATGCATCTTACTGCTTCTTCATAGCTTTGAGTTTGGAGATACTACATATGTGGAAGCCAAGTTCTTTAGAAATTCACCTTATTGCCTGGTTTTGTATGCAGGCTGCTGTCAATCATATCGTACTTCCATTCCAGACATAAAATTACGTTAAGTTTTTGCTGTTAATGTTGAATGCATGTATTATTACATGTATTACAGTTGGATTACAGCTATAGTTGACTAATATGACTTTTCTCCGGCTGGGTCTCAAAGGCAACTGATAGTAGAAATAAATTGACTTATAACTTTGGTTTCTAAGATTAAGGAAGTCTATGAATATGGCTCACCATTAGAGCAAATTGGTAGTATTCCAGTTTTGCTTTATACTTGCTGTGATAGGAGGTACAAATTATGGTTTGAAGGGCAAAATTGTGGAAGGGTGAATACACTTGAAGTGAGTGTTCTTTGGTTATAAAGGACCAGCTCTGCCACCTCTCTCATCACTAATGGGGAGCTCACACCATCGTCGTTTTTTGGTTTAGATTCTGTCTCATTCCAGAGATTTTCTTTGCTTCTCTCAGGTAATTGCGTGTGCTAACAGCTGTTCTAAATGGCTTTGTTAAATGATTGTTTCTACAGTTGAGTTATCGAAGTGGTAAATCAATCACCAATTTTTTCCTTATTCCAGTTTAATACCATCTGACTGCCTTATCACCCAGCAGCTTGATGGAAAACAAAGAAAATGAGTTTTTAGGGTAAATTGCTTTTTCAGTGTACTGCTGTGGGTTTTTTTTCATATGGTGTTCTCACTGAATTACATCATAAAATTATATTTTTGGCATACAAAATATAAAAAATATTTCAATTAAAACATTCAAATTTTTTAAAATACTCAGGTTCTGTAATACAGCTCCTATTTTAATATGTTCTGTAAGCTTTTGGGCGTAGTCTCAGGTTTACAGAACATGCATCTTTACATAGTTACTTTTCAGAGAGGTGGTACACTTGAAAATGTAGGTTGTGTCTTCCTAAGATTCTGCAACAAAAAAGAAATGGATGACATGTAGCAGTGCTGAGTGTGATTTGCATTTATTTCATTTTTTGTAGTTTATCTTAAATATTAATCTTCATTTTGATAAAATTTGAGAGGCAGTCACTTTCACCATTGTCTCTTCCCTTGCCTTCGGTCACTGACTGATCACAAAAAATCCCTGCCACTTCTTATCTGTGCACTCACTCCCAAATCAGTTATGGCGATGGATATGGAAAAGAGGTGAAGATGTGGGAACAGAGGTTGAAAGGTTGAGTGTGCCTAAAGGTGGTGGAAGGGAAGGGAAAGGCTTAGCCACCGAAGGCACTGAAGTTTCATAACTGGTTTTTGTGTTGTCTGAGCTTACTGGCATAGAAGTGGTGAGGATCCTTGAATATATGGGAATGCAGTTGGGGTTTTGAAGAGGATGGCAGGTACCCTCTTTTCTGAACAATTTTTGTACGTAGAAACCTATGAAATAAGTAAAATATCTATGTTTTCTTTGGGAGAGGAGCTTTATTTAGACAATCTTTCTATGCTTTGTCAAACTTCAGCTCCTTTCTGGAGGAAGACTTGTCAGAGGGAGGCAATTCCTTTCTGCTTCTTCCCTAGCAAAGCCAGAAGCTGCTACAACTACAGTTGGTAGAAACTAAAATGCTGAGTGGACATACTGAAATACAACATTCAGATAATATTAATAATAACTTTAACAATCTGAATCTGTTCAACTATACGAAGAAGCTCTGCTTCTAAAACAAGAAAATTAGTTCCTATTCAGTGTGTTGCTAGACAATGGATATATGTACCGACAACTTAGTAGTGTTCGACTGAGAGACAACTGCATTGTCTATTTTTACTGAATTTCAATTTGCATTTCATATTTATTTCTTAGAATAAGATAATTAAGTAACTCTGTTTCTCATTTATTTTTACTAGAAAACATGCCTTTTTAGAAAACATGCCAGATAATGGAATAGTTTTATTTTTGGTTGTAGTTTCAAATAAAGTTAACTTTTAATAAGGAGGAAGAAGGTACTTGACATTGCGGTTAACATAGTTTTACAGTCTTGAATATTATTATCAATGCACCTTGCTTTTTGTAATCTTGTGTCTGGTAGCAATCTGAATCTGAGAAATACGATTACTCAGACACTCAGTAATGCTCATTCAGGTCTATCATTGTTTTACTAAATTGTTAAATGTGTTAAGTTGAATTTGGTTTGCTCTCTAGGAAGTAAAAAGCAAAAATTCAATTATGTGGCATTATAAACATGGTATTACAAATGCAAGATACGCAGATGACTTCCTCATATAAGTCCAAATTCTAAGGAGAAAGCTTTTCTTGGGATGGGAGAGGGAAAGGTTCATTTAGTCAGCAAAGTAGTCTGTAAATTACACTTATTTGCAAAGATTACAGCTTGGGCAACTTACATTCATCAGCTAAAGTCTAAAAGCAATTCTATTAAAGAGAAGTAAACATGTTTTGAATGATCAAACGGCATGTAGGATGTCCAAAAAAGGCATTGGGGATTGCTTTCCAGGGCCACGCTTGAGGATTTTGAATTAATTGCTGGAGAGCAACTGTTACTGCATGATTGGATTTGGCTGAGTATTGTCAGTGCTTGGTAGAGCACAGCAATGCAAACCATGACTTCCCTCTGCTCAGGTGTTCAGGACTTCCAGACAGAACTTCAGGATTTTGAAATTGCAGTATACACAACCTGTTTTCAGATTCTTTTTACCTTTCTACAGACTGGCCTAGTTTTAGCAGCAGTTGCAGGTCTCTCGCCTGTGTGCCGTCCACAAAAACTCAGTATGGGACTTCTGCCAGGTCATGTTTCCATAATTCTGGAAACATGCAAAAAGCAAAAGAAACAGTTACATGCTTTTAGGTATACTTTTTCTGTGTGTAGAGCCAGCAGTGCTTGCTTGTGCACCTGAAAGCACAGGGAAACCTAACTTCTGAATGATTTTGATGTTTGTAGGCAGCAAGGTCTTCTCTCTAGCTAAGCTGCTTAGGAAGGTGTGGAGTTCATGTAGTAGTGGCATCAGGGAAACAATACCGATGTTGGTTAAATCTGGAACGTGTTAAGCCCTTTCTCACAACCATCTTAGAAAAGTCAGATTTTCTACAAACTGCTAACATCACATCCCGTAAGTCTAACAAGTAGACATAAACCCAAAGGGGAGGTATTCCAGCTTAATTTGACTTAATGCATGTAAGCAAGAGGGAAGAGACAAGGACGCTCTTTTCTGTTTCTGTTCAGCCGCCCCTAATGTTACTAGTTCTGTGATACATTGCTGCATATTAGATCTGACTGAGAGGTCCAGTTTTGGTTTTTGCCAAAATTCAAAATGAGATTAAATATATGTGTAGTGTCAAAATGGCGGGTTTTTTGCTGAAACATTTCTGCTAGCTCTATTGATGGAGCTTACTACTTTCAGACTGGGGAAATGCTCAATTTTATTTTGAGGTAAGGTTTGAAAGATTTGCTTCTTTTTGTTATGTAAGGTGAAACTAAAATGGTCTATTCTATACTCGCATTATGGTATTATTAGTTAATATTTGGTTTTCACTAGGGAGTTTTCAGCTTTTATGCTGAAGAAAGCACAGCAAAGGAGGAGAGTGCACACGCATAAAACTAACTTTTTGAAAGTTGACTGATAAATATTTCAGCCAACTTTTTTTTTATCTTTTTATATTCTGATATAAATATATCAGATTAGCATGCAGCCTCTCAATAGGAGATAACTAGGTTCGTTTAGCCCCCTTTTTGAGGTTATAAAGCTCATACAGTGATTTTTGCCTCTGTTGATGTACAGAGTTCTATCACTAACATTTCATGGAATTC
The DNA here is from genome assembly GCF_000708025.1 of Charadrius vociferus. Taxonomy (NCBI): domain Eukaryota; kingdom Metazoa; phylum Chordata; class Aves; order Charadriiformes; family Charadriidae; genus Charadrius; species Charadrius vociferus. The sequence continues at coordinate 4,691,965 of NW_009648526.1, forward strand.
TGTAGTTAGACCATGTTTAATCTGAAAAATGGTATGAACAATTTCTGCCTTCTGTTTGAGATAGCACTTTGTGCTATTTTGTCCAAATTATTTGTTAATGGTTGTATTTCTACTTTCATTGATAACCTTCATTTCTCCACATATCTCAGTGACACCTCCACAGTTAAAGGATTAGCCTATTCTCTTTGCTTACAGCATATTTCATAAGAATCCTGCTAATAGAAGATTAAAAGACAGTTCACACCCACACGGTTTAACCTGGACAATACACATCTTTTTCTTTGCAGTCTCTGCTTCTCGGTTTGTTGACTTATGTGAGAAGGTGGCCATACCCATTGCCATTTACAATTGTGGCTAGTCAGAATCAGTTTTATAAAAGTTGCTTTCTTGAATGTAGTAGCTACTTGAGTTTGCTGCCACTGTGCATTTTTGGGGCTCAATCTCTCTGAAAACAATGTTGTTTATAATATTGTCTCTCTGAGAAACGTTGACATGGGATAACTGTTCCACAGAGGGCTAAATCCCAATGTCCCCATCTTCCATTCCACACAAAGCCACATTTTTTTGTGCAATTCATCTAATATAGCTTTCAACGTTTTGGTAGGTTGAGGTTGGTGCTCCACAGTCTTTGTACGGCTGAAGAATTAGATTCATTTTGCTCTTATACTGTGCTTTCATTCTGAAGATCTCCAGCTGAGATGTTTCACAAAAGCACCGATTTTGTGCGATAAGCATTGTTTCTTTCCGAGTCAGTTTTCAACTCTTAGGGGTGTAAGAGCATGCTTATTTCAAGAATTTACAGCGTCATAAAGGTGGCTGTGACTGTCGTGGAGGAGAAAGCATAGGAAGTAGGGGAGGGTTTCTTTGGGAAGGCAATCCCTATTGAAGATGGGATAAACTCCCAATAGATATAAAGGAAAGGCTTAGGTTTACTATACTTTTTGCTTTGTGATTGTTTATTTTGGAAGATGTATGTTTTCAAAACTTTTATTGCAAAGTATTATTTTAATTGTGTAGAACTTTGAAGTGCAGTAGCACAGAAAACACCAAAAGAGTAATACTGAAAACAGCTTAACTTAGTAAAAGAATAAGGAAAAAAGAGATGCTCTCTCCTTAAGTAAGACACATGGATGATAGTGTGAAGATTTGAGAATGCAAAAGTGTCCTTTGTGGGACCACAGTATAAGTCAAAGGTGTCCGTTGTTAGGGAGGCGAAAACACGATAAACAGTTATGTAGGTAATGCCGATTAATTTGGCAGCTATTAAGCTGTAATAAAAATGGAATACTACAACTATGAAATCTTGCTTTTTTTTCTTAAATCAGTATTAAATTCAAGTTCAGCTTTTGAGATTTACCAAGGGACCTACTTGGGAAAAACAACTGGCCACAGAGAAATAGCTGACAATGCCATCTGACTCCTGTGGGTGTATATCTGAATTGATCTAGGCTTGCTTTCAGGCAATTCTGACAGGGATTTAGGTCCTCCGGGATTAGTGAGTTAAGGTGTGCCAAGAAAATTGTATACATAACCTGCAGAAGAATAAGTCTACTTAGTACATTATACCTGTAAGCGCATTAATTGTCATATGAACATGCTGAAGAATCAGGTTTTGTCTTAAAAAGACGAAAATACCCAGAAAAATACCATGTAAGAGAAAACTGGTTCAGCCATTTGCGAAGAGCAAAGAATCCTATGTCACACCATTACAGATTTATGTGTTGTGTTTTCTAATCAGTGTAGTTCTTGCAAATATCAACCAAAAATCTGTCACTAAAGCTCCTTGCTTTTGTATTTAATACAGATTTCCTACTCCTTTAGACCCCTATAAATGTATGCATTTTCACAGACATTTCCTAAAGGATGTTTTAATTGTCACCATATTCCAGCTGGAATCTGCATAAGCATCTACACTGTCTTTCTGGTAGCACGTTTGGCCATGGAGGGTTTTAGATCTTGAAAGCCTGTTCCTGCTCACTTGCTATGTATAGTTGAATAAATGAGTGTCCTGTGAATTGCCTAATTACTTGTTCCACAGGACAGAAATTCACTGAAAATGGTAAATTGCCTTAGGAAGATTCGTGTTTGTTTGGGGGTGAAGGGGAGGAGCAGAGGAAAAGGGTTGGTTGTTGGTTTGTGGATTGATTCCCGTTTGAGTTGAAACAGACTTTAGGAAAAAAAAACCCAAAGTAGTCTTGCTTTAAGAAATACCTAGTGATGGTGAGGATACCACAATCATTGCTCAGTTATTACCTTCACTGTTAAAAATTTAAACTTAACATCTCTTCCAAATTTGTTAGACTTTGCTGTCTTGTTATGTTTTTTGGCTAATAGTTGTCTGCTTTTTATTGATCTTTATGAAATACATAAAAATTTTGCGTCACTGCATTTGAAACGTTCTATTTGCATCCTCACCTGCAAAAAGATTGCAGTGGGATCAATAACTGTTGTATGCTGAGCCTGGGAAAGGAGTGTGTGGAAAGAGGGCCATGGTTACTCTGGACAGTAATCCCTGCCCCACATAACCGATGTAATGCTGAACAGCACATCCAGTTCAGCTACCTCTGCGTGGCAAGGGAACAATCTCAAACCCCACAGAAGTCATCGTTGTGTGTTCAGTCTGGGACACTACTGCAGCTCAGGGTACTTGTAGAGTCAACTTAATTTGTTGTTTCACCATAGTTAGCAATGAATAAAAATTAAAGCAATTGGTCTGAAATTCTGGGGAGGTTTTCTAGAATTACTGGTAGAGAGGGAAAAAATAACTAAAAATGGAAAGCATTACTTTGTTTTACTCTGTGTTTTGGAGTGTGGGAGGAAGGACTTGAGGGGAAAAAAATTAGTACTATTTCTCTCTCTGTCCATGTAGTATGAAATGGATTTGGTTTATTCCTTATTCTTTATAAATATCAGATAAGTGTAACTGAGAAAGAGGTTTGTTTTTTGGCTTTTCTCCAGTAAAAATAGTTTTGTCTTTATGATGTTGCTTCTGTCCTTACCTAGTAGCAGGATGAAGAGGGTAGTAGTTCTGCAGGAAAGGATCTGGAGTTATGTTGGACAAAAGATAAATCAATGATGTACTGTTGCAAAAACCCTCAGTCATCACTGCAGGATGTGTAAGGATGAGTGTAGCTTGTAAAGTACAAGAAATAATCCCTGTGCTACTACAATCGGCACTTGGAGGGCCTCAGTTGTGCCCAGCCCAGTTTAGGATTCTGCATTTGAGGAAGAATGAGGACCAACTTGAGGCGAACCAAATGAAATTAATCAGAGGCCTAGGAAATTGGTCTTAGTCAAGGACTGAAGGAAATAGGGTTAATATGTAACGTGATAAAGGAGGAAAAGACTTCATGTATGATAATACAGTTTAAAGGTGTAAAAGTTTTCTGTGTACTAACCTGTTCGCAAAAGCTATGGTGGAAAAGGAGCAATGGTTTTCAACTGTTGGGTGGACATCAGGAAGACACTCTGATGGTAAAGACACTGGTATAGTGAGATGAAGCTGTGGGATCTTTAGGAACAGATCAAAGAAACATCTGTCATAAGTGATAGAGGCACATTTGAGTCTATCTGAGGCATGTAAGTTGTATGAGAGTCGTAAAGACACTTTGGATCCTAATTTACAACTTTGATTTAGATTTTATTATTACATATATTTAGTCTGCCTTGCTGTTCTTTACCTAGGTTTACATATGGAGAGCAGAACGCATAGGAACTCAGTTTGTTTTTGCACCAGCTAATTGCATCTCTAGGGATTTACTTGCCTGTTTACCTCAATTTGGATGCTCTAAGTAGATCCATGTGACTTTGTATTTGAATGAGTCCTCTGTATCACCTTCTGTATGTGAGTTAGATATTGGCCTTTCCAGTGTTTTACTGTCAATGCTGTTGATTCTTTATTCCCCTGGCTGAGGGGTTGGCCAGGAAGACAGAAAACTACTGACCAGCTCAGCAAGAGTAAATCTGGATCAGTGTAGGCTATTAAATGACTACAACTTGTTGACCTGTTTAATGTCTGCGTGGTTCCCATGGCTGTCATTTCCATCTTCAAATAAAGGTCGCTTGAGGAGCACTGCAATTACAGTGGCAGGAGTAAATCCAGACCTTTCTACCATTTCTTCAGTACTGTTGGAAAAAATAAAGCAAGCAATGCATTGATTTTATAGCATGGAAGTTATTTTATGCACTGGCATGACTGAAATACTCGTTTAAACTTAGATCCTGCAGAATGTTCTTTACCCAGTGAGTGTTTTTACTCATGGTATGTTAATAATTTTGAGTTTGTTTTTCATCTGTTCTCTGTGATGCTTTTTCTGAAATACTTTTACTGGCTGTTCAGAATACTAACTGAGCCACATAATTGTCACAAGTACAACAGCTATGCGATTGCTGTAGAGGGATTGTAGTAGTTTTGAAATGTTGCCAGCATGTTAAATCATAAAGGAAATGTTCCTTTTCACTGGCTGTTGGGAAAGTTTAAAAAAAAAAATAAATACAGTGATTGGAAGAGATGGATGCTTTTTTTAAAAAAAAAAAATAATTATACCTTTGCTATAAAAATGTTTCAGTTTTAATTCAAACGTTTGTTTTATTCTACTTAGTAAACAGAAATAGTTCATGTTCTATTTTAAATGTTTTAGGTTTTTTTTAAAAAACAACGTGGCCATGTGCACTTACTTCATCAGGGGAAATTCCCGGATGTAGTCACTGCTTTTCTATCATATCTAAAAATGTGTCAGACGCATAGAGTATCTAATACAAGATAGACTTCTCCATTTCATACTAAAATTTCCATTGCATTTTTTTAACACAGAACCATAAGTTGTAGATTTCAACTATGAAAGCAATGAAATGTCTGGGGGGTTTTTTTGTTTGGTTTTTTTTTTTAACCAGAGGTCTGTTTCATAGTATCTTCCTTGTGATAGCTCTAGCTTGGAGTCCACTGTGAAAGCAGTAATTTGTCTTTTTTTTTCAGGGAACTGGAAAACTGGAAATATCAATATTTCTGTGGAAATCTCTAATACCAAATGTATTGCAGGACAAGTGGGGAAAGGAAGATGTTTGTTCCTGTAATTGTTCCCTTTGCAGACTGGTTTAAAAAAAATTATTACGAGCTGAATGTGGTCTACCTTGTTAATTGAGACCATACCAATTGATAGCAGTTGACAGCATTTATTATCAAATTGCTAAAAATGTTTCCTGTCCTTTGTGTCCCTGAGATAAGAGATGATATTCTGATGCATGTCTTTTCACAGGACCTGTTGTTCAGTGTGTGCGCTCTCAATATCATCTCCACCATTGTCTGTGCCTTGGCAACAGCAATGTGTTGCATGCAGATGGTTTCTTCTGATCTCCTGCAAATGGTGAGTATCTTTCAGTGACAACACAGGGTATTGTCCTTACCTGTGTGTACTCATTTGTACCTACTGTTTGCTTATAAACTTAAGCCTATTTGTGCGTCTTTGTGTGGTGTTAGAAGGTGTATGTACATGCGTGTATTTTTTATCTGCATGCATGTATATAAATAGAGCATACAGATGTATGCAGTATGAACAGCTGCTGTGTTTAAATGTTTGCGTATTATATTAGAGAGTTATAATCAGGATTTTGCAATTGGGAGTATGTTATTTTTGTTGATGAGGTTCAGTTGCATGACCACGTTAAATTGTCTGTCATTACATGTGTATTATCTTCAGTTTCCACACTATCCAGAGTAATTACTTAGCTTTGAGATACTATTTTTCACTTCTTTTCTGGTATGAGAGCTATGGAGTATGAGAACTATGAGTTTAAAGCTGGAACATTTCACAGCCCTGTGCCAATAACAGTGTTTTCATAAGGAAAACATGTTCAGCTTCAGCGTAGCACTTGTGTTTGAAACAAGAGGGAAAAGGATCATTAGTCTTCTGCAGAGCCAGCTGCATTACACGATACTGTCTTGTTTTGGTTGGACAAAGGCAGCTTTCCTGTCCCAAATGAGTGCTGTGATTCTCAAGGTTTCAATGTAATGTTGAAACAAAAAATAAAAATTTAAAATCCTTTGTATTTTGCAGGCCAGGCATACTGTTTTTAACCCAGCTCTATTACTGGTTAGTCTAGGAAATTATCCTCTGTTTAATAAGAGAGGGCAACCACACAAACCTAGTACCAGTAATTTGTAAGTCTCATATTTTAAAAGTTTGCGTAGATAAAATACTGGTCCAGCAAGTTAGCTGCAAAACATTTACACAATGTAGAGATGTCATATAACCTGCCATGCAGGCATGTAGTTGATTTAAAAATAAATAAATAAAAAAAATACACTAGCTGCTGTGGATATTGATTTGAATTTAAGTGCATGAATTACAGAGATAAGGCTGCCCTTTCTAGACAAGTGTTCCAGTCACTGGGTGGGCAGCTTAGTTCAAAATACCTTCAATCTGTGATCTGGTGTTTACTTCACGTAGTAGTGGGTATAACAACTTAGGCACGTATGTCTACATAATGCCTGCGAATGGTGCATAAATGCATTTTTTTCCTATAGCACTCTCTGTATTCATATTGTGCATGCTTGTAGAGGCTTGTAAACAGTGCTTATTGAAGAACTTTGGTTTGGATGTCAAACAATTGACAAAAGTAATCATTTCAGCTGATGACATATTGTATTTTAAACGTTAAAGGATTTTTATTATATTGTGGGTATTCTTTCTTTTCATACATTACCACTCTTGATATTTGCTGCAAGAATGGCTGTTGACTAAAGATCTTTTTCACCTTGCAGTGATGACAGGGAGATGAAGTGTGATCATAACACCTGCAAGATCTGTTTGTCTAGTGTAACAATGGTAGCGGTGATCCAGAAGTGTAACCATATATATTTCAGGAATCTTAACCTACACTTAATTTTATGGTATTTAGCAGTGTAAGAGGAGTAAAAATGTATAGATTACAATGAACCAAGAACAATATTGAAGTGCTTCTGATGGGCACAGGCAAGAAGCAGTAATCTCAATAGGAAGTCAAATACCTTAAAAGCACATAATTTTTCTCTCTGACACTTTATTCTTCATTTCTTCCCTAAAATTCTTTCTTTCCCACCTGGCAATGCTGCCAGTACGTCAATGTCTTTTTGCTTCCTATGCTTTGTGCTTCCCGCTTTCTGTCTTCCTGCTTAGCTGTCCATTATCCCACCCTTTCAGCTCCATTGACAAGAATTTTCTTCCCTCTCCACAGAAGGAGGGAATTGTATCTCTCTGCTCAATCCCAGTCTTTTCTTGTTTATCCTTAAGTTTTTCCCTTTCTTTTTTCAGGTTGCTGAGCCAGATTCCTACAGGCCTAAGTGAGCGTAACTTCCCTAGGTCCATGCTGACTTAGACCAGCTGAACTCTGACCTGAAGATCTCTTTTTCTTTCTCTATTTTCAGTCTGTTCTCCCATGATCCGCAGTTCCCTTTTGCTCTACTGCACCCAGAAATCTGATTTGCTTCCTCTTTTCTTGCTTGTTAATGCTTAATTTATGCTTTTTCCTTTTACTTTTCACTGAGGTATGCATCTTCTCTTAGCAGGGCTGTACCATGCTGGAAGTTTAAGATAGCAGCAGCAAGAGAGACCACCCCTGTTAGATGAAAAGGTTTTAATTGTGCTGATTCTTTTACTCTATTCTTATTCCAGACCTACGTAGGCTCTCCTGTAGGAAGAGGAGGCATAAAAATGTAGTTCCTAGCCAGCAAAAGCATTACGCAATAGGGAAGATCCTCCTTGGACATCACTAGGTTATCAGTAGTTCATCAGTTTTGTGATTCATGTGCTGTGCTAGTTTTCTTGTCTCAGAAATTAATCAGTTACAATGGTGAATTTTTGTAAATTTCAAATAATGTCAAGTTTTCTTCTGGCTTGAAGCTGTTGTATGTGCTTCAGGTTTGATTGCCTAGCAACATAGAGCTGGTCCATAATACGGTCTCAAGAAAATCTGCAACAGTGTGTCATGAGTATCGGTTTTATTGCTAACTTTTGCATACAGTCAGTATCTGATTTCTACAAGGAAACTGACAGTATTTTGTTGGAAACTGCTACCTTCTGATGTACCGTCTTTTAGTAAAAATGCCCTGAAAAATATAAACACAAGCTGGCTGGTAGTAAGCACGGGTTAAATTTTCCGGTGAATTTGAATAGGGTTTTGTGGTTAAAAATAATCCCACCAAATAAACATTTGGTTTCAAGCATTAAGGAAAAATACTCCAAAATATCGCAAACTATTTTTATTGTGTTATATTTTCAATGCCTTTAGTTTTACTTTTGTACTGTTGTCTGGGACACAAAAACATATTTTCCTAGGTTGTTCCTTCTTTGAGTTGACTGTTTCAGAAAGTACCCCAGACTTTTCACTTCACTTTAGCCTTTCTCACCCTGTTAAGTATACACAGTTGCTCAGGAAAAAAAAATATCTACCAATTGTACTAAAGCTGCAAGAGTAAGTGATACCATAGTAAAAGACTGAAATAGCATTTGTTATGTGTTTCACTACTTTAGACGGTTTAAGGCTGCACTCCATTACAGGGCTTCCCAGAATTGTTCTTTCTGTGTACACACCCCTCCAGCAGATAACTGTGAATCAAATCAGATGGTATCAAGGTTCTGTAATGTGAAGAAACATCTCTTAATAACCAAGCTGTCACTTCCATGATACTTCATTTGTTGCCTAAGGCAGTTTCAGTTTGTATCTTGTCTGATGAATGGCTACTGCAAAAACTCACCCTGTTTTCTTCAAAAGGTAGCTGCCCGAATTAAGGAAATAAAAGAAATTATGCCCACTGTGGCCAAGCTAAAGCATGAAGTACACCTGTCCCAGTCTCCTCCTTCTGCTCCAAATATGCTTATACGCTACTTGTCCTAGAAGTACTGGCACTGATGTCATTCAGTGTATTCTGATTTTATCACCATCACTGTTAGTAACTGTTCTTCATGTTATGTGATATCTAAAACAATCTGTTACTTTGTAAAGGAAATAAGGCAACGATGACATGTGCAAGCTGTAACATTTAATTACTGTTTTCATCAGCCATAATGATAATTCAGCATCTCATTAACTTAATGGGGTGTAGTTAATATTTCTACTCAAACACCTCAAATAAAGCACCTCTGTATGAGGATCATATCTTGCTGGCGTTGTTTAAGCCCTTATCCTGGTGAAACAGTAATAAAAAAAAACGCTTCAGGATGAAGCTTCATGTTAAGTGAGAATTGATCTTAAATTATTAGATAATTTTTATTATTTAACCTAATTCTATCAAAACCTAAATCGTACTTTTTTTTTTTTGGCACAAAGCTTACTTAAAGGTACTGTAAAGTCCAGATGTCAGTCCTTTTAGAAATATGCGCTGTGAATGACGTACATCCATAGAAACATCTTAAATGTAAATATGGTTGGATAAATATTGCCCTCACCCTCACCACAAATAAAAAGATAAAATAGAAACCTTTGGTGTAGGAAAGCTTTTGACATTTTTAGAAAATGTACCATCTTCCATTTCCCATTTTATTGGTAGAATATTTAATATTTAAAACTGTTTAAGATAGGGTCAGTCCTTCAAGAGAGATGTAGTGTCACACACCAGTTGTTCTGAGACTACAGAGCTAATGACTTGTGGCGGTTATAGGAACAGCAACGGGAGACAACGGAGGAGAAACATTTGAATCTGCGTTTTCCTTATCAAAATATTTTCTGTGTTGCAATTTCCCTTTAAGATCAGGAACAAATTACGAGAGTCAGCCATGATCCTTCTGTTCTTGCAGACAATTAGTGCCTACAGTTCCCTCCGGGAGATACCGATTCCAGTGTTTCAGAAAAGGAAAAAAGCAACCTGCCCAGGAGGAGGGAAGTTAATTGAAGACAGAATTATAGACCCAAGTATATTGCAAAGAGCTTTTACTATAGATAACATGCCAATATTTCATTATATGCAATTAGAAATGTTTATTTCCCATTCCCAAGAATCAGCAGATTTTTATATATGACATACAGAGACTGAAATGAGGGTAACAAACTCCGGAGTCTCCAAAGGACTCATTTCCAAGTTACAGAGTAAATTTATTAAATGTGATATGGAAGGCAGAGGTAATTACATGCAGATATGGGAAATACTCTAGATAAGAAGATTCCCTCGGAGCACTAGTGGAGTACTGATGTATGGCAATTACTGATTTAGATACGTCGTAGTTGCTAAGCCCTGAATCCCAGCGCTGTCATGTACCTGGATTCAATAGTGCTGATCAGCTGCAGAATGTGTAGAACAGAGGACGTCTTTGTGAATGTTTAGTGGGGATGTCCCCTACCTGGAAATACTGATGGAGAGTTCTTAGTCTCACAAATCCCAGGTACTTACCACACATCACAGATCACTTACCACACTATCACACTGGGTATCTGTTCCATTAGAGAATCATATTTACAGTCCTTATCTGCTGTTTCTTTAGTTCCTTAATTGAGACTCCTCCATCAGCTTTTACTTCAATATACTCAAAATATTCAGAACATAAACTCCAATCATTCTGGTCACTTCAGTGACCAACTTTTAGACGACCTCTCAGTGAAGTGCTGGAAGTTTGGTCTGAGAATAAAAAAAAAAAAAAAGAGTTTGACATATATTATATATATTATAATATATATTATTAATATCTATCGAAAGGTGTTTATTTCACCGTGAAGAGTTAAAAACTGAGAAAAGAGTTCTGTTATTCTACAAAGTACTGCCTTCTGCACTGGGAAGGGACAGCGTATGTGTCCTGCTACAGGTTCTGAACTTGCCGAGAAGGTCACTGGCATCCACCCCCTACATCGCTGGCTGTGTGCAGTTCTCAGTACTGTGGCACATAAACTCTTGAGCATAACTGCCTTTCCTGAAAACTTTTACCTCTTCTGCTCCTGCTGGAAGTGGTGTGCTTCTAACATTTGTGTTCCTAATTCTCTGCTTGCTGACTTGCTGCTGATGCCGTGGCTAACTTCTCTTTTGAATTCAGGTCCGAGAAGTGGATACAAAACCATAGCATTGTACAGCTTTCTTATTTGCCCTGCTGCAACAGGATAACAAGTTTTCTTCTTCCCTCATAACTCCGAACCAAATAACAAATTAAGTAGTCCTCAGTATGAAATAAAGATGAGGGCTGTTTAAATCAGGCTGTTTAACTCTGTCAAAGTTAGACGTGGTCAATTAAAACACATAAAATTCTGTGCACTATGTTGCCCATCCATTTAACACGTGCACTGATCTATGTGTTATGCCTTTTTGGTAGCAGACACATTCCACAGACTAAAGTGAGGCCATCATTAGTTCAAGGATGAGACAAAACCTGCATGCGTGTAATAGTTTGAATGCCAAGTTTCAAACATAAGGTTGGCTATTTCCAAAAAGAAGAGCATGAATTCTAGATCTGTATTTCCTTGCCTGTCAGATTTCTGAGAGCTCCCAGTATCCAACAGCTCCAGGCGGTCAACAGAAACAGTCGAGTATTTGGGATTTCCAGAGCCAGGGGCTATCTACTTATGCCTGGTAAAAATGTTCAAAGTCTTTAGTGATAGCTATAAAGTTACGCAAAGCTCTTAACAGTGTTGGCTATTTAGTGTTTACCAGTGGTGCTATTTGCTGCTTATCCTTGTCTGCGCCCATTTTCTATCCATGGCTTCTGCAGTGGCCATTGGTGAGATCCCAAAAGCCTGGCTAGGAGACCTGCTTTGTGAGTTGTTTTGTAGTGTGTGCTATAGTCATTGAAATGACATTGAATGCAACTTGATCTTGTTTATACTTGTGACCGAACAGGCCACCCCCATTTTCGGTTTGGCAGGTCTTGTTGTTGCCTATCCTACTTGCCATCAACATTTTGAGACTGACTATTTAGTAACAATTGTCTTCTAATACCAAAAATGTGTGTTTCCTTGTGAAAGTGTTTGTCAGTGTTCTTCCATCTAGTCCAGCTTTGTTAGCTGTTTGCATTTTCTTACCATATCTTTTTCTTACTGGTGGACTTTCTATTACGTCTTTGCTGAGCCCCTGCAGCCTTCGCCATTTGAGACTAACCCTTGAAGATTTTTAAAATACATTTTACTATAAGAAGATTAAAACTTTGCAGGCTAGTAGAGATTAGTAGATAGGGTAGTATGGAGTGAGATATGATTTAATTTCCACGTAGTAGCTTTCCGATTGTTTTCTCAAGGATGTCTCCTCTTTGTGATAAACGCGTATATTTGCTATTGTTTCATTGCCTGCTAGTCTCCCTCTTACAGCCTTTTTCACTTTAATTTCTGTGCCTTCCAGCAGGATGATATCACACAGGTAAACTGTTATTTATAACACCCCCCCCAAACATGTGCATCTTCCATGTCTGTTTTGCCACTCATTTTCAGCGTTGGTCCCCGGAGTTCGTTGCCATGATTTGTATTCACAGTAAAGGTTCTTGAAAGGGATGCAAATGATTCTACTGTTCAACTGCATCTAAACATTAGATCTTCTCCTTCTTGAACCACAGCTTCTTCTACCCTGTGTAAAACCTTTCCCTTCTGTCACATCCCACAAAATGTGTGCTTATAGTTCACTCGCGTAAAAATGTGATGTGTTTAATTGCCTTGCTCTGAGGAGTGTTGAGCGTATGGCTCAACGAAACAAGCTCTAGGAACTCGAGAACTGATTCTTCAATGTTTTTGAGATGGTAGCAGGCTGACAGTTGCTGATGATTGTATCACTTAGGACAGAATTTGGTGTTTAACAGTTAATATTTATGTAATGTTACAGTTTGGCAAATGGCTATTGACAGATCAGGTGAATTTAGACCGAATGACTGCAAAAATGTAGTTTTATTCTTTAAGACAAACCTGTAGAAGTGTCTGATGGTATTCAGGATAACAGCATCACATCTCACATGAAAGAGAGTGCTTAACAGCATCAGACGTTTTATGTAAGGAAGAGTAAATCGGGTAGATGTCATGTCTTCTACTCCTGTACCGTCAGTAGACTACAGTGGCTGAAAGCGTAATGATATAACATATTCTGCAGAGGAGGTTCTTTATTAAATAGTTAGTTACTTGTGAAAATATCTCTAGAGAGCAGATTAATAAGCAACTAATAGTTCATTTTCACAGACAACTGAAACTGCTCCTCCTGACCCTATGTTGTGTTGCATTATTACAACTTTGACCTTTTAAACAAAACATAGAGTGTGTTTAGTAGACTTAAGATGTAACTCAACCTTTTAAATACCAAAGACCAATATAATTTGTATGGTAATGTAAATTCAGCATAACTGCACCAAGTTAAATTTGAAAAAGTGAAAAATTTAAAACTTGACATTAAAAATTGAGGTAATTTTCTTTCTGTTTGCTGGATTGCCTAAGCATAAGCATCTTCCCTTTTCTTTCACTGCTTCTTAAGTCTTTATCATGGATTTAAACAAGTAATAATGTAATGAGACAACAGTACAAAGACATATTATCTTGTTCCAGTATAAAAAAGAAATATGCCTTCAGCAGATTTTCTTAGCTCACTTGTTTTAAAAGGCAGGAGCTAAAGCCCAAGTCATCTACTGATCCAGGTAAAGCGATATGACAGCAGAAGCTTGCCTGGAGAAGGAAGAATTCTTTGGTGGTTTTGGATTGTCTTGTGATCCCCTTCTATCTGTGGGGACTATATAAATTCAGGTCAAGGTGGCTGGGTTCCATGGGATCTGCAGAATGGTCCATATTTGATCTTGAAGTAGTTTAAGCCTCTGCTAGAAGACTTGTTAAGTTACAGTGTTTCTGCCACCATAGGTGTCAGAATGGCTTCTTTGTATCCCTGCTGTGCTGGAAGCTGCTTAGGTTCCTGTCACAAATGTTGACAGCAGTTCTCAGTCTTACTATTTTCTGTTATTCAGTGTAGTTACTTTCAGTTTGGTTTTGAGATGTTTATATGGAATAAATGTTTTTCTTACTTTCATACCAGTATTTAAAACCTTTATACGACATTTAAGTGCACAGCAGCAATTAGGAATATTTTATTTTACAATAATAATAAAGAATAATTTTAAATGGCCCCTTTTTTGGAAGTGAAAAATAGGAGGGATGTTTGTAGTGGTCTTATTCAAAATTTATTGAATATGTGCTAGCTTATTTCTAATTTGTTTTATTTGGGTTTTTTGGGGGAGTGAGGTTGGTTTTTTCTCTATAAGCAAAAGGCATTTCAGATTGGAAACAAAAACATGTAAATAGTTATTTTAGTAGTTTTATCTATTATTCATCAGTTATTAAAATACAGCTAATTATGTAGTGCTACAATAAAATTTTATTACAAGGTAGAATTATTTCTTGAAAAGCTATCTAAGTTTAAATGTTTATGTTCTGCATCCTAAGAGTGACTGACTTTGAGGCACAGGCACCTCTGTGTCTTTAGTAAAACCTTGTCTTATATTTTGCCAATTTGACTCGCACTCCTCACTGATCTCAAGTATTCTAATGCTTCCAGAATGTCTCTTTCATTTCTGTATGGATATTAATTAAATTGGATATTGGTCAGGGTTGCTAATAGTGACCTTTTATTAAAATTTTTATTATTGGTGACGAGTTTCTACCATCTGAAGGAACTTGACCTGTTTATTTCAGTTTCTGCCACAGAGGCCGCATTCTACCAATCCTGACTGCGTGACTCCACACGGAACTATCCTGCATCAAACCTTGGATTTTGATGAGTTCATACCACCAATACCGCCGCCACCCTACTACCCACCAGAATACACCTGCACACCAGTGATAGAGGCGCAGAGGTGATTATTCTTGCTTGTAGTTACAATCATTGCATAGTTCTGAGCTACAGACTATGAAGCTCTTTCCAAGAATAGGAAGCCAAGTAATGTCCTTTGTTTACATTACGTGCTTCTTTTCCAGAGCGATTACATATGTCATTTGCAAACTTGTTAAGATGCACCTGGAAATATTTGTATATATAATAGAGAAGTGATGGAACTTAGCCAAGGCAAGAATAACAATATCTGAACTTAAAGCAGAGATCAGCTTATAGGTGATCTTTTCATAGCTGTTACCGTCGCACTCTTGAACTTGAATGTGAGATTTAATTTTCTAAGGAAATGATTGCAGTTAATGTGTATTAATGTGGAGTAGTGAAGAACATTAATGGCTGCAAAATGGGCTGGTAGAGAGGGCTGACATCCAAAATGAAATACAATTTTTAAAGCTACCCTGTGAATGAGGGCTTCATTTTGGTTGTCTAAAAAATGTCTTCAATATAATTCTTTGTATTATGTTGGCTTTGAATTAAGTGAGCCATCTACATCACTGTGGTGTAGGTAAGAGTTTACCAGATAAATTCAACGCTGTTTCTTTATAATTGTTTGCTTGTTTTTGTTTTTTAAACAGAGGTCTCCATTTGGACTTTCCTCATTCCCCATTCAGTGCTTTATACGAAGTAACCATTAACAGCCCAGGAATGTATCCGACGGAGCTGCCCCCTCCTTATGAGGCAGTGATTGGAGAGACACCTGCCAGCCAGGTAAGGAAAGCCACAGGAAATTCTTTACATAGTCTTTAAATTTTCATGAAGCAAAACAATCTCAGATAAATTTAGGGGTTTAGAAAAATCTAAACTACTTCAGGAGTTAATTGTACTGTCGGGGAACAACCATTAGAAAATATTTATATTCTTTGAACACATTTTTCAGATCATTATCTTTAAATAGTGTTTAACTAACAAATTTTGGGTTTAACTAGCAAATTTTACTTAATGTGTATTCTTATGTTCTTGTTCATATTTGGGCAAATGCTTATGTGAGTAGTAATATTTGAGCTGTTATCATCCATTAAGAAAGTTGTACAATACTGGATTGTTAGTAGTAACAAAAACCTAGAAGAATGAATTGAAATCACCGAAGCGTAGTGGTCTTCCTTATTTGGAAAGGATAAGGATGTTTTAAAATGACACTGCACTTCTTAATTTCTGTAGGTAATAAGAAATCCTGATTAGGAATCCGGTTTATTTTCTTAAAAACCCCTACAGTTGTAAAATATTTTTTTATTCCAACTAGTGATGATAGTGGATTTGCTTCACTTTAATATGCTTTTAGT
This sequence comes from Charadrius vociferus, assembly GCF_000708025.1. Taxonomy (NCBI): domain Eukaryota; kingdom Metazoa; phylum Chordata; class Aves; order Charadriiformes; family Charadriidae; genus Charadrius; species Charadrius vociferus. The sequence goes on from NW_009648526.1 coordinate 4,708,042, forward strand.
TGGAGCTCAGTACAACAGTGTAGGTTTAATAAGGAAAAAGATACGTGTGTGTTTTGTGACATGCAATGCTAATAACTTCTGTATGTTTGTGTATGTGCGTATATAGCATAGAGCTCATGGGACATTCTGTTTTGCTCTGCATGCAGTCTGAGCCAAGATAATTACAAATTCCCATTTTATACTCCATGTGTAGGTAGAACATGTGCTTGAAGAGTCCTAACAAAAATCTCTGTAAATAACCTCAGATTAACAAAAAGACTACAGATTTGCAGTCTGCCACTTATGTCAGAGTTCAGATCAAGTACTGGGAGCATCTGGTAATAGCATAGGTTCTTGTGATGGTGAGCTCCTGTCTTGAGAGGATGCCATGAACCCAGTGCCACATGTATGCTTTAGTAGTTGTAAGATACAGCTTCCATAAGCAGGCTCCTATTGGGCACCAAGTACTCGAAACTGATTCCTGCTTCGGTGTTACATTAGCGGGCAAGAAACCATACAGAGCAATGATTTGAATGATAAAAGGATAGGGTTGTGTTCTTCCTGTGGAATAGCAACAAGTAGTTCTCTGTCTTTCGCTTATGCTTTTGGGTGTTACAGCTTTTAATAGCTTCTGCTGTCATATGGCAGAAGCAGTTCCTCCTGAAAGTGTGTAACACTTATTCTGAATTTTGAGAAAGGATCCAGTATACTTCAGACAAATATTTACGTTAGATTATTTGCCTTATTTTTTACTGTACAGTGTCAACTCAACTGAAAGTAGAATTATAATGTATCTGCACATGCAGCCAAAGCTAATTTGAGCAAAGTTTTCCTTGAGGGGATTTGGGATAATTGAATCAGCTGTCACAAATGGGAAAATACTTAAAATTACTTTTAGAAATTGAATTTCTTACAGGCTTCGGTAAAAACTCAAGGAGTCAAACATTATAGATATTGCTTATCAGTTTTTAAGAGCACACTGTGGAAATACCTGTGTTCAGGTTACCATATTGCACCCACATTACAGAGGGGAATACATTGCATTTACCCAAAAACATAACATTGAAAAGTTTGCTGGTGATTTTTTTCACATTGGGGGAAACCACAACTCAAACCACAAAACTGAAGAAATGATATAAATTTTTACCCTTATACACAAGAAGATTATTAAGATAATTAATAAGACAATGTCTGGGAAAAAAAGAATGTTGAGATGCACAGTCCCTAACAGAAATGCAATTAAAAAACTCCAAGATGTGCCTAACTTTGCAGCTTCTGTGGCTGACAAAGCAGCTTCTCCCAACTCTTCTAATCCTTGCCTTCTATCGTACCCTCCACCACCTGCCACAATAAACAGACCAAACATTGCACTCCCTTTGATTTCTTTGGCTATAATCAAATGAATCAGCATAAACTGTTTGCGAGTGACATTCTTTTCTGAACAGCAAAATTGGAGTATCCAAGGCCATCTCCTTTCTAAAATATTTTTTATCCCAAATTCCATCCTTTTTCCTTTACAGTGGCTCAGAGGAACCTGCAAGTCCTGGAGGAGTTGATATTTTTCAGTGATTAAAAAAAATTGGCAAAAGCGATATGAATTATACATAGTTTGGGGGGAAGAGGAGGATCATATCCATGATAAGAATTCATACGTGGTACAAAGTAAGGTTTAGAAAAGTGTCTGATTTATACTTCAGCACAAAATCACTTTGAGCACTCTTGAAACTGGGATTACACTTTGCATGAGCATCAACATCCAGCAGCACTACAGCACCAGCATATAACAAAAATATAATTTAACAAGACCTAATTTAAAGCAGCAAAGTCATGCTCTGGCAAGAAGCACATGAGCTTCAATAAGTAAATGTATTGACTTTTATTTTGTGGCATCTGGGGACAGTGTCAGTGCCTTCCTATTCATGTCTGGCCACCTGGGTTCCAGAAGTGTTTGTTCTAATTGCAGCTGAAAATAAGTGGTGATTTTTAATTTCTAAATGGTGATAATTGTATAGTTTCTTTCCAGGAGTGAGTTTGTATATGCCTGGTAGTTGCTGGTTCAGAGAGCTTGTAGAAGCAAAATCAGACCATGTGCTGAGTGTCAGAAATGAAGTACCTTGGCCATGCTAACTGGAGCCTGCACAGCCATGTTGTAGCCAGATACTTTTCTTGACATCAAAAGCCCTAACGTATTTTTTTTCGCGTCAGTGTCCCAGTCGATCTGTAAATCAAGGAATGCATCCAAAATCTAAGACAGTTTGGGGTCTGCAAGAGGCACAAAATGGACTGCTAAATTCTTACGTGAGACAACTGCTCCCATATAACATGCACCAAGCTACAGTACAGTATGAACTGAAATAATTAGATTTAGAAATCCCTCAAAGGCAGACTTTGCAATGGAAATCATGGCAGAGGTTTAGCTACAGAATTGCTTCTGGGAACCATTATGTAATAATGTCATAATTGTAAAACCTCTTACTGAGTATAAAGCAATAGGTTTTGTTTGTTTTTAAATGGATTGAGGTCCTTAGAATTTTATTAAATTGTATCAAATTAGACTCAATGTTTCATGCATTTCATGGTCAACAAATGTCAGTGCTAATTTAAGTGGTTGCATCTAAGTAAAAATTGCAGTTGGCATCTGTACTGATTAGGAATTCCCATTATATGACTATGAAAAAAAAGAGTTTTTCACACTGGCTTCTGTGCAAAGTATTGACTAGCCTATAGAAAAGACAAGAACAAACAAATCGGGGTTCTGGGTGAATTATACCAGTGACTGTTGGATAAGGTTTACTAACCTGTAGGCTGTGTAGGTTTGTTAAAAGGTTTTCCTTTGTTTTCCTATTGATAGCTTAGTGACTGTCTTTACCAGCTTTATGTCTGAGGATGCGCAAGTCAATCAGGTTTTGTTACCCTAGGCTGTGCAGGAACCTGTAGGGAACCACGTGCCATCCCGATGTGGACCAAAACTCTGACCTGACTCAAAATCGGTGGTGTTACTTCCTGCAATTTAAAGCATGGTTCTCCTTCCCCCAGGCAAGAAGGTTAATCAATTCCAAACACATATAAAATACATTCAGCAATTATTCTTCTGAATGGGGAAAGAACAAGGGTAGGAAAACGGAGAATTAACACGTTTCTCAGATAAGTTTAAATGGCTTATGTTTTGCAAAATATGGCTACATACTGAAAAAGTAGAAGAAACCAAAATTCAAATTATATTCCTGATTTCTTCTGCACGCCCAAAATCTTGAAATCCCTTGTTTTCCCTCGATGTGGGATGCTAGTTATCAATGAGGCCCTGAAGAGATAAACCTCAAAGATGATGAGTGCTTTTCTGTATGTGGGGGATTTTATACAGAGGGGAATAGTCACAGTGTTCCATTCAGTCTCAAGAAGCAATTTCTGTGTGTGTAAATTTGTCCCACGTATTTGTCATATTGTTGGGGTTTGGCTGTGAGGTTTGTTGTGTTCATTTTTATTTTTTTTTATAATTTCCAGCAGTTGTAATTAGAGAAAACTATAATATAATATAGTCTGCAGTATATAAGCAAGGATCTAGAAGTTAAGCTGAGAGGCTGTGTCCTTTGATTCACATAGTAAAGAGTCACCTCTGAGAATGTTATTTTCTTTATGCAGCCCCATGTCTTTAGGTGTGTCACTGGGGGGTTCAGCCTATGTAGGAGCCTCTGAGATTGAGGCAGAACCTGAGAAGGGATGTGATGTGTGGTGGCTGAGCTTTTGTGTCCCTCTAATTTCCGAAGGATGGGAAGGACTGATACAGATCTCATTGCATGGAGGAGAGGGCTGAGAACAGTTCCTCTCTGTAGTTTCCCTGAGTAAAACAGGACTCCCTAACCTCGGTGGGCTGAAGGACTCTCAATATCAACACCTAACCACAAGGTGAAATAGTTTGTCTCCTGCCCACGTTGGAATAGACCTTGGGTCCATGGTGTGTTCTATGCGAGCTCTGATCCAACAAGGTGTCAAAGCAGAGTACTGATAGCTGCTCTGTGGCTTGTGTTAAATGAGCTTAGTTGTCTTATTCCCAGGTGAAAAAATTCGGTTGATGCTATAATTGTTCCCTGTGGCAAACTAAGCAGAGAATGAAAAGAAAAGGATACGAAGATTGAAATGTTGTAATCTAGAAGGGTTTGTGTAATAGGAAACTCAGGTATGCAAATACAATGAATGTATTTCTTCGGCCTGTAAAACAGTGGGTTTTTTGAGAAAGGTGCAATATTTTGATTTCAAGAATTGCTAAGCCAGCTTTTTTCACAAGCCTTAAGTTTGCTTTATATGCTGTGTAATGGCATTGTTATTACTTTGAATTTACTAGATCAAAGCTACAGATGGTTCCTTGTCACTAGTACAGGTTTGCCAAAAACCTCAGCCGTGCACGTAACTCATTTGATAGGTGCTAGACCATGTCACTACAGCTGCCAGGTGACTGGGAGAATGCAGGTCAAGAAATGTTTCAGCGCAAATATTCAGCAGATGTTTTCCTGTCAATTATTAAGAATTATGAAACCACCTAGATTTAAAAAGAACCCCTAGATTTTTAAAAAGAAACGAACACCCTTAAAACATTATATTATTTCTTCCAAAATGTCTGATTGAATTTTCTTCAGCAACAAAGAGCATTTGAGAACGCTTCTTACTGTCTCAGTTAGTTCCCAGCAGTTCCACAGTTGGTTCCCAGGAATGGTCTGCAACTTAGAGTGACACCATTAATTATTTTTTTACCACAGATGTGTGATATTCTGTTTCAATAAAGAAAGATCCTTTAAGACATTTCCCAGCAAATTGTTTAAAAATACGCTAACCCTTAGACTTAAAATCACTTTTGAAAAACAAATTTGTATCAGAAAAAGTTTCCTGATCACTTGATCATAGTAAGCTATGGATGGATAGATAAAAAAATATTAGTGAGCACAGTAAGTTATGCATATCTATATGGGGGCATTAATCTACACTAGCATGTGCACTGGAAGCTCTTTCCTTAATAGCTTCAGAGGAATAGCATCATGTTCAATTTTTTAGAAGGCCAGATACAAATTAAACTCTTGAGAAAAAGGTTTTCACAGAGGTGACTGATGGTTATTTTTAGACTCTGTCACCAAACATAAGCTTTTACTAGTTAATTGTGGCCCTACAGACTGAAGCAGGTATGATGCTTTCTGCTACAGATGGTATCTATCTCGTTCCCTTCAACTTTTCTTTTTATGTTTTTCTAATTTATTGTTACCATCTATTTATTGGAACAATTTTTTCAATCGTTGTGATCCCAAAGAACTGCTAAAAATGTAATGACATTGGCAACAAGGTCCAATACAAAGTCTATTAAAATCAGTAGAAAAAAAAATCACAAATTTCAGGTGTTATGGATCAAGTCTTTCCAGCAGGACTGATTCTCTGTTTTATTCTCATGATTCTCAAAAGCAAAGGGAAGTTACCCGCTTAGGTCCATCCTTTCGGAAAAATGGTGAGTCCTGGTAGTGTCTCCCTTCGGCAATCTCTGAGGCTGGAGAGCACCCCGCATCGGCCACCTTGGGTGGCAATGATGCTATAGGGCTTAAAAATACATTAGGTGTTAACATCTCAGCAAATGCTTGGTTTTATTGTTTCTGTTGTTCTCTATCCTATTTTAGGGTGAGAAAACGTGGTGGGGAAAAAAGCATAATATGGAAAAATGCAGACCGTAGAAAGAGATTGCTTGTAATAACCCCATTAGTTTTAAGCATCGCAGAGATTAAGTTTTGTATGTGGGCCTGCAGCCCCAGCTGGCTTGTGAATTCAAGATGAATTTAGCTTGGAGATTCTGGAAAAATGGCTTTAAGTGCATTCCTTTGCCCTCCATTTGTTCCTGACCCAAAGACATTGTAAAATACTCTATCTTTAAATGGCTTTCAATTGGAGTAGTAGCTTATACGATAGTTACTACACATTCTCAGGTGCGTCCTTAAGATCGTCAGTGCTATACTATTGTTTTGGTAAATTGCAGATTAATGTGCTGTTTCATTAAACAATTTTCATTTAGGTCACTGGTACTGATCAGCAAGTATCTGAGTCAAGCTTGGGTGAGAGGAACATGGCCCTGGACTTCAGCACACAAGGTGATCACGGCGTTGTCTTTGTCTACTTGAGAAAGATGTAGTAGGGTTTCTGAGTGGACTTTTCCCTGCCCCTCTCTTCTGCCCTTCCCAATGGAGAAAGAAGGATTTGCTTTCAGATTGTTCAGGGCAAGAAGAACCTTTTCACAGTCAAACTGATGTGGTTGGAAATGCAGAGCAGAGTTTTGCTCAACAAAGTCTGCTCTGGATAGCCCTCTGAGGCAGATAAGGCAACTGTCATTTGTCTTTGAAGAGTCATGCACATAGTGGGCAGTTTGTTTCTCAGTGTCAGCAACCACGGGTGCCTTCCTGATAGTCCACGTGCCTTCTTCATGTCGTCATTTCCTGGATGGCTTCCAGAAGCCTGAATTAGGAAGCTTTGCTGCCCAAAGCAGAGATATTGTGAGTGCAAGTAGATGAGTAGCAGCACAGAACCTGTTTAAAGTTTAAAAGTTACTAGAATAGGCCTCCTTACCATGTCTGTTGATATGGAAAGCTTTTTAAACACTACAGCCTCAGTGCATCCGATGTTGAGCAGTTTGTACGAAATAAGTGCTTTAGTAAAGCTTCCATTAAATACTTTTTCCACATCATATTCATATCGTATTAATGAATAGAGTGGCAGGTGCTCTCAGTTAGTACTTATGGGCAGAGAGGTGGGGGCAGAGTGATCCAAGAACCAGAAACAGTTCTCTCTGGCCTGGGGTCCAGAGCGGGGCTGACAGCCTGACAGGTTAGTGGGGAGCGTCTCTTCCTACACACACAGGGTATCTGTTCTCTGAAGTAGGATTTCAGTTTCCAGAGCCACCACCAGTGGTCACCTTTAACTACTGCTAAATTTTATTTTATTTTTTTTTAAACCCTGGTGTTTGACAACTGCAATGGAGTGTGACAACTGAAGGTCACTGGTATTTAAGTGCTGCTGTTAACAAGGGCTGTGTTCCTAAAGTTCCTAAGTACATACGGACTTCACGTCCACATAGGAAAGCCTACATTTTAAGGCCAGTGCTAGAGTTTTGACTATTGCAAGCAGCACTCCAGCTCTCAAGCCAGCGTTTTGACATTACGTTGCACACATGAAAGGGAGCTAGGAAGGTCCTCGGGCATGATTTCTTCATGTAAAATCAGTCAGGTGTCACCATCCCATGTCTTCTGAGCAGTGATTTCTTCTCATCTGCTTCAGGCCCTTCCTCCTGCTGTCTGTAGAACCAGAAAAACCATGCCAGTGGAAGAGTAGAATAGTAAGAAGCTGTCAAAATACAGTTTAAGGCCCTTGAGTCAAGGTAGCAAATGGTATAACCAACCACACTCTAGTTATCAATTAAACCTAATCAAATGAGACAGAGTTTGGACAGTGAAGATCTGTGCTCTGAAGACAGGCACAAACTGGATGCTTTCATTTATCCATACAAACTTTATAGGTATTTCAAAGCTTGAATTAAGGAAGTATGTAGCAAAGAATCAACTGTATAAACAATCCAATAAAACACTGCAGCTTTACAGTTAACACATAATGAACAGTGCATATTGTGCATTTTTGGCATAATGTACATGTATAGATGTATTTCCATGATTGATTATTATGTTGTTATAATGTTATGATTGCCTTGTAAGTGCTACAAACTTATTTCCTGGAACCCCCAAAAGTAAATAGTTGTTGTCATTCATTTTATGTAAGAAGAAAAATGTCCTTCATAAAATCCAACCTCATGAGTATTTGATTTTCATTTTGATAGTTAATTTCCGTATACTGTAGAAAGCTTTCTGCTTCCTAGACCCCAAAACGTGAGAGCACCTAACAAACATTTCATAATTCACTAAAAGATCTTATTTTTCTATTCCTAAACAAAACAGTTAAAGTACATTTGTCGCACCAATATGGTTTGCAACAGGTGTTATGCAAAAAAAGGGCATCAGAGGCTACTGAACCGAATAGAATTATGTGGTTTGTATTTTGTACATATTTTGATTTTAGGTGTAGGACTTTAAGGGATTCCAGTCTGATATGGAAAAGCGTTGTCTATATTATTGGAGCCTGAAGACTGAATTATCTGGTTTTATTTTCCCTATTTTTGTCATGACTTTGGGAATAATGCAGAGCCAAATACTTATTTTCATACAAGAGGCCATTTTCATCCATAACGTATATTTGTAGCTGTGACAGAGGAAGTGATAACAATCTCAATTTTTAATACAAAGTGCTTCAAAGATGATGCAACCTTGCGAAGAATGTTTAGTGTCTATCTGAAGTGTGCATGTCACATGTTTTGTGTGCCAGAGATGTTATGTGATGGTGAATTCTCATTTGTAACGAACTTAGATACATGCTTAAGGGAAATCATGATGGATTACAAAGTGTTAGGTGCAGAGCTAATGTTGACAGTAGCGATAGATTTAAAAGTGTTCAGAGCTGTGCTTTTTCAGCATTTGTGTAAAGTTTTACTTTTTCTAGCACCGGCCATCTCTCACTGTTCACTAGAGAAACGAGTAGTGAAAGAGCTGTTCCTGTCCAAATGTCACAGATAATACTGTGGTATCGGCACTCAAGCGTGCTTATTACTTGAAGAAAATACTCGAGAGCAGCACAAATTGTCTGTGCTGAAGGACGCTAGAAACAAGTAAATTACTTCAGTCTTTTTCGCTTTGGCATTCTGTGTTCTGAAGGCTTTTGAGTAATCATTGATGTACTTGCCAATCACTAAATTTGAATCAGTACATTGAAAACAGGGTTGTGGGGAAATGGGAAAGGGGCAAGAAGTCTTTCTTTTTCTGTGAATCTCTTGTTTTGCAGTTTCTGTTGAGAGCACTTCTTTGATGGTATCTGAGGCTGTTGATGTCCCAGACCGTAGCTACTCCTCTGAAGATCTTTGTTCGCTGGAAGTTCAAGGATCTCTCCATTCTGCAGATCTTTCTCCCTACTGTACAACCCCCAAAGGGGCTATGGACCAGAGCTGCGGCACTCTGGATTGCAGCACCCGCTGGAGGTTCCACAGAACTTGCTCAGAGGGTTTTCCTGATGAGGACGACAGTTCCCACAGCCGAGCCTCTACAGACAGGTCTCAAGGACAGGAAAAGAACTGTGCCCACAGCAGGTCCTTGGACTGTTCCTCCGAGAATTTTAGCCCCTTGGAAAGAGAACTGCAGCATTCTGCTCAAGACAGCAATGCCACACCGCCTTTGAAGCAAAAGAAAATCTGCTGTGTGGACTTCAGCCAGCCTCCTGTCCCTTCCCAGACCTCTCCCTCTTTTGGGCCCGCAAATACTTCATCATACACGAGCGGCCAGGAGAGTGCTGTCCAGCAGCATCACATGACAAAACACCGAATTTCAAATATAGTCCGATCAACTAGTGACCCTGTATCGTGTTCGTCTTATACAGAAGGTAGGTGTAGTACCACAAGGCTGATGGAGCTTGGAACAAATGAGTGGTATGTGATTTATGCACCAATTGGTGCTGCTGGAAATTATATGAAACGTTCCAGTGAGGGTTGACTTTTATGTCAAGGCTTTAGTTCCATGTGCATTTTCTAGATTTGAAAATTTTTAAGAAGAATGGAAATGGGAAAAGTGACAGAGGGAAATTAATTTTGGCTTTTCTAAATTGTACCAGCCTTTCTGCAGTGTTCAGAAAACCATCTCTTGAGTAGATGCTTTCATTTCCCTCTTACTATTATATTGAGAAGCTGAACTAAGAAGTTGAGTGGTAGCAGGGGTCTATTTAGGAAATGTTTAACTGAGCTGTCATGCTTGTAATACAGCGGGTGACAGTGACGTTGACAGTATTGGTGCGTGTCAGAGGCAGTCAGTGTGACTGTGTAGTGGCAGGTTGGAGCATATGGTGAAAAGTTTTAAAGGACAAAGAAATGAAAGATGAGGCACGTGACAAGATGATAAGCTTTTGACTGCCATGGATAAGCATCTTGTGCTATGAATCTCCTTTTAGACAAGTAAGGAAGAAGAGAGGAGACGTTGTTAGCTGAACGGTGTTTCTTCATAAAAAACTGCTTGTTAGTGGAAAAGAAATGTTTGATTCAGAGAATGGCTCAATCAAATAACAGCAGAACTGTCTAAACCATTGGAAAAGTGCAGTTTTTACAAAAGGATGTAAGCTGTTTAGAGAGATTCAAAGAGGTAACCCGGAGAAGTATTTTGAAAGTAAAGATTTAGAAGCTTTGTAAGATGTCACAGATTGTGCTGTTACAGCTGTGTTCACTGGGCTTTCTAAGGGATCTAAGGAAGAGTCCTGTGACTAGCTCAAAAGAAAAGCAGACAGAATGCTGAAATAAGTGGTTTCATTTAGGAGGAGGATGTGTTGGTTCTGTTACACTTTTTGCATCATTATTCGGTTTCTATGAATTTCAGAGACCTCATACTTAGCTCAATAATTGAATGTCTTTTACCTTTAGAAATCTAGGCTCAGCATCCTGTCTAGGAAAAGTGAATCTTTAGTTTAGACGTCTGCATTTATTTTATGAAATTTACTCTGCTAGGTTATAGGTGCTATGATGCTGCTGTGCAGACAGTAAGTGGGAATTTCTGAATCCTTTCTACTGTGCCAAAGACAGGAAGAACAGCCCTCTCTCTTCTGGATCACGCTCTGCAAGTTTTCCATATTGTGCTCCATATGCTCTTTGAGTAGTGTTTGAGAGAGTACTGTAGGCAGCGGTATCTACGGGTTCTAGCTGACTGCTGGGACACCTGGTAGAACAGATGCTCTGCCTTCATTTTTAACATGACCTAAATACATCCATCATCTTTTCTGGAGAAGTGGCATGATGGGAATTATTTTGACTAACTTCCAAGTTCTTAGCCCTACCTGAGTTGAGGGACACGAGTTGAACATTACCGAGATGTAACTGGACTTAGCAAAGATTGTAATAAAGGAGCAGAGATGGTTCTAGAGAGACCGGTATCCACACAGCAGAGGGGGGAGCAAGAGAAGTAACTCAGCGGGAATGTGTTTGTCCTGACCTAGTTTGCCTTTCTTTTGCTGCCTACAGAAGACTCCTTAAAATGAAGCCTTCAAGAGACGCACTTGAGTCTAGATGTGCATATTTCTTTCATTTATACGTTTGGCAAACTACAGTTTGCAAAAGTTTACTCTGTGAAGGTTTTCACAACTTCACATCACTTCCACTTCCTCTACTTTTTGTTGAACTTTATTTGGAAATCATACATAGGTTAGAAGCAGCACCATTCTAATAACACGTACCAGCTGTTGTAGCAGCCCCCAAGCTTGTTTTTCCTAAGCTGTGACACACAAGCTGTTTATAGTCTTTATAACTTTAAAAAGGTATTTGAGCTAGATTTTTCATGACTGGCTATTGCTATTCACTGCAGAATTTTAAAATACATCCACAGTGTTGAACAACAGGCAAAGATAAAGGGACCTGACTGAGCTCCAACTAACCAATCCAGAAGAAAAAGCATTTGTTTTTTTTTCTCAGTAACATTAAAATCATCCTGGAGCAGAGGAACTGGTCAAACAGACTGACCATATGAAAGACAGAGCTGTAACTACATACCATTAATACTAACAACTCATGTAAGAGACATACTGCGCATTTTGTAGAACTGAGGGGTGAGGGAGCTTCAGGCATGTTCACAAATGGGAAAATACAGTGACCGGATTGGTAAGGGAACGTTTGGTTTGTCTTAGGACCCAGTCTTTCTACTTTAAGAAAAAATATTAATTTATCTTCTGACTAACTTCCCTGTACAAGTCAATGTGAAGAGATTTAGAAGCATAACCTTGAAATTTACTGCACAGAGTTTTGTTAGATGGGTCTTGAATGCTACTGTGATTGCACTGCACACAGTTTGGAACATGAATTATTTGACACAGGGATGTTGCACATGTGACACAACAGCACTAAGATCTAATAAATTACTAATCTGGGAATTTTAACACTGGTATAAACCTCTGGGCTCTTAGGTCAATAAAACACAATTCATGTGCTTCAAGCACATCTTGACATGATGGAGTCTTTATGGTATGTACAGTCAATAATTCTCCCATTAATCCTTTAATGCCGAAAGTGAGCTTGTTTGTTTGTTTTGAAACGTCTGTCATTCCTAACAGAGAAATTATAGATGAAAGTTTAGTTAAATAGGTGCCTTTATAGCCTTTATAGTCGCTGTGTAGTCCCTGGACAAGGTAAGTATGGTGCATTCATGTATAATCTCTGTAAGAAATAGTTCCTTCTTACAAGGAATTGCTTATATACAAGTAGCTTGCACGTTTTTCTGACTGTTTATCATAGCAAAACATGGCAAATTCGACTTCTAGCACTGATGTTTGTTACAATAAACTTAATTTATAATCAGATATGATAGACTATGTGGCTATACCAATTAAGTGCCTGCGTGATTATTGTAGTGTCCGTGTGCCAGATAATTCAGGATAATGTCTAGTGGTGTAGTTTTGACTGTGCCACGAGTACATTAAGCAGTATAATAATGGGTGGGAAGACAACCTCTGAAGCGTCTCCTCTTAATAAGCATGTCATGATTCATGTGTTGCAGTACTTCAGCATAATAAAGCAAATTAAAGACAGAATAGAAGCTGTCTCTCTTAACTTCTTACAGTTTTTCTATGTTTGTAGCACCTTATGTTTGTTTTCCTTCATTTAATTATTCACTCTACCAGAGAAGATTGTACCAGCTTTTCATTATAAACTTTCCCTGAAGATATGGAAGAAAACCTCTTCTAATCTACCTAGAAGCTCAAAACGGTTTTCAGTCTTGGAAACAGATGTGAACAGCCTTAGCATAAATGTGAGGGTTTATTCCATCTTGACTGTCACAAGCTTGAAATCAAAAAGACTGCAGTGGTAATTACGGTATGGTGTGACCTTATCCTCATCGATCCTTGCACTGGCATCCCAGAAACTCGTCATTAGAAGGCAACTGTGTCCAGAGTTGGTTGTAAATGCTTTGTAACAACGTGGTATTGACCGGATCATCAGTAACCATAATGGACACCTACCCATTAATTTCATCAGTGGTGATGAAATTTGTCCTGCAAAGAATGAGAATCTAAAAAAAAAGGAGGCAGAAATATTGAATAAAATGCTGGGTTTTTAGAAATGAGAGGGATCCATCTTTTTTGGTTTTCCCATTTTCTAAGATAAACTGTCTGCCAAGGAAATACAGGAAGGTCTGAGGTCTGCCCCTAGCAGGGAGCCTTCCCTAGCTTCCGTGCTTAGGCCTGGAATATTTAGGATTTGATAGCTGTATAACAGAGAGGAAACCATCCAGTAGGAACTAGATTTGTATTTGTATTTATTTAACAGCTTATAGGACATTTCTGTGTATAGTAGCTTCTCTTTATGAATGGACATCTTGAAAATAGTATTTCTTCTGAGTAGTCTCATTCTGTAAAGGAGATAATAAAAGATGTCAATGTATTTTTCCTTGCTTTGGGCAAAGGCTGGCTGGGGTTGATTGTGCTCTTACTGTCTGTCTCTCTTTGGTTAAAGGTGATAATTATGCCTGGACTCCTATATGTAGCCAGTGTCAAGATGCAGGATTATCCCCAGCTACATTAGAAACAGGTGAGCATCAGTTTTCTTTAGCAGGATCGTAGGGGTTTTCTTCTTTTGTTTTAAAAGCAATTAAAAGCTTCTGATAGAGAAAGAAGCTGTAGAAAATTTGGGGCAGAAAAATCACTTACTAACAGCATACACGTATGATGTACAGTGCTGATGGCACCAGCCTCTGAGTGAAAATAAATGCTGTGAATGAAGTCCTCTGTTTTAGTTCAGCATTTTCACTTTCTCTGTGTTTCTTACTAATCTCTCTTGTATTATTCACTGCTTATTAATTTTGAGGCCTAGAAATATGGGGAACTTTGTCCTTAAAGCTGGGGGAGAGGGTAAGGGTGGGGCTGGGCCTAAAACACTACGAGTTCCATAGGTACCGCTGAGTAGCTGCTGTTTCCCCTTATCATTAATGTCAACTGAAGTCACTGAAAGTAGAGGTAACAAAAATGTTTGTGATTTATGAAGCACTTTAATTACCCACTCACTCATCCTAAATGCAGTCCTTCTTGGTCATGGGAAAGCATCTTCCTCTTGACCCCTGGTTAAATACCATTTTGCAATATTTCCTTAATTGCATGTTTTTGTTACTGTTCAGAAAAAACCCAGACATTTTATGTCAAAGTGAAAACATTTGCGACAATATTTGTTTTGCCCTTTTTTTTTCTTTATTTTTTTTCCTCTTTTTTTTAACTTCTTACTTTAAAGATATTCTTCCCCCCCTTTTTTAGTTCCTGTTTCTGGTTCTCATATGGCTGCCTCTGCTTGTCAGCATTCTTTAAGCAGTTTCCTACCAACTGGAAAACAGAGGGATACAAGGAAGACTGATCTATGCCTAAAGCCAAAGGCTTGGCACACAGTCTCAAAAGAGCGACCACACTCTTTAGTGGACCTTAAGGCCTACAAAGACACAAAAATTTTGGTGGCAAAATTTTTGGAACACTCAAACTGTAATCTCCCTCCCGAAGTACGTCACGTAGTGAACAGCATACGATCAGTAATAAAGTCTGATGAGAGACACATGGAAGAAGCCATCTTCAGTGCCAATATTATAGACCAGGTAGGCCATTTAAGTTCTAAAGATCTGTTCAACTGTAACAGACACGTACCTTATTGAAATGTTTTCACAGTTTTAAGTACTCCAGACAACTCCTACAAAAGATCTTTTATAGTAACATGGCTTTACGAAGAAATAATTAATATATATTGGGAGTAATGCATTTTACACTGAAGCACTCAGAAATGCATTTAAAATTCTTCTGCTGGACCCCATAATATCCTAGGAGATCTTTAGGGAACTGATATTTACACATTGATAATCAACCTTTCTTATTTCCCAGGTCCTTCTGCACCTGTGACTGTTCCATACATAAATTTGTGTTTATATATGGAGATACACAGAACTGACCTGGATCTGCTGTTTTTTCAGGCAAAAGTATTTGTACAGCATAAGCTACTAGCTGAAAAGAACGGGTAGATACACGAGCAGGGCCACGATCTATCAAAACAGAAGAGTGCAGTTACCCATACTCCTGGCTAAAAGAATGATAATGACCCGAGCTATTTTTAAGAAAAAGAATTGAGAAATTGTGCTTTTCCAAGTGAAGGAATAATGCGTCTTCTCACCTTGAGTGAGAATCAAACAGACACAAGGCTTGGAAGGACTCTTGTAAAACAAGGGAATTAGTAGTGGCAGTAGCTTTTATTATCTAATGCACGTTTAATAATAAACCTTTTTTTGCGGGGAAAAAAAGGTGATGAATCACCTCTTGCTAGTACTGTTACCAGAATGATAGCTATAGAAATGAAGTTCCTTTCCTGTTGTCAGGTTTGGAAAGCAGAATGCTCTTAGCACTGACTGGCCCCGCTCAGGTTGCCTGTCGGGTTTCCACGGAGCAGGACAGACAGGGAAGCATCACATCTGGGGGCTGTTCCCCCGTTCTGAGATACTCTAACTCCTGTGGATTAGGCTGCTGAGCCTTAAAGGAGGGAAAATGGCTAAGTATTAAAACAGGACGTAGTAACACTTAAACAGCATGCGAGAGAGTGATGTGTAGCAGGAAACACAGAGCATTTAATAAAGCTTGCTGCGAGATTGGTTTTGCTAAGTGAAGTAGAACAAAGAACTTGCAGCGTATCAGTTACCTCTGTAGTCACATGGGTAGCGCTATCGTGACATATTTAACAGAGTGGCAGCATGGAATTAAATTTTAACATTTTGATTGCTTGACAAAATTTATAGGTCATTAAATCCTCAAGGCTAGAAAGTTGAAACGAATTTTCTTTAAATGAAAAAAACCATTGTTTCTCACAAAACAAAATGGTACGAAAAAATTGATTGTTTATGTAGGTTGTAAAACCAGAAACCAATGGCCCAATATTTATCCTGTGCGGTCTTCTTAGATCCAGGGAGACATAGGTTTTTTTCACATCAAAGAAATAATTTTAGTAGGTTGGGGTTTTTTTCAGGCAGAAAACAATATGTGAAAGTTAATTAGTGAAAGTCCCGGGCATCCCAGCAATCTACTTAAAAGTCACAGAATTTTTGGTAAAATAGTTGTATAATTGAGATTTGTGAAGTAGCTTGACAGTTCTATTAACACCAGAATGTTTAGCAGGCTTGCAAGGCTTTAGTTCTCTTCTACCCTCAGCAAAGCTAGTGAGGCCATCTCTTTCTGCTAACAGAAACAGATGAGTTTAATTTGCTCCACGCTTGTATTTGTTGATTATAAGGCAGAGCTGCTGCCTTTTCCACAGGTTTCCTTTTCATTTGTACAGAGAGAAACAAATACTTGTTTGTGCCTGTGTGGATCTGAGCCCACCGTGCAGACAGATGAGGCCTGATGCCTCTCAGGCCTGACGGTGCCTTCTGGGGGGCGCGGGAGGCTTCTGGATGGCTGCATGAACACGCGGCTCCTCTGGGAGAGTTCTGCATAAGATAACTTGATGAAATGATACTCAGGGACTGAACCTTTTAAAGGAAAACATTTCTTACCCTGTTTTCCCCGTTTTTCCTTCTCGATTTCTGCCCTTTTAAACAGGTAATTACAAGTTCCCAGCAGAATGTGAATACCTCTAGAAAGCGACTTCAAGAAGATCTTCATCTTCAGAGCTGTGGTGCTCTGAGCTCTCCCGTTGCCTTCTTACGTAGGTCCCGTATCACTCGCAGTTTAGAGCGGGACAGGCCTCACAGTTTAATTGGAGTTTGCCGGGAAACCATCCTTTGATAATATTTGCAGGTATGTGATTCCAGCAAAGAGAACTAAGGAAGAAACCAGGACTGGGAGAAATACAAGTAGTGGATGACGTAAAAAGGAGACAGTGTCTTCCTTTGGAGTTCCACTTTTTTCCAACAGCAGGAGGAGAACACCTGTTTTTCTGAATGTAAATTTAAGCCCTGATTTTTGCAAAATTTTAACCGATTTACTAGTAAAGTTATAACAAATGTTTACCCAACCAGAAATGCATTTATTTCACTGTACTTACAGAAATGCTACTGATGCTGCCTAGCATTTCCTAAAAACCATTGCAAAACCGCCAGAGACTGGCTGTACAACTTAAAAGTTGTATTTATTTAATGTACCTCAAAGTGTTGTAACTATGATCAGTGTTTTAATAAAAAAGTATTTCTGGACTTTCCTTTTTCAACAACTGATTTGGATAGAAATGTAAAGGCGATTCATATGCACATACAGTGCCGCTTCTAATCCGTTTTTCCAGTGTCTTTCCTGCCCGGCTAACTGAGCTGTCCTGTTCCAGCTGCGCGCCCCTCCCCCCAATACCTTGCTCTTTTCAATTATAGTAAAGGCTGCAGTGTGCCGCCTTTTGCTTTGTTCTGATTGCGAATGAGGTAACGGAGTAGTGTATGCTATTGAAAACTGACATTTAAGTACTCTGCGAATTGTGACCAAAAGACACATCAGGGAGGAAGTCTTTGAAATTCTGCATTTCCAAAAAGCATATCGCACAAACGTTTTACAAACGCCAACTGATAGGAAGTTAGATGAATTTTTATCTAGCAGAGCCTTGAACATTTTTTCCAAGAGAATTGTTACCGCAATTAGTAGTTTTGACGATTGTATTACTAAAACATGTCCTTGCAGTTCTGCTGCATTTATGACTTATTTAACATTGCTCTTAAAAAAAATAAAAAAATCAAAAAGTAAGTATCATTGACGCTAATTTGATTACCAGCATAAACACAGGTCTGCCAGCAAGGTCTTCCAGTGCGAGCTTCATCCTGGCTCTCTGAGGAAATTGGAAAGGCCTTAAACAAAGGTTCTTATAAAGAACCTACCACAGGTTGACGTTTCAGAGTTTTAATTTTTTTGCAGCAGTGCTTGCCAGTAGCGTTAGTTTCCATTTGAGGTTTAATCATATACTGGTTTCATTTGTGTCACTCTGAGCTGGGCAGACATCCTGTGAAAAGGTCACAAAGGAATGTAGCTGAAGATGGGTAGTTTAAGTTTTACAGAATCATCCATTTTAATGTATTTTTAATTATAGCATGCTTCTATATTGATGTGAAATTACAGTGACATCCAGTGGCAACAAGGTATGCTAATTGAAAGCGTCTACTCTCAAGGTAATAATCGATACACAAATTCCTAATTCAAGAGATGAATTATTTTTAAAAATATAATCTGTGACCTCTGCAACTGCACTTAGATGAAGAATTAAATGATCTTCTACTTGGATTTTTTTATTACGTAAACTTACACAACAAACAAAATAAGCAAGCTTCCTTTATTACTTCAGATTTATTAGTGATAGTGGCTTAATTCTTTCCTAAGGTCAGTTGCATGCAACACACTACTCCTTGAAGTACAGTCATCTAAAGCTCTTTAGTTACTGCATGGTAAGGCTTCTTAAGTCACAGTGTATTTTCTTCAAGGCCTTGGCCAAAAAAAAAAAATCTAGATGAAAAGTTACACCAATTAACATTTATCATAAGGAATACAGCTTTACTACTAGTTTTTTTTATCTAGACACATTCTATTACTGCTGATGGTGCTAGGTTATTTGTCAAAACAATTTACATTCAGAACACATTGCCTTAGGAATAAGGATGCTTTATAAAAGACAGAAACAGGTAAGCATGGCTTTCCCATTTTGAGCCAATATAAACAAAAAGGTAATATGCAAAAATTAAAGAAAAAAAACCCCAGCCCAACACATACATTACACAACCTGTGCAATAAGTTATCCATGAAAACTCTGTTAAATCATAAAAATCACAAGCATTAAAAATAAATATGTATCTAAATAAATATTTTGATTTTAATCTTGTGGCAATTATTCTTTATTTAGCATATGAAACACTTGTTACATGTTTATGTTCACACCTTGCCAAACAGGTTACACTTGTCATAACAATACCAAGTACTACAGTGGTTTTCTTTACATTAGTATCTGAAAGTTTTAACTGCACACATTCCTTTCCACTGAAATACCAGCTATTTGGCACCAGTTTTAAACTTACGCAAAGCCATCGGTATTGGATCACTTTATGGGACTGGGATTTTTTTTTTAACTTGAGGCAACCACAACTTTCTCTAATTGCTTCTCTTTGCCATTTCCTGCAGTCTCATTCATCAAATATTCACATTCACCGTGTTATCAAACAAGACAGACAGACATACATCACTCCACAAAAAGGTTACAAATAAATACGTTGTAAGTTTTATGAGAAAAGTGTTTAGAAGATGTTGCAAAATACTTAAATGTTTTACAAAGATTTTTGTCAGTGATTATTGTCCTTGACCATCCTTCTCATCACTTTTTGGCAAAGAAATAAAAAGGAAGGAGAGAAAAGGCAGAGACACCTGTCTGTTCCTTGTTTCGGAGTCCTCAGGTCAGCTTCAAAGCCTTTCATTCATACAAAATACAAAATTCTCTTCAGCTATGAGGGCTTCAGCTTTGATGGAATCGTGTAGTTATTTTGCTGCAAGAGTCGCATGCTAGATGTACAGAGGTGTCTCTTGCCCCGTTAGAAGCCTGAACATGGCAGCTGGCATAGTCTTCATGTGAATCTGTCAATTGATTTACACAGAAATTAACAGAATTGTTACTAGTTTAAAATAATCCATAAGGCCCAATCTGTCCCTCCCTGTGCCGTAAGTGCATTTATTGTCCTGGTTTCTATAGATGTGAATGTTACCGTAGTTTCTAGTTCAAAGTTCTCTGGTTCCAACAAGCTGCTTTGCTGTCTTTGCTTTTTTTGTGTTTTTTTTTTTTTTTTTAAATGACGATGACAGGATGCAACATCATACAGCTTAACAAGACACCTAAACACTACTCCAATTACAGCCCTTAAAAAAGAAGCAGCCCAGACTTCTCTGAAAATTCATTCTGCTGTTCAGATATTAACTGAACTTAGATTTTTCTTCTGTCTTCCTTCCCCATGGGAGTGTCATTTCATACATATTTTCTCCTCATTTGAGTATGATCCTCTGAACACAAAACTTGGACTTTCTTACCTGATGTTTAAATGCCAGTCAAGAGTTTGGTGCAGCAGGTTCTCTCATGGCTAGTGTATTTAAGTTCTTTCTACAAGGAGTGCTGAGAGGGATTTTACAGACTGACGGGATTAAAGGCATCAGGTAATCACAGTTGTATCACAACTGTAGTAACAGCTGTAAGTACCTATCGGACACCGCAAGAGGAAGGACGGCAGACTTTGCTAACTGGTAATACACACCCGCACCAGCCATACGCTGCCCTGGTATCATGGTCTCTTCGTGCTGAAAAGTTTCATGCTGTCCTCGTATGTTTAGTGAGATGTTATGCAGCAAAGAGGTTCCGTAAAGGCATGGAGGTTCTACTGCAATCTACAGCTTTGTTCCTGCCAATGTGCGTGTACTCTGTACTACTTTTCAAGTATTGTTTTCCACAGAAAAACAACTCATCTTTGATTTTTGGCAAAGGAAGTAGTGGAAGATCCACCAGGGTTGTGTATGGTACTACCACTGAAGTCGGTAGGGATTTTGATAAACTGGAGGATCTTGTTCATTTATTGCTGATTTCTCTCAAAGTACTGGAGAGAGATGTCTTGACTGATTCCCAAGGTAAGTTGCAAACGTTCCATGGAAATTAAATGATTAAACACACATCAATTTGAATCTCTCAGCTCTTTGAATATTCTTTTATTTCTATGGCAGATGCTGTAGCGATAAGCCAAGAGACATTTTCAGAGCTAACATGCTTGTGCGATTTCTTCCCTTAATTCATTTGTTTAATTCAAACAGTAGTTGAAGGTTCAGAATCATGAAAATGGCGGAAGAATGCAGTGAATGTGCATCTAATTATTCACAAAATGTTCTGTTAATTGTTTGTTATTAGTGCTCAATTCCAATTTACTGAGGTGGTGGTTTTAGTACTATGTTAAGATACTCTTTTCAACTGAAATATATATTCTTTCGACAGTTTTAATTCCTTGATTATGTAATTGTTTTCTTACCTCTCCCACTGAATTAGACAATGCTTGTACTATCTTCTCATGAGCAGTAGCAACAACACTTTGTCCATTGATCTCAATAATACGATGTCCTACTCTTACCCCTCCCCTCTCAGCTATTCCACCTCGCATCAAGCTGCAAATCTGCCAAGAGAAAGCAAAGTTCATTTAAGTTTAGAAATGTCATAATGTGGCAGTTACTAGGATTTAACACGTAATAATGAGTGGTGGCATCATAAGGATTCCAGAAGATACTTGTGGAAATTATTAAGCAATACTGTGAGTCTTTAAATTTTGGTTTGTGGGTTTTTTCCAAAATTTCTGCAAATTAAAATTTTTATTTTCATTCTCATGGGCTGGGAACATATAAATACCTAACACAGTGACACAGGTAGCAGCCATGCAAAAAAGTGGAGTTAGGGGGAAGAGAGAAGTTTTATGTACTGTTGGGATAGGAGAAGAAAGTGATTTTTAAGTATTTCTGACTGTGCCACCAGGACTCTTTCTGCAAACTACCACATTATTCTTTCTGGGAAATATTAAAAAGCTGTCCTGGTTTGTAAAAATTGATCTACAACAGCAATTTTTTCACATACACGGCAAAAACTGACACGGAGCTCAATCCATAACCCTGCACAAATGCTAATTTAGGCTGAAGGAAAGGATGATGCCATACCGACATTCTTTATGCTGGCGATCTGTCAAAAGGGTCACAACGATAGAAGGAAAGATGTAAAAGATATTAGGAAGAAATTCTTTACTGTGAGGGTGGTGAGACACTGGCAGAGGTTGCCCAGAGAAGCTGTGGCTGCCCCATCCCTGGAGGTGTTCAAGGCCAGGCTGGATGGGGCTTTGGGCAACTTGGTCCAGTGGAAGGTGTCCCTGCCCAGGGCAGGGGGGTTGGAACGAGATGATCTTTACAGGTCTCTTCCACCCAAATCATTCTATGGAATGTGCAAATTCTGTTTGTTTTTACAGGCTATTGTCAGCATAGTGAAGTACGACAACTTGTTTCTAGTGCCTCCGCAGGCTGGAAAAGGGCACTCAGCTCTCCAGAGCCATTGCTTGTCTCTGTGGTTTACAGTGCTGCTGGCCACAGGGAGCTCAGGATGACTGTGGCAAGTCAGGTCCCTGTTTCAGCTGGCACCTGCAGGTTCCAGTAGAGTTACATTCCCCAGGCATAGTCCCAGCAGACACCGCTACTGAAAGTTACTCTGGGGGTGCAACATGCAGGAAAAAAATCTCAATCCAGTATACGGAATTTAAAAGACTCTTTCCTCCTCCTCAGCACCAGTACCTGTGCTGCAACAGGGCCCTCCCTGCCCGAGCAGCCAGCTGTATACTCGATAGAAATTGTTGGGAAGTTATTTCAGAAGACTAAGCTTATGCAGCACGTAAGGCAGATAATGTATAGCTTGAATCTCTGGAACTGAGCAGAGCTTAGCAGTGCTGAGATTTACCTTTTGTTTACTGTGAAAAAACAGTTCTTGGAAGAAAAGATTTGAGTGCTAGAGCATCCACTGGTGGCTGGTTCTGCAGTTATTGTCAATGCTTAGAATCATAAGCCAAGAATTACTATTTGCTGAGATCTGGTAATTTCCTCAGAGCTAAATACAAGTATGATAAGATGTGGCTTGTGTCCCAGTGAGTTTGTAATCTAATTCAGAAACATAGGACGTGGGGAGATGGCCAAACTGGAATATATTGAAGGTGAAACATTGCCTGTGGTTGACCACAATCTTTCCTGTATGATACTAGCAGTTTCCTTTAAGTTCCTCCTCACAAATAACAATGCTGTAAAAAATTGAATCCCTTCTTACTCAAAGTTCAGGTTGTCTGATAAGGGGAGCGAAAATATATAGTTATTCTTTGTTTATAAAAGGCCTTTCTCGGCCGTCTGCAAAAAAACTTTCTCTTGCAGTGAGACTTATCTTCCACCACGCTATCATTAGTGGCTCTACCTACTGTGGTTCCTACTATTTCAGATGGACTTTTATAGATAGAGGCACCATCAGGATCCTTCACAGGATTGTCTTGAATTTCAGTCAGGTACAATATATTGTTTTGCAGGTAGTCTACTTTCTAATCATACAGCTGACAAGATAAGCTCTACTACATAGATCTTCTCTTTTATAGAAAGCTTCTCAATTCAACGCACTGTTAGAATAACAGTTTGCTCCTTGCTGTTGGGGATTGTATGCAGTAATCTGAAAGGACAAAAAGCAGAATGTTCCAAAAGAAACCCTGTAAATACATCTTTCACAGTATAAAAAAAAAAAAGAGACAGTACAGCCAGCTGAAATAAAAGCTTTCAGAGCAAATGGAGATGTGTCCTGTCACCCCACTAGCATAAAGCAAAAGATAGTGGCTTGCATATCTCTCCAGAGCACCTTTCATTCATTGCGTAGCCCTCAGAGCACTTTTAATACCATCAGTGAATTTCTTCTAACAGCCTCAGACATAGAAAGCAGTCTCTTATCTTCATTCAAGAATGTGATCCCTCTCCAGGGAAGGGAGTCAGCTTACTTTTTGTGAACATTAACTATTTTAATGAGGTAGAAAGAGAAACAGACACAGAGCCCAAGTGGCTCTGCCTAGTCTCACAGATCCTGTTAAGCCAGTGACAGAGTGCAAATGTAAAGAAATACACTGTATGTAAAGCACACGTTTACGTGGCTCCTGTGTTTGCAAGAGGCTGGCTCAAAGCAGCCTGACGACTTTTGTCTCCAGCCAGTGGAGCTATAGCAGAGTAGGCTGCCAAGTTGAAGCTCAGCAGTACCTCTAAGTATGATTGTATCCAGCCAGGATTGTTGAGCCTGCTATACTTGTTGAACACGGTGACAGATGTAATATTATTAAATAAAGCATGACAGATCTGGATCTTCTAAGCAAGAGCCTATACTCTATTTACTGTGTAAATGGAAGAAAAGAAAAGGAAAAAAAAAAGGAAGAAAGGTGTAAACCATATGGGTTCAATCCATTCAGCTGTTAGAAATTCTGCAATGTCTTAGACAAGCTGCAGTGCATCAGATGTGAAACTTCAGTAGCTTCACAATCAGTTTTATTGCAACTGTCAACTGTGTAGCAAAACATTAAGCACAGAACAGTGCAAGACAAACTAACTTTATTCTGTGTAAATACCTTAAATATAACCTATTAAACCAGGTTTCTCCTTATCTCACTTCTATATTACTCTATTTAAACCCTGTACATTTTTTCCCCAGACAGTTTAAATAAATATAAACAAAGGCAAAGAAGAAAGAATAAACTGTCTGTTCTGTTAAGTTTTGCCTAGTTTTACTGTATTTTTAGGTAAACTTGTGCTAGGCTAGGGATGGGGTAGATACACTTCTCAGAGAAAGTGTCTGAGATCTAGACTGAGAACTGGTGCATTATCAGCAATAAAAATACAACTGGTAATACACAGGTTTTTTCATGATCTAGGAAACAAGATAATGATGTGATATGAGAGGACCACTTGTATTTAAATATCATAATTTTAAAAGAAGCTTAGCGTAATGATTTTCAGAAGATGGCGGATCAGTCCCCTTATGTTCACCTCCCCATCACACCAACATTCATACTCATTTCATATATATGCAAAGTAGTTCTTTTTTTCTTAATGTTTTACAGTTCAAATTTTAGATTCCTTTTATAAATATGCAATGAAACTCTATCAGTAGCTTTCAAGAGCCACGAAGAATATTTGCATCATTAGTGCAAGAGGAATTCTGCAAAATTAACACTCTGATTTATGCTGCTGTGCTGTTCCCTGACTGAAACTTCCCCAAGCTGGCCCTCCTACTGTTCCATGAAGCGCAACTTCAGGCTTTGCATTAATTAAACTATACAGAACACAGCAAGAAAACAGTCACCCGCAGTAGCCCAGTCTCTGCATCTTCCTGATAGCCTGTGCAAGCAAAACCCCGCTCAGCTGGTTCTTTTGCGTGCCCGGGTGGTTTGTGGGCTATTCACTAATGTAGCAGCTGTACCTCCTGCACAGATGATACAGGCTGGGTGAAAAGGAACCACCGCAAAACTGAAGAGGCACAGCAGTAAGTACTGGCTGCATGCAGAATGAGGGAATGGCACAGCAGCAGGAGACGTTTAATTATACCTGTTCTGGCAAGCCATTTATTTCTTTGCTGTGCTAATGCTGAGCCAACAAAGAAGGAGGATATTATTTCTGAATCCTGTCATAATTTGTAACAATTGCTGGCAATTACAAAACCGCTTTTAAAAGTTCAGTGTCAAAGCACCAGAGAGACATACTTTGCAGAGTCCTATTTTCAAATGTTGAGTGAAGTAAGAGAGAGCTTATCTGAGGAAGGACTTCCAGGCCCAGAAGCTTGTCTATATAGCAGTCTAACAAAAGATGTTAGTCTCTCCTTTTTGTTCATTGGCTTTCATATTCAAACACAGACACTTCATAAATGAAAGGGTATTACAAGGCTTTCTTTTTTTGTAATCTGAGAAAGATTTTTATGCTGAATTTGGTAAACTTTATATTGGATGTCATCTAAATGTTGCTCATTTAACTGGGATGAATTAGGACCATCCGGTGTGGTGAATATGACAAATGGCCAGTAGATGGAGCGAGCACGCTGTGAAAGAAAACAACCACAGCCTGCACAATCTACTAAACTAAGGCTCCAATGTAGGAGATGATTAGCTGGGACAAGATGAATAGCTTGTCTCACAGACTCCGTGCCTGCCTCTGTCCGTGTGAGGACACGATATGCTGCTTCTAATCCACCTTAGCCCTATTCTTTTCCTCAGCCCTGACCCAACCTCACGAATGCTGACGGGCCTCCTAAAAGTGTTGATAAACACATCGTAGTATTGCTCGTTGTTCCTCTTTTTATCAAAGCACCAGCTGAACATTTATCAAAGAACCAGCTGATTTACAAAGGAAGGTAATTAGGAAATAAATCAATGCCTCATACGGTGTTACAGGCTGCTCTCAGCACCGTCTGTGAGATCTTGTAAAACCAGATTCCATCCCTTTCATCCTTTTTATACCAAGACTCCGGATTTGCTAACATGGATTGTTAGCCAGCAGTAACCATGCCCGCTTAACACACACGTACACGTAGGTGAAAGGAGATAAAGCACAGGCAAAGGACGACAGAAATATACCACACTCCTGATCTTTCTGTATTTTTTTACAGACCTCTCTCAAGTGTCAGAGCATTAGTCCCAAACATGACAAATACTTTAAACCTCTGCTTCTAAAGGATGTTAACCTGGGTCCACGTTCCAGCTGAAGCAAGGCTTGTAGCGGTGTTTTTTATGCCAGTCTCTGCTGTGACCACTGCATGATGTGCCTTCTTAGGTAGGAACACTTAAAACTTAGGTACTAACTTACAGCTGAAAATCCACTAATGAGCCATCTGTTTGCTAAAGCACAGTAAGACCCATAAACCATATCCTGTAGAGTTACCTGCTACTCTTCCAAGGGTGGCAAACTGAAATCTGGCAACTTCAATCGATGCATTTCACAGAACAGGGGACCAGAGCCACCAGTCCTTTGTGATGTGGTTTTCTGTGTGAGCAGCCTGATTATTTTTTTTCCTAGACTGGAGGAAGAGGAGATGGTGATGGTCCTGCACTACAGACAGTCCTAATGCTAGTATCAGCCCCCAGAAAGGCCAGGTGACTACCTGAGCTAGTTGTGTTTAGAGTTTGCTTTGGAAAGGTATCAGAGAATGGCTTGGGAAGGAAGAGCTACGAGGGGAGGATCCTGAGCTGCACTGGGTAAGTGTTATCTGCCACATTCGTTCTCCTCTTTGCTTCTGTTATTACAGGGAAACCGCAGCATGCAGAGAAGGGACACCTGGGCCACAATCTGTACAATTAGTTGTAGTGAGAGGTGCTTAGTTTTAACTGGAGGAGGTCACAAATACATTCCCTTGCCCACTACCACGTGATCTAAATAAATTATGCACAGTGGAAGAAAAATTTTAAGTCTTAGTGAGTTTGTGCTGAAATTTAGAAGAGAAACAGGATCAGAGCTAAGATTAGAACGTTGTTATTGTAAAAACCTGTTTCCCCAAACTTTTTCTTGCAACTCTGGCACACTAATGACAGAGTTATACGTGAATTAGCTGATCCAGATATTGCACCAAAAATCTGGACTCTAAGTCTTGTGGCTGTATTATGTAGGAAAATCCCTCAAGAATGGCAGTGCTTGTTCTCCTGGTATTGTCCATTCACGTTATATTACTCAGAGATATATTTATAAGGATTTGGTTAATTAAGGGATCACAGTATAAAAAGTGAGGTCACGTGCAAGGATTTTTTCAGTACTTCAGTGTGTTTCCTGAAAGAATAAAAAAAAGGAAAAAAACAAGCCCAAACCAATCACTGAATACAGAAACTTACAATTCCATTCTGTACACTGAAGCCCAGCTGGTATTTTAAGTCTGGCCGTTTTATGAGGACAGTAGTAACGGGAGGACAGCTGACAATGTTCAGTTTGACTTGTGTCTGATTCTTGAGACCCTGTAAAATATTCCAAAAGTTAGTATTTCTGAAATGGATCTTAATTTACTCTTTCATTAGTGTTTTTCTAATTGCAAGAGTGTAAAGCAGCTGATCTGGGAAAGAACAGCTAGAGTTAATAGAAATCTATTGTTAAGTCAGAGATACATTTCTGCTTCATCTATTTCCCAAGCTATTTGGCCCAAGAAAACATCTCAACACTTTGCCTTTAATTACTATAGAAACTTCAAGAACGTTTTCAAGAAAACCCAAAACTGACTACTGCTTGCCCTTCCAGCATCTGGCTAATTAATCTGATTCTGCTGCTTTTGGTAAATCTGCACAGACATTAGATTTAGTCTCAGTGATTAGAGATAATGTGTTCTGAGATTCCGTTGTGTCTGTGGAATCTTCATATGCTTTCTTGATCTGTCCTGCAGTCTACCAGCCTCCATCCTTTTCATCTACCCGGAGCCCAAAGAAGCATACTAGATCTTAATCCTCAGATTTTAATTTAGAGGCTGTGGGGAAGGCTGAAACTTTGAAGATAGCTAAGTAACTTAATTTAGGCACGTTTTTCAGACTCATTTGTTATAGTCCAGTAACAAAGCCACAATCAAATTCTCCAGCCCTAAATTTCTGTACACTATCACCCCTGAATCTCTGTTTCTAGTTCTACTTCTTGTTAATGACAGATTACTTCCCCCCCCGCCCCCCCCGGCGATATGAAAAATCTTATCTGCTGGAAATCTACAGGATCACTTGTTAGAATATTACATCTCTGCTGGCTTACAATCTACAGCATATAGTTGTAAGTTTGGGGTACCTTTATGATCCCTTGGCATGTTGCTAGAGGTAGACCAACTAAACTGGTCCCATTAATGGACATAATTTGGTCTCCAATGCTTAGTTTTCCTGAACGAGCTGCAGGGCCTCCGTTCATCATGTTAGCCAGGATAACAGTGGGTAGAATGGATCCCCATCCAGATTCCACAATCACTACCCCAAGAATTTCTCCCTTCTGTTTTTCTAGCTGGAGCTGCAATTAAAACAAAAAAACCACACCACAAAACGTTTTTTTGCTTTGATTAATCTAAATTTGAGCACTAGCATATTAATTGTTTCTGAATAATACCTACAAATTAGAAAATGTATTCTATTCCTTGCCATTAGGTAGCAGCATGACTTCAAAAACACTGTTAAAACTGTATAACATGTACCTATTTCTTTTCAGGGGAGTCTTTCACTTGTTTGTTGAAGGTCATATAGGTCCTTATAATAAGCAAAAAACTAGCACACTGGGTAACTCTGTAGAAAGTGGTGGAACTGAATACTAAATGACGGAATGCCAAAGAAGTTTTTATCCTTCCTGGAACCTGGCAGCTAGGGGAGGCTGTAACATTTTGTGGCAATGTATGGAACGCAGGCTTGAGTTCAGCTCCACCTTTGCCATCACTGCTCAGGTTGTCTCTTGATCTCAGGGTTTGTCTGTCCTTATTTTCAGGCAAGGATCTCTTGACTATTATTGTTGTTGTCCTTATTATTAATGTTATTATTATTACCATTATTGAGTATCGTGTCTAGCATGTTAATATAAGATCCCTAATGTGCTGATGTAATATTAATGATGACTTCTCCTCAAATATAGTGACGTTAATTTTTCAGTAATCATAGCATATCTAACTTTTTTAGAGAAGAGGAGTAAGAGTTTAAGTAGAGAACATACTTTTTAACAAAATACTGGGAATTATTTTCTTTCAAATGTGGAAGGACAGGTACACCGGTACTTCTGGGAATCACAAAGGCCAGCTGACTTTTGTTGAAGTTATCTATCAAGGCTTTGAACCAACCAGTAAGCCACAACTCCATCATTGTTCGAATGTTCATAAACCAATTACAAAGATGCCACAAAAACAATGACCTTTTTAATCACTTTGGAATGTGACACATTTGTATTTTTCTGTTCCGATTCTAAGTTAAACCAAGATTTGTTCAACTGAATTTTCCCTTGTTCTCTACAAGAGAAATTTTGTTGTGCTTATATGCACCTGAAAACATTTTAGTGATAATCTAGTGACTGCAGACTTATAAAACTACACATCAAATCATAACCTTTCTATCTGCAGTTATAGGTGAAAAATGCTCTCTTCCCAAGAACACACACACTGTACAAAAGAACCTATAATGCTTGAAGAAATGAGTGTAAGTAGGAAAGCTGTGACTGAAGGATGAAGCAACTTGCAGTTCATCTCAAAGTAAGATTGCTTTAGGACTCAGCATAGAAACTCTGACCTTTGGAACACGGGCCAAATCCGTATCACACTGCAGCAATATAAGACACAGCAGAATCTGGGTGCAACTGCACTCATCACATTCTGGTGTGGAATGCCCGGTATTACAGTGACTTTTGTATGAAATGTAAAATGTGAAATATATGGCTGTTGTACAGAAAGAATCCATTACATTCAAAATCAAATGTAAATAGTTACACTTATGGAATTTGGGGCACTTACGGGAAATTCTTATCTTTTCATGCATTATGAGCGAGTGTGAAACTCCATTTCATGTGGCAGTTTTGC
The DNA here is from genome assembly GCF_000708025.1 of Charadrius vociferus. Taxonomy (NCBI): domain Eukaryota; kingdom Metazoa; phylum Chordata; class Aves; order Charadriiformes; family Charadriidae; genus Charadrius; species Charadrius vociferus. Next base: position 4,738,193 of record NW_009648526.1, read on the forward strand.
TGGTGTTCTAATAGGGAAGAGGAATTGGCCTGCTGAGTGCCACAACACTCTGGACTTATGGTCCTTGTAGGTATTAAGTAAGAAATCACAACATGCATTAAAATGGAGTGTCATCTCTCTGTATCAGTAAATTGGTAAAACATAAAAAAAGTTTACGCTGTGTACCGTGAATAGCACGGAGCTTATCTATGCCAGATGTAAATGTACTTTATTAGTGTTTTGAAGCAGAAAGACCCTGAAAATGAAAAGATGACATTCTAAAAACTTCCAAACCTGACTTTAGTAGCACAGTGCTGATGAAGCAACACATCTTGCCATATAAAGTCATCCTTAAAATGCCAAAAGACATTTCCATGAGAACCACATTCCTCTGAAAAAATGGACCAACCTGAAATTAAATTCCAAAACTAGTTTACCTCTTTGCAGTTTTCTGAATTGGAAAAGTGTATGAGGTCATCATTGTACATCTCTTGGGTGTTGATGATGTCACTGTATTCTTTCTGACTGAGATCCTCTGGGTTAATTCCATTGGCTCTCAAAAACTCTTGGTAAGCCACACTGAAAGCCTGACCAATTGACTGAGCTATCAGCTGTGCCTAGAACATAGAACAAAACACAGCTCAGGGAAAGGACTGCTAAAGTTTACTACTGAAACTGTAAGAAACAAGAGAGAGAGTGGATTTTAAGACACAGTCAAAATAAAGGATCCTGCAAAGTTGCTACGATAGTGTGGCTCTAAAGTCACTTTAAGATCAGTTGTACAGAAAGAATCCATTACATCCAAATTCAAATTGCAAACTCCATTTAAAAACCTTGCTGATCTCCTTTCATCAGTACGTTGCAGTAGCAAGCAGCCATATGCTATTTATGTGCTCGTTCCAATAAACACTGGGGCGTACTGGCTTTGTACCAATATGGAACAGAGCTTACGGAAAAGACTGTCACAAACCCTGCTTCTGATCACAGTATATTTGCAGAGTGACGAGGGGATGGATGCTCTGCTTCCACAAGCCTTCACAGACATGTATGTGCTGATGATTTTGGTTGTTGTATCACCTGCTGCTTCTCCACCTTGGTTTTATAGGACTGAAAACAAAGCTTCAGCAAAACCATCTGCTCTCCTATTATTGCCATGATACCAGTCTCTCATTCCCAGCAAACCAGTAATAGTCCTACTTACCCATTCCACGTCTACAATAGCTATTCTCATTAACACGTTGATTAGCAACGTTAGGGATGCTTTCAAGAATGCAGCCAGAGCCATGATTATAGCTTGTGAATGTTAATAACAACTCTTCAAAATCCCCTGTGTCTGTCTTAATTTTTGGAGCACTTATCTGTGCATGCATTTTACAATGGTATGCAATAAAAGATTACTTCCCATTACAGTGGGCTCTATAGCGGTACAATTAATGAAACATTACAGTGACTGGTATTTGAACGTGTCAGAAATACATGACTTAGAAAGAAATCTACAGAAACTGACAAGGATGATGATAATACTAACGACTTTGCACACTCAGCACACGCTGCAAAAGTCAACTAATTGAAGAATTATTGAACTGCTGTAAAATTTACTTTCTTGTTCCACTAGATGGCACTGGAACACAGAGAAACAGAGATAAGTAAAAGGAATTTGTAGTCAACTTTTTCTACGCTTGATTTTATATTTTTTTTTCCTATTCTGAGTTTACTGCAGCTCGCAGGAGAATGCCATGCTGAGTTTCGTAGATCTGTGGGTTTCGGGTATTGAATTCTGTCATCAGAGGATGAGTAACTCCCAGTGATCCGAGGAGGAGTTAATTGCATCTTAAAACATAAGTCCCCAAATCTAGTACTAATCAAACCTATAAAACTAGACTGGAAAAGCAACACACTGTCTTAGACAGTAGGTACATGCTAAACACATTATGAATGCATAGGGTTTTCTGGACAACATTGTAAATCTCAATCTTCTTGCAATCTACTGATCAGATGCAGTGTTTTCTTCGATGCTAAAAGGTGGTTTTCTTCTTTCATTTGTACCACAGTACACAAAAGCACCAATCTGCTTGACTGGAAAATGATTTTAGAAATCAAGGACATAATAAGCCTAGCCAGTCACAATCGTTCCTTTGTATTTTAAAACGTCTTTTCAAATCTTAACAATGTACCAAGAGGTTTGTAGTAGTACGGTAGTACAGAAGTCATCAAGAATATTTTTATATCGTTCCCTTATTAAAGCTTATCACCAGTCCTTATTGACTTCTTTTTTGATCTCCAGTGCCATTGCTTTCTCCGTAGTTAGTCCTTTGCTTCCGCCTCCATTCGACATTCTCAAACCCAACATGCCTAGGTGTCATATTCTATTCTATTACTGCTAGTAAGTCAGTTCTCACATCTTAATTTCATCTGTATTTCCAAATTTTATGAATGTTTCTGAAAGCCCTCAGCATTATGTACAATGTAGAGATAATGTAATAAAGTTGCTTGAAAAGGTCACCCCAGCAAAGCAGAGGCAGAGCTGAGATAACTAGGTCAGAACAATCCCAGTCTAGCACTCTAACCTTTAGATAATGCCAGTTCTCCTTCACAGGCTTAACTGCTTTCAAATAATGAAAATGATTGCTTAGCTCAAAAACCTGCAACCTGTGAGTTACGACTGTCTAAACCAAAGAACTCAATACTTTTTTAATTGGTGTGAGAGAAATTGTATTTAAAGCTGTACCTATATAACCACGGTCAGAAATGGTTAGTACTGCCTCTTACTAATACCTGTATCTCAACTGCCAAGTTAGCAACAGACAACAAATTTTGCTTGACTAGCTTGGTATTTTTTCTGTAAATATTTCAGTTTGAAGTCTCCTCCTCTTCCACTTCAGACACAAATAACTATTTTGCTACAAAGCCAAACCTGGATGTACGCTAGCAGTAAAGCAAGGTTATCTTCCTTTGCCACGAGAGGTAAGGGCATGGCACGCCAGCACTTTTCACAGGGGTGAAACAGGATGCAGCAGAGATGCACAGAACTCTTTTGCAACCACGACTTCTGCAATCCTATTTTGAGAATGGCTCCAAGTTCTTTCATCTTCTGGTATTTCTGATGCAAGTGAAAGTAAGAACCAAAATTCTGAAGTGGTCACTTCTTTTTTTTAAACAGAATTCTAACAAAAAGTGGTTTAAGGCTAATACGGTATTGGATCTCAGGGTATCTTATGGCATAAAATGACTGAAATGGCGCTTTCTGTTGTGTAGACATTCTGAGAGAGTAGTGAGAGTGAGTTCTTCCTAGCCTTTTACTTAAGGATAAGTAAACTCTTCTGGCCATGAAGAAAAATTTCTAGAAATACAGACAACTAAGCTTTCTTAGATCTATTGCATTTATATAAAAATTTTAGTTCCTAATCTTTGCTAGGGATGAAAAAAAGAGACCTGAAAAATAAAGAGCCAAATGTGTTCTTAAACATCAAGGGATCAAGTCGTGTGTTTGACAGTACGTATGGCAACTACAGGTAAGTAAGCCATAGGGAGTAAGGACTGGGTAGAGGGCAACCTTGTGCCAGGCCCACCAAGTTGGGAGATGTTCTCACCAACTTGGCTTCAGTTTGAAAGAGATCCAGAACAGTTCTGCCTCATTTCCAAGTGCCTGGAGTCTTATGTGTGTCATCATGAGCCAACCCACTGGACTAAAGGATCCAATCCAGGATGAATCATCAATTTGATACCCCATACATTAATTTTGGCCATGAATTTGACTTGCAGACAACTCCAAATAATTAGGTACTCAAGCATTTTGCAAAGCATTGTTGAAAGAACCCAAATGATTCTGTAACACATGAGACAAAGAGTGGATATTTTGGGACTGAGGAGGAGACATCAATTTGCAACATGAATTTGTGGAGACAGAAAAGAGCTAAGAGTATGGACAAAAAACTGGCTAATGTTTCCACAGGTTACCTGTAGAAATCAGAAAAGATTATTGACAACAAAAATTCATTCAGGAAATTAGATGGAATTTCAGAGATTCTCTAAATGACATATGTTGTTTAAATAAATTTAATTCCAGGTACTTACATCCTCTGATTCAAAGACATGGCATATCATTTTGTATTGCTTCTTTCCTTCCTGGGCACCAGGTGTTGTTTCAATACAGTCTTGAGAAGCTGATCTTGGCATGCGGCGTCGCGCCATTAGAACCACAATGTTACCAATATCGGCAATATACGAAATTGTGCGCAGCGCATGATCCATCATTGTTTCCTACGCAACGCAAAGAGAAGCAAAGTTATTCTTCATGCCTGTTGTTATTCTACAAATGCAGCACCTTCCCTCTCCTTGAGCTTGAGGGTGACAAAAGCTACATAGGCGTTTTCTGTGGGCGCAGGTCTGACATCCCCTACGCAGCCAATGGGCCCTGATGCTGACTGAAGGCACAGTGGCTGTTCAAGAAATTGGCTTCAATGGAAGCACTGCCTGAGCAAATACAATATGGTTGCTACTGTAAAGCAATAATGAAGATCTATGCTAGTGTTTTATAAACATTTTCATGCTGTTGGAAAATTACCTTTCCCTTTTGTGTTAGTTTTGCTGAATGAAGCAAATGCATTTCACAATGACAGAACAAGGTTTAGGGAAGTCATACATATAAGAAAATGTTATAATTTCCTAATTTTTTTTTAATCATGTCCTATAATAGCAATAATATCTAAGGTAACATTTTCTCATACACAGCAAAGTGATACATACTTTCTTTGTAAAAAGCTATGAAGGCAATATTTAAGCTTCTCTGTAGGCAGAGATTTTAATACGTTTTTTTGGCTACCTACATATCTCAGATCAGCTTGGAGGGAACTGGTCTAGTGTCTGGGCTCGCAGTCAAAATCCTATTCCAGTCAATGTCATTAGGCTGCCAATTTGGTTGTGCTGGGAGGACTCAACTCGAAAGCACCACTGCCTGTGAGAATGATTTTAAGTGGAAACCTGTCTAAGCTTCATCCTAATGAACATTTCTTATGTAAGAACACCTGAAGAGTACTAAATATAAAAAGTATTGAAACTTCCTGCGCCTATCTCAAATCCCTGAGCTCTGCATCCTTTTAATTACTTTAGCCTTTTAAACTCTTTTTTTACTTTCTGCTATTAGCCGGGAAATCCCAGCCTACTACTTCCAAATGCCTTTCTCACAGGAATACATCACTTTTCAGTGACTTTGATTAAGTACTGAGTTGCCTTGGACAAATGAAAACTGAGTGCGTATTTGTAGTCAGAGAAAGACGTGTTGCTCAACTTGTTTTATATCAGATATTGCTATTTTATCTTTTGTTTCCATCTCCAGTTCATGCTTCTGTCAATTGCTTCTTATGTAAAAGAGCAGTGAGGTCCCAGAAGGAAGAACCTTCAAGGACATTCTATAACAGTTTCTGTGCACCGCTAAGTATGAACTTGTAATAAGTTTTATTATTTCTGAACTCAGTATTAAGTATGAATAAATTAATGTGGCTCAACAGCTAGCAGTCTCATTTTCATTAAAAGGTTTCTATACGTAAAATAATTTTATTTTAATAAAAGAATGTATGTGACTGCTACGGTGATAATTTCAAAGGATGTTGATACAGCTGGGACTGCAAAGACAAACAGAGTGATATACTTGTTTACAATTATTTGTGCCTTCATACAGGTTTTATTCAAGGTACTCTAGAAGCAACCTGATTCCTCCTTTAGTTTGTTTTTTTTAAGAAAAATAAATTAAAAGCCACAACTTAGGTTCCCAGAAAGGTGTGTTGTTTTGGAAGATGTTCCATAATGGTAAGAACCTTTTAGGTTTAAAATGAGAGTTTTAGGAATGCTCATGCAATCAAGTAATCTGATTGACTGTACTTCCTTTAAGTGCCTTGAAAAAATCACTTTTACTGAAGTCTGTGTAATTACAGAGGAAAAGAAATTCCTATGGGGAAAAAAGGTAATACAAGTTATGTTAGTAATGTTTATCTGGCAGATATTTTGAAAAAATATTAGAAAAAGCCTCCTACCTGTAAGGACCCCTAGAAGCCATATAATTAATTATATTTTGAGGCAATGAGGATTTACGTTTTTCCTGAGAAGACATTCAAGGACTGTATGTTACTCTTTGCTATGTGACTGTGCTGTCCCTCCTCATGTTCTACTGCCCACACATCACCAGCTGACTTGAGGTGCCCGTCCTCTGTACGTGGAGCAGTCAGCCTTGGCTCCCTCTCAGTTTCTAACAAGGCCAGACTCTGCTTTGTCGTCATGCGAGTAAAACGCCTGTGTCCTGTTACAACGGTCACACGATGTGTGCACTTCTTGTGTGACAAAGAGGGACTGCAGGAGGCTCATGAGAGGTAATTTCAATAGCAGGCTGCTGGGGTAACAAACTCAGCCCTCAGCCGTGGCTGATGTGCTGTACGGAATCCAATCTGCTGCCATTGGTTGCAGCACCTTTTTTTAAGGCATAAAAGAGTCCAAATTCTGTTTTCATGGGACATTTCAAACCTGAGCTTTATAGGTTTCTAAAACTGGGTGCCACTTACTTTAAAACCTTATGCTAAGTAATTATTTAAGATGCAGCTTTCTATTGAAACAAAAACCAAGAAAGTGCCTCCAAACCATGCTGTAGTAGCTTTGTTTTCTATAATTTCTTCACATATTTTGCCACTGTAGAGATGAACTCTTCTTTAAGAAACAAAAAGGGCCCATCTGAAAATTCCTTCCTATTGGGGTCATTGGTCAGTTTGGAGGGTTTTCCAAACTTAGTTAGTGCTCAAACTGGAAACAACCAGAAGTATACTAGTTTTAATGACCAAACTAGCTGAGGATTTCCTCTTCCCCACCACCTCTCCCCCTCGCCCGAAGGGCTAAAAACATCCACTAAATTCTGCCTGAATTGGAATAAAAAAATACTTATTATTGAATCAATTTGTTTTGCTTTACTTTGTGATCTCTATTAGTTTTAAATCAGTAAATTGCTTTCTGGGGTCTAAAATATCTTTGGGGTTTGGCCAATACTGAGGTTGTCTCTGCTGCTTTTGGCATCTGCTTGGATATACATGTGGATATTTCTAATGTGAAGAAAGAAAACTCAGCGTTTGTTGTTTGTTTTGTTGTTGGTTTTTTTTAACTAAGAAGGCCTTTTGTTTTTTTCTTTTTTTCTTTTGATGATTTGCTAGTGGTTCTTGATATGTATCAGAATATCCCACTGAGCAGCATGAGGTCAGTTTTCATCTAACTCAGTGGTATTAGACAACCGAGATGATACTCTCCTTGCTGTGTCTGTAGTGTCAGGGTTTCCCTTGATATCTGATCTTCCAAAAAAACCTATAATGTGGTATGAGATAATACATGATTTTCATCATTTATATAAGCAGCAGCATCCTTTATATAAACAGCTAGTTGAACAACCATTAGTTGAACAAATCTTGAAGGCCTAAGAGAGAAAGATTGTTCCTCAGTTCGACAAGACTAATCGTTTTAACAATTTCAGTACAATTTAACTTGACAGAGAGAAAAAAATATAAATAAGCATTGTTTCTTAGAACCACCTGTCTTACTGAACAGAATCATTACCCATAAAATTATTGTAATGATTCTTCTCAGGCTTGAAATAAAATGTTCTATGCTTATCCCTAAACTATGAGAAGCAATGATGGTTAAATAAAATGTTTATGCTTATCCCTAAACTATGAAAAGTGATAATGGTTAAGAGATGGTTTAGGGGGTGTCTAAGGGTTGCAGGGGCTCAGTAGGATTTATAGCACTTGTCACAGGACGGAAAAATGTTTTATAATGGACATCTCTCAGTAGGATCTTGGGAGCTCTGCAGAGTTAACTGCTTTTCAGCAGTCTGCACTAGATATTTTGTAAGGGTGTAAACATACACGCAGTGTGCACAAGAGTGATGGACTGGGAACACAAATGCATTTAATCTCACCTGGCAAAAAAAGTCTTTCTGTCCTTACCATCACACAGAACTTACTCAAAGATATATTTTTTTTATTTGTGCCTTGTAGGGATGAAAGCAGTCATTGCCCCACTCAGTCCCACCGTTTTTCTGTCTAATGCAATTACAATTAGGAATAAGACAAATAATATCTAGTGACTGTAAACATGTCTTTACTTTGGACTTATTCATAACTTGACTTTTTCCTTTCTCATTCCTTATTCCATTCCACTCTGTTTTTCATTACCATTATCTCATTTTCACCCTCTCTCCTTTGTTACGTTCCCATGAATCCCTTCGTCTCTGCCTATCTGCTTCTCTATTCTTTCCCTCATCCCTTTTCTATCCTTGTTATCCTTGTATTTGTCCTTAGAAATTCAGTCTCTCTCTTGGCCTTTTTCAAAACCTTTGTTCTATCTTCTGTCCAGAGTCCCCTTTCTCAGAATCTCCCTTCCTTTCCAAGGAACTCTTTTAGAATCCCATTTGTTGTCCCTCTTGAAACCCAAAGAACACCTGAGGGAGGAAAACCTAAGCATTGTTCCAAGCTTTCAAGTGACGTAGTCCTGTGGGAGCGTGAATTAAGGCAGTCTAACGAGTCAGACAATTTTATGGGACCAATCATCTACCAGAGGCTCTGCACGTACACACTTGTGACTTCTCTATCTTTCTTTTTCTCTGCTGATTTTCCCAGTTGCTTCACTCCCAGCTTCTCTTCACTGAATGAGCAAGAAGATGGGAGAGGTTGCTGTGATATTTCTGCTGGTTTCAGGCACTGACTGCAAGCCCACAAAGCTGCGGAGTCAGGGAAGACTTGCTCCTGTAGGAAGCAGGCGTGTGGCCAAACCTTAGGTTGCTTCTACCACGTACACTAACCAGGTGGTCAGCTTGGGCTGAATGTATTCAGTAGCTAAATGCATAAGCAACTAAAAAGTGACAGGGGTGCCATTTCCTAGTGTTGCTGAGGGCAACGGAATCACCAAAGCCAGCTCTGTTCCAACGTAGCAATACACCTTACTGGTGCTACTCATTGCTTTGAACCCTGCCGTGTGTCATTTTTAAACTGAGAATTTTACATTTTAAATCAGCTGCTACCTCATGTGAGCTATACACTACAGATGGATTAAAACACGAATTGCACATTGCAGAAATAGGTTTTATATAATTGATAAAGCCATGAAAGAACAGATTGTCCCTGCCAGCTGCCACACCAGCTGAAATAGACCTATGGTAATTACACCAGTCAGGAAACTTCACTAGCACTGAAAAATATTACCAAGCCAAAAATGCAGAAGCATGCCAACAGCAATGCTAAGCAGTCATGGGAATAAGTCTCTTACAGCTCTCTGAAAGACCCACTGTAAAAAAAAGGACGCAAAAAACCCCAGGGCAAATGCCAGAGAGCTTGTAATTATAATAATTTCCAATATTGCTATTTTCATCCAGTTGAACAGCTCATATTACATACTGTTCCTCACGGTGCATTGCATTTTATATTGTTAGAAATCTCAGGGGAATCAGGAGAATAAGATAACAGTTACTTTGACAAAGTGTTTATGGTCTGCCTCAAAGGGCTTTCCTTTCTTATTTTTAACAGGGTTGGTGTTCAGCTGAAACGCTGAACTATTTAAAGAAGGGAAAGATTGACTTCCACTAAGACTACTCCTTACTCAGCAAAGAGAACTCATCTATTTACTGCCATACATTCCGACTATAAACTGTAGCTGTTCATTTATCAATAATTGTCTGTAGTCATAACAAATAGTGTGTCTGGTTATCATGGATGAAACGCAGTATCAGGACGATTTATGGATGGCAGATTGTAAATACTGCTGCCTATTTAGAGGGGTAGTCTACTCATCTGGCTCCATCTCTTGGGAGTTCTAGTGGCATGTTAAGGACATCTCCTTATATAAAATGAAAAAAAAAATCCGATTACTGGAGATACAATCATTACCCTCCCATTAAAAGACTGTAACACTCTCTTACATTTCAGGAAGTAGGTGCCTGATGGTTTGCATTGTTAGAAAAACAAATTATATGCTAATTGAAAATAAAACAAAATCCTAAAAGCAGAGTGCTACATTTGTATTTATTGAAATATCTCCTGTCATTTCAGCTCATTTCTCCCGTTAGCCATGGTATTTCTGAACTCTGATCTTATACACGAAGATACAAGTTCAATAACCATTTTCTCCTTCCATCTTCCTAGTTGTTTATGAACATACTGAACAGCACTACATCAAAGAAACATGCCTGTGAGTCTCTGCTCTTTATTTCTTTATATTGCTATCTACATGGCAACATTTCAGAAATAAGTACGGTCTCAGAAATTTTTTAGCCTGCTTGTATCTCTTGTATGTAGATCATATAATCTAGAAAATATTGTGAGACGTAAAAGCCTTATTTAAGTCAGTAAGTGATGTGTCCTGTTTCTGTGCCATGGACAAATATATTCCCCATCACAAAAGAAAACCACTGATTTAACGTGATTTACTTTTGACAAATCTGTGATGACTCTTGCTCATCTCCACTCACATACTGCCTACTAAGGGTTTCTTTGTTTTGATATCTTTCTGACAGTTAAACATACCTATAATCCATCTGTTCTGCTACTAAAAAAACCCCAACTAATTATTACCTTAATAATTTCTGGAAGAGTATCATTGAAAGGACAGCGTAAGGTTGTTCCAACCATTTTTCCAAATACTACAAGATGAATTTTCTAGTTTGGCTATATCTAGCTTTAACTAAGCACTTTCTAAATGGTTTGTTCTTTAACATAACTTGAGGTCTTACCATTTTTCAGCAGCTGTTAGCTGCATACAATGGAGTTTATTAGTGAAAACTAAAGCAAAAAAGTCACTAAAATTTCCCTTTCAAAGCCTCTCGTAAGACTGAAAATTTAAAGACTTTCTCTAAGTATGATCAAAGTCCAAGAGATCTTGTGAGATTATACTACTCAATACTGGGATCCATGTATAAATTACATCTATTTAATTGTAAATTCCTTTAAAAAAATCCTTATTACGAAGATCGCCTCTACTGAATATATGTATGTATTCCTAGCAGATGAGCCTGATCATTGCTGTGGTCCCCAGATGCTTCTTTAATATGAATAATTAATAATTTATCTTAGGCAAAGAGGATGGTAGCTCAGATGTGATTTATGGAAAAATTGGAGGTTAAATGTTAAAAATGGCAAGATACAAATATCTTAGTCAAAGCAGCAAATGACTTCCCTGTTAGACCATAAATTTGGGTACTGAAATTGTTACAGAGAAAGAGGGTACATGCATTTGGAAAGACTTTTGAATCTTTTCCTGCATTGAATTATAGATCTCAGAAACATGCAGACATTTTCCAATACATCAAATAAACAAAACTGGTGTTAGTATTACTATATCGGCAAATGGCAAGTGTTACAACAATAGCAGATCTAACACTGTGCTTCCTGAATCTTTTCACAACAATGAATGTCTCCAAATTCAGTGAAGTTTCCCACTAACAGTATAAGAGCGCAGTCTAACTTGACATTATTCTTGAAGAGTTTTAGTCATCGCTTACCTGTGTGTCTGCATTTAAAACTTTGATTCTCTGTGTGGAGATGAACAGATCCACTTCAGTCAAGGCCTGGGAATCTCCCTCTGAAGTCTAAAAGACAGATGCTTTGTTACAAGCGGAATTTTAATTTCCTCTTTAGAATGACAAATTCACTGATCACTTCAAGCATAATGTGATATGAGGCAATCGCATTGTTAAACCACTACAAAGACAGCTATTCAAAGGTGTTTCTAAATACATGCAAAGAATGCATTTATTGCAGAGAAAGAGTGAAGCATACTCTGATTTTGTGGGCAAAAGTGAATTTTTGGAGCCCGTGGGACTGACAACTCAAGTACTAAAATTGTCTATTTATAGCCAGAACAGGAGAAAGAGCATGCTGTCTCATCGATGCCCTTCAGTACCTGAGGCACCAGAACTGAGAAAGTAGGAGAATTGAGAAAGCAACTTAGTCCCCATCAGCTGCTCAGCCCCTGCCATCTTCAGTGGCGTCTGATGGCCCTGCCATCTTCAGCTCACCACAAAAAGGGCAAGCTGGTGCTCAGTACTGTGGTGGGTTTCAGGGTTTTTTTTTAGGTTTTTAGTTGAGTTTTTTTCTGGAAAATCAAGAACTGAGTGCTGAATTAATATTTCTCTCATATCACAGAAAGCCATCAGCTGACTTTTAGACCTCAACATCTGAGCACTGCTCACTAGGGAAACAGTTCCATATCCCATCAGACAACACGGTCCTACGGCAAGCGGGATTACAGTGTAATGCCACATGGCTTCCTAAGCGTGCATCCTGGCTCTGCCCGCATGAGAAAACAGGGGACAAAGTGGCAAAGCAGCTGCTACCTCTCACTGAAGCATCATCCAAGAGCTTACTTAATACTCCAGTATTAAGTTCCATCAGGAACTTATTTATTCCTGCAGGCTTCTTGCCCACAGTGCACTACTGCAACTGGTATTTAGCAGCACCCATGTTAGGAGCCTGAGAATAAAATGGCCCCAGACTGAACCACCCTGTGCCAAAGGCAGGCACCAGTCTCCAGCTCAGAGACCAGTTCTTTGATGAAACAGTGCAAGGAAGACTGATGTATTTGCTGCTCTTTTCTGTAGTTATTAAGGCTTAGCTATGCCTATAATTCATTCAGATTAATTTTATTTGAATTCTCATCCAGCAAAATACAAATCAAGCACATACTTTGGCAGAGATTACTTGCATTGCCTTCATCCAAGACCTTCACAAAAAGCAAGATTAATCTGAGTGCTATTTTTGTCAACTGTATTTAGTTAACCAAAATATAGTTTTTAACTGAGTGAAATTTCTCCTGTATGAATTGTTCCGGTTACTACCTAGTAAGTTTACTTTATTTGTTTTTAAATATCGACAATAATTTAATAAATATACAGTAAGTCAAAGGCACAGGAGATACATCTTACTGCTTTGATTAGTAAAATAAAAATAAGCTTTACGTTAAAAAAAATCTCCCAGATAACATTGGCTGTATATCTGGACTAAACAAATCACAGGTATTCAACAGAAGAAGAGCAGCAGACAGGCACTCCAGCAAATGAACAATGAAGAAAATGAGTTCATTTTATTCCACTCTGTGTTCTACTACTTAACAAAGAAGAAACAAAAATGACAACTTTATGAGGACCCAAAATGAAAGACACAACACTCCACGAAGAACAGGTACAACAAAAATGTAAGTAAACATTAGCATTCAAGAAAAACCGTTTACACACCGCTTTTTTCTTGATTTTAGCCGCCTTTTGCATCCTCTGAGGAGTAGCATAAAAAAGAATGCAGAGAGATGTACACACAAAGAAAGAGAAAAGACAATGTGGGAGTCAGGGAAACCTTTAGACTATGAATCCAGACTGTTAAAAATTAAAAATTTGGGGGCAGTGGGAGAAGGATGTGCAAGCGAGAAAGATTTGTTTATATCTTATGGCAGTTCTCAAGCATAATTGGATTTAATTGCATTATGCAGGTTGTTGATTGATTAAAAAAAAAATTGGTACCAAAGAGCGTTGCCTGTTAACAGCTGCTTGTAAGATTTATCCTGCTAAATATACAGAAGCCTAAAAGGACAGTACCTGCCCTTTTTTAAACTCAAGTTTTTCTATCCATATTAATCATACATCTACACATAATTGTTGAACAAAGTGTAACTGAAGCTCTCTTCCATGACTATCTAAAGTAGCAAAGTCTCCCTAAGAGATACACAAAACAGTTTTTAGGGAGCTAACTGCAATGAAGAATTACTTACTGCTTGAGACATCACAATATGATAAATAGAAATTCAAAGGTTTGGAAAGTTTAAAGAACTGGACATTTCTTGTCTTCCATTTGTTTGTTAACGCCAAATCAGTCATCAGTCATGACAGTCTCTTGCTAAGTAAATGATTTTTTCAAACTGGTTTTCTTTGAAAACATGCAGTTTTTACCAATTAAATATTTTATTGACTAAGCACAGAATTTTTCTATTAACATTTAAATCTACCTCTTTCTAACCATGTGTTTATTCAGATGAAGTATTCAGATGAAGCAGATCCACAAAAAACTGTAAAACTGTAAAAACTGAAAATCTCCTAATAATCCTAGAAAATCTCCTAATAATCTCCTACTTGGATTGTTAACCAAAAAAAGCATTTTTTACACAACTGTATGAAGAGGTCTATGCTACATTATTTACACAGAAATTGTAATACTTGACTTCTTCATACAGCTTCCAAACAATTTTGAAGACACTCTGGAATAATTTATATTTAGTTCCTCAGAGAAGCTGTATGTATTTTCATAATAAGCACTGGAAAGTAATGGTATTTACGGTACTAGATCTATACTCATATGAGTGCACTTCAGAATCCATTTGAAGCTGCAGATCCTGTACTGTTTAGAGATCAACGCTCAAAGCATCAGAGAGTATTCTACAAACCATAACGAGCACCTACCTTAACACGGCTCACTGCCTCTTGGGCCTGCATCATTCTTATGTTTTTGGAAGGGTTGCGCTCGGAGAGCAGCTGTGTAGAGCCCAGGTAATTGGCTGCAAAGATGATTCCATCAATGAGGTCTTCAGGTTCACAAGGTCCTGGAACTGACATGAGACATTTACAGTTACTGCCTTTGAAAAGAAAGAGAGGTGAGAAACTGAATAAAGGATACTGAGGCTTGAACAACCTTTTTAGGACTTTTCTAATACGAAACAGGTGAAGAAATTCAGTGCAAAATAAACAAATATTTTTCCCTATAATTATTTCCCTCAAAAAAACATATTAACCAACCATACAGTATTTAAAGCATTGCATAATGGTTTGACTGTGGAATTCTAGAGGAAAATCATTGGAAATTTTTTGCTGTGCTGCACTAATAAACACATTTGAATTATTTGCAAGTTTCCAAAATGCCGATAGGTTCCTTTATCAAAACTTTCCTGCTATTTACATATGTGTGACTGTTAGAGTGCATGAGCTAAACTTCTGCTTAAATACAGATTTGCATTTCAACATTTTTTTGAGATGTCTGCAGAAGTACACAGTCAACAAACATTATCTCTGGCAAAAATACTGATGAGCAATGGGCACAAAGGTGTACTTTGCTTTAGCAAAAGTCCACCACGAAACGTAACAGTTAAGAAAGTTTAGGAAACAAGAAAAGTAGGCATCTCTATGCTGTTTAGTCATGTGTAAGGCCTGAATTCAGAGCCTGATAGAAAAATACACTTCCCAGGCTGGTACAGATTGTATAAACTGAGAGCCAGAAAAACATGCTTCAGTACAGGAGTTCAATAAAGCGTTCCGGTCTAATCAATGGCATCTGCACAACAGGTCACACAGCCTTTTCCTCTGACAGCGGGGACGTCACAGAAAGCAGTTATGGGAAAGGAGAACATGAAAAGAGTACAAAAAATTTCATGTTAAAAAAGAAAGGAAAATAGCGGAACTTCAAAACATCTTGCTATTTTTTCAATTTTAGCCTTCATTCAACAAAATGTCTTTGCATACGTTTAGTATTAATTACATAGTGACTTTGGTGAGATTCTAACATTAACTTGTATTTTGCAAGTTGTTTCTTTCCAAGGTTGAAAAAGAGGAGGCAAGGAGAAGAGAATAAAGGATAATATCTTTATCACACTGGGATTATGCTCATCA
The DNA here is from genome assembly GCF_000708025.1 of Charadrius vociferus. Lineage (NCBI taxonomy): Eukaryota > Metazoa > Chordata > Aves > Charadriiformes > Charadriidae > Charadrius > Charadrius vociferus. The sequence continues at coordinate 4,753,836 of NW_009648526.1, forward strand.
CCATCTTTATTCAGCTGTTAAGCTTTACACCTAGCTTGATGAGAGCAACAGTAAAGAACAGTCATTCCAGACTTTGGCTGAAATCTCCTAACAGTGAATATTTTCTGTTCCTCACCATTTTTATAAAAGAAATTTGCTTTGATCTGTATCGACTTGCCAAGCTGCTAAGACATTTTTTGGAAGTATATCAATCTCATGTGTGGAGAAAAATGACACTGAAGGGAGATGCTAATTTAAAAGTAGTTTTCTTGTACGGTGGATTAGTTCCATTTATTTATAATCAATTGAATGTGGAAGATTAATATATGGAGAAGTAAAAATATACGGCATGCTATGCTGATGAAATGTACTGAAATAGTGGTTTGCACATACATCTTTTAGCGAGCATTCCTATCCCTCATTTTCCCATTCTAATTTAGAAAAAGTCTTCCAACAGAAAATAAACTTGATTAAAAGAAGTGACTTTCTTCTTCAAGCAATGCTGGTGACACCTATACTTCCGTGCAGACCTCACATTTGCCTGCCAGAAATCTCAACCCCCAGCAAAAAAACCCAGTCTTTGTAATTCAGTAATCAAAGTATATAAACACTTATATGTATTTATACCAGTCCTGCACTCTTCAGAGACCTGATATTAACTAGCAGTGCTCACACAAAATGGAGCTATTTGTTTTGCTAGGACACACTGTAGTTTCAAGCTTTGAAAGGATAATTATATACCACAGGAAGACATATTTTGCTCTACTTCCATACAAACCCAGTAATGGTTTGGATCTTCATTGTAACTCAGAATACAATTCTGTGGAATTTAAAACTCTCAAAGTATTGGGAAAGAATAAAAAAATGTCACGACAATCTCCACTACAAAGATGATGAGGGGACTGGAGCATCTTTCTTATGAGGAAAGGCTGAGGGACTTGGGCCTTTTTAGTCTACAGAAAAGAAGACTGAGGGGGGATCTTGTCAATGCTTATAAACACTTAAAGGGAGGGTGCCAGGGGGATGGGAAGAGTCTTTTTTCAGTGGTGCCCAGTGATAGGACAAGAGGTAACAGGCACAAACTTGAACATAGGAAGTTCCCTCTAAACATGAGGAGGAACTTCTTTACTTTGAGGGTAGTGGAGCACTGGAACAGGCTGCCCAGAGAGGTGGTGGAGTCTCCCACTCTGGAGACATTCAAAACCCGCCTGGACGCCATCCTGTGCAACCTGTTGTAGGTGACCCTGCTCTCGCGGGGGGTTGGACTAGAAGATCTCCAGAGGTCCCTTCCAACCCTGACCATTCTGTGATTCTGTGAGCAAGACATTTTTGTCTTGATTTCCAAGTCATTGATAGGCTATGTCAAAGGCACTTCTCTTTCAAAGACATTCTGAGAGTTACTTTTACGTAGACCGTAGACACTGCTAGCACCTCCAAGCATGAAGCAGTAATCCCCACCACATCTTAGCGGTCTGTGAAATTAATTTGTGTTACAAAGGAAACAACAAATTCTTCTCATGTCTCAGCTGTCTGGTGACAGCAATGGTGTTTTTAACTAATTTGCCTGAAAAACTTCTTGCACGTGGAAATAACCACGGGTTTTAAGCAATTTTATAATCCTAATTTTATTTATTTGGATTCTTTAAAGGTTGGGGTCTTTTTGGTTTGATATGGTTTCATCATCTCTTCATAACATTAGAAAACTATGCACAAGTCTTATGAGGAGCAACTGAGGGAACTGGGGTAATTTAGCCTGGAGAAAAGGAGGCTGAGGAGAGACCTTATTGCTCTCTGCAACTACCTGAAAGGAGGCTGGAGCAAGATAGGGGTCAGTCTCTTCTCCCAAGTAACAAGCAATAAGAGAAGAGGAAATGGCCTCAAATTGTGCCAGGGGAGGTTTAGGATGGATAATAGGAAAAATTTCTTCACCAAAAGGGCTATCAAGCATTGGAACAGGCTGCCCAGAGAAACGGTGGAACCGCCATCCCTGGAGGTATTTAAAAGACGTGTAGATGTGGTGCCGAGGGACATGGTTTAGTGGTAGTTTTGGCAGCGTTAGGTTGATGGTTGGGCTCTATGATCTTAAAGGTCCTTTCCAACCTAGACGATTCTAGCATTCTATAGTTCTATGGAAGTGATTTTTTGCTGAATCATTAATTATACTAGCAACAAATTCTGCATCATGTATAAAACAACAGCATGTATACAATGCTTATAGCAATAGCTAATACAGAAAAAAAACCCAGCAAAACACCACAACAAAAAAAGCATGTTGGGAAGAAAGCATTTCCAACATACATTTCCCATCATGAAGTCAATGCAAGCAATTGTCAGGTAAAATGTTGGAAGGACGGAATGCTATTGCCAGGGTCAAACCGGGTTACCTGAGTGTTTTCTTCCCTTATTTCTGACTGCTTTAAATAATATAAAATTGCACACTTGGCTGAGGTCCCAGCTCATCAGAGCACTTAAGCATGCCCTTGAATGTAAGCATGTGTAAGGCTTCCTGATGAGGAAGGGGAGAAGAAAGAAATAGATTTGAAACTTGAAGATTAGTTCAATGTGAACAAAGATTGGAATTTTATGGTGAGTATCGGTGCTTAAACATAAAATAACTATTTCTGAAAAATGTAACCATAAATTTCTGCACTATCTTATCAATGGAATAGAGATTACTTGGTTTACTGCTGATCTATTAATGCAACAAGTATAAACATATTTCTAGACTAAGTAGACTAGGTCTAAACATTTTTAAATTAACTTATCTTTTGTATTCACAAAATAAGAATTCTCATTCAGTAATTCAGCATAACTGAATTTAACAATCTGTTAAGAACATATTTTTATACTTATCTAAAATGATGTGAAAACCTGGGATTCAGGCAGTATTTAGAGACTGTGCTCAGAGCACAGAAGCACTTTCAACTTCCTACTGAGAAATATCAAACCCCACAAAGTCACTGAGACCTTAGGGCATGCGGCCCTGCAGCAGGTTTTGCATAAGGAGTACATGGGCACAGGGCATATGTCACCTTGCAGAATGGCTATCTACAAGTTCCATATTTTGGCTGATTTCTTTACTTGATCATGGTTGTTACTGTGCAAGGAAATGAGATTTCTGGTGATAGGACAAATCCAGAGAGCAAATATGTCAGAACCCCTGAACATGAAACTAATTACCACTACAACCATATAGTTGTACTATAGTGGTACTGCTACTGAAACAATTCTAATAGCAAAATGACACATTTCCAATATGTTTTGTGCCTGTTATCTAGTTTGTTTTTATGTCCACATGGCATATGAAAAATATTATGTATTAATAGAGATATAGATATAGCTACTGTAAGTCATGAGTCATGCTGAACGTTAAGTGCCTGAACAGTTGAATATTAACGTAACCAGAATATGGTTGTGGTATCGCCATCAAAGCTGAGGGAAGAACAGGGAGTGTTAGCTGGCAGAATCTTTTCTTATGTGCAGCAGGGTCCTGTTCCTTTTGGGACTCTGCATCCAAATTAATAACAAAACCTCTGTTTTGCTTTGAATTTAGAGAGCAGTCATGTTAGCTATCATAAGCTCCTAGTGAGCTACATTTTATTTGTATTAGACAATGCCATATAATAACTGCAACAGGAAAAGCCTAATAGCTTATCCTCACATACTGTGCAACTATAGGAAAAAAAAAACCCACAAAGAAAGCAAAATGATTGAACTAAAAAAATATTATTATGCGATATAAAAGAGTATACTGACACCTTTCCAACAGAGTAGTGAGCTGATTGGTAAGGAAAGAAAAAGACATAACCTTTTATCCCCCCAAAAATTAAGATGTGCGGTTGTATTGGTAAGTGCTATGAGGGGTGAGAATTTTCCAGTCTGTTTTAAAGCTCTATTCATGCTGGCCTCCCGTAATAGTTGTCTGCTATACAACCAGTAGATGCTTATTACAGTATCAGCTTGCTTTCTTGTCTCTGCCACCTTTGAGGAATGCATTTAATTTACCTCTATTTAGGGTCTGTTACCTACTACATGCCAAGTGTTACAGATAATTTCCTTCAGATGTCAATCTGTGTAAAAGGGGCAATCTTTGAACTTTCTGTTTGCTCTAGTTCTTCAAGGAAATGACTAAAACCAGAAGTTGTTAGTCAAGCTGATGAGATCAGGGAACAGAAGAAAAATACGTTGGACATTCTAATATTATTCGAAATCACAGTAAGTTTTCCCTGATTTGAGACTGGCATTAGAAATCAGGTTTTTAACATTCATGTATGGTTTCCAATGTGGGGAAAGTGTGTTCACAGCAGATCTAAGGGGTAAGACCCTTAGAATTTTCCTACTGTCTTTTCTCACTTTACAGTGTAGACATTTCCTTTGCAGGAAGAGCTGTATGCATTTTCCCCATACGAAGTTCTTCAGCTGTCTGTGAATCACACAATGATAACATTTTTCAGTTTTATCCCATTTTATCTCTGTCCACCTTCTGGTGTTAATAAACTGACTTATTTTTCTCCAAACAGAAAATACATAATAATAGCAGTGCAAAGAAGATTGAAGAAACACACAAAAGCATGGCTCTCCTAAACAGAGGATCGGATGACTGATTTTTTTGTCAGATGAGGAGAACCTTTCTGATTGTGCTGGCAACTGAGATACCCAGAGTGCAACAACAGGCATCGCATCAACACAATACAGGGGCTGCTCTGAACAGTTAAATGACTCCTTCCTCTGCACAAGGCCAGGAAGAACAGGGTGCTCTTATACCTTTGCAAATCTCAACCCTGCTGGGGCCACTGTTACCACCTTTTTTACCCCGTTCCAGATTTGTAGCTGTCTCCATCTTCACCTTAATCCTTCTGAGAGCTCTATCTGCTCCTCCTTTTTATCACCACTAGGATCCCATTGCCACAGCAGGGGGACAAAAATCTTAAATACTTCAATACTTAAACTTTTCAGCTGTATTCTCTTGGGTTAGACTGGTTTTTAAAACTGTAATCTTTAAAATGTATTAAAGCATTTGCTTTCATTTTATCCTACATTAACTATGGATGATGTAAAACTTACCATCAACAAAACTTGGAAATGAAGACACTTTCTTTGTCTGTTGGGAAATAAAAATAGTATAGCTGTAACAAAATCATTTTTACAAACTGAATTGAATTCATATTATATTTAAACAGCTGACCATTGTTTAAAAAAAGTCCAGTTTCTCTGTATAACTTCTGCACAGCCACTATTTAGCACAGTGAAACACATTACATCACAGTAATTAATCCTACCTAAGTGTACACAGTAATTAACCCAACCTAACTTTTACATAGTGCTGTTCACCTGGAATCTCAAAGCATTTTAAACAGATCCCACCACACAAAAAACCAAGGGAGGATGGGGGGAAGAATATGAAAATGACCTAGGAAGTTAGCTGTCAGATGAGCAATACAAACCAGCAATTCCCAGTCCAATAGTTTGTCTGCTAGATCACATTGCCTGTTAATGATATCCCAAATTTCCAATTAACAACATTAAACAATATTTTACAAAGCAAGATGCTGGGTCAGTGAATAAAAAGAACTGTCCCTGATTGCACAGTACATAGCATTACACTTAATCTCAGCAGAGGCAACAGTGCTCTTTTTGTCCTACTATCCTACTGTCTCTATTCTCAATAAACAGATATAGTCCTTCCGTTTGCTTGTCTTTTGCCAGCCTCCTCAGGCATTCTTGTTTCCAGGAAAGAGGCTGATTTCTCCGTTATGGGAAAAGGCTTTAGAAATGCGCCTCTTCATTAATGTAACAGGCTACAGGCTAAATATGTTACATGTTTTTGAGATAACAGACTTCTGCTTTTAAGTCTGAATTTCATTTCATTGTGTCTCGCCTCAAGCATAACCTCATTCTGCATTCTTAGCTGTCTTCTTTGCTTCAGTCTTCAGTGACAAGAGCAGGTCTGCCTATCACTGCGTCTTTTGTCACAGCTGACTGAGCCAGGACACATCTTAGCACAGAGACGACTCAAAAAGATGTGAATCATTTGAGCCCTCAGCACTGAATGATGTGCTTGATATTAGGGGTTATTTAAAGAGAATTATTCCTGTGGGAATTAAGCAGTCCTTTGGTTTCAAAGACTGACATTGGAGGCGGGGGGGAGAAAAAAGGTGGAGGCCAATTTCTTTTTGATGCTACTTTTGCTCTCCAACAATCCAAAAAGAGAATTTCGGAAGTGTTCTCCCTGTTCTGTATGACATCAAAAAATTTAAGGCTTGAGTACATGCCATGAACAGTTGCATAAAATGAATGTGGCAGCAACACATTCATGGGTATAGTTCAAAGACTTTTTGGAATATGCAGACATTATCGTCAGTTCAGGAAAAGAAAGAGACCCTAAGTATGCACGTGTGAGAGGGAGAAAGCTGACAATTTGGTGCCTGCTTTCCCTCATGGAAGCCTGACCGCAGGGCGACAGTCAGCACAAGGGCCTAGCAGCCTAAGGTACCTACCTCGGGTGTGTTGTTATTGTCAACTGGCCCGTTGAGGTCTGACCGCTGTTGCTTCCTTGGCTGCTCTAAACCATTGCACATCTATAAGAAAAAAAGAGAAAGGATTTCAAATACTTTTGTCTTCTGAAAAGCTTCAAAACAAAGTAGAGATTTCAGTGGAAGTCAATAGTACAAAGATAGTCAGAAAATTGTCACCAGATTAAATTACATTCAGAAAATGTTAGTAAAAATTCATAAAACATTAAGATATGAAACTGTATTCAGCATGTTCTCCATTATCTTATGACAATCATCGGCCATAAAGCAGTTCTGTGTAGTTATTTATATGTATTTATATGTAGTGCTTTATGTGCAATCAATATTCGTTACTGATACTGCAATATCATAATGGGACGTAACAGCTGGAATTTCCTATTGTAATTTAGCAAATATGAGATACAGATAAAAATGTTGAGCTGTTTAATTATAATAAAAGACGTACTTTGATGTAAATAGTAAGACATTTCAATTATCATTAAGTAGCAATTACATTACTGATTTGAATTTAAACTAATTTTATTTCAATGCAAATTTTTCACATGAAATTAAGCCAAATGCTGACATGTTCAAATTGTTCAGAAACCAAACTCAGAATTTTTAAATGCGTTTATTCTCAGTACTCTACAAAATCAAAATAGTCCTAACGGCCACTTCTGATCTGGAAAACAGAATCCTAGCACTGAATACAGGATTCTGTGTTCACGGGAGACACCTCATGGCATCCCCTTCCTTTTGGGCCAAGCAAATCTACAGGATGCTGGCAGCACACCTTCAGGCTTCTGAAGAAAAGTAACAGGGAAAATATAAAACCTTACACAAGGAAAATACTAAGTCTTTTAAACTACGGAACA
>NW_009648526.1:4761252-4833587 GCF_000708025.1 Charadrius vociferus
CACTCTTTCTTCTAAGATCCAGTATTCTCAGGGGCAGAATTTCTTCTCCAGACCTGACACCAGTCACTGAACACCCAGCACAGGGAGCACTCATGTCCCATACGTACCAAGAAAGCGAAGTTTTCATGACTCAGAGTTTCAGTGTGAGAAATCTGGAAAACCAAAGTGATTTCTGGAACAAATTTTTCTGGTTTAGGATATTTCACTTTCCTTTTTTCTCAGTTTCCTTTTTTCTCAGTTTCCTTATGTATTAAAAAGCATACCTAAATGCCACTGCCATTGTAAGGCTTCACAAAAAAGAACTTGTATCAACAGTTGTGCAAATGGAAAACACTGAGCCAGTATTATTTCAACGGGTCAGCCTGAATATTACATGTGAACATAGCTCTTTGTCGTCTGACTTTCAAATGCAGTATGTAGCTGTAATCAAAGAAAGTCTGCATGTTCATCTCTAGACAAATTATTCCCTATGAGTAATATTTAGTCAGCTAAAGGAAATGCACTAATGAAGCAAGCACACTAGAGCTATCAGCTCAGTAGTGCTAATTCTCGGGTAAGACAACATACACCAAGGAACAATCCACCCAAGTTGTAAGCAGCATTTTAGGAAAGAAAAGACTGTCTGAGATACACACAAAGCACGAAGTCCTGGGGACCCCCTGGCTAGTGCCCTGTCTGCACGGCTGTAGAAGCTTACCACATCCCTGCTTATAAATGCTATTCTCTTTGAGACAAGATGAATTGAATTATAGTGCATGGCTAAACGAATGTGGAGCAATATGTGTTGATGTGCAGTGAAATATATTAATGAGATAAACAAATACCTAGAGGGCTTTCACAGAACTGGCATAATGATCATACATTATTCCCTAAAATAGTAGGATGAGATCAAGTATGCTTTAAGCAGGGAAAATGACACGGCCACAATGAAGATGCATTAAACTGTAAACAGTGACAGTAAATATATTAACTCCAGTCAGTACAACAGAATGTTAGAACTTCTAAAGCTCTGTCAGTTCTGAGTATCACACACTTGACTGAACTGAAAATGCACCTGCATATAAAGAAAGAATTGGTTGACTGGTTTAGTAAGCATAGCCTGGGTGCCGTAAACATTATTGAAACATGTCTCTGTCACAAATCTTACATGTCGATGAACTTATTCAGCCTTGGGGATTGTAATACCAATCATGCTCCTTGGTAATAGTTGCATATATAATTCCATATAGTCTTAATATAAAAGATGACTAAACGCTTGGATGATATTTTGTTTTGATTTATACATAGGTGTAATTTCCTGGAGTGTCTATTTTCAGGATTTTAAGAGTATAAACATGCCTTGCTTGTTTATTGCTTCCTAGTCACATATGAAGTATTTATATGTCACATATGTAGTATGTACGCTGTTATTGTATATTGGCTGGGTTCCAAAGAGAAGTCTGTGCAGAATACACAATGTGTTGGGATCGATCACCTCTACAAGGAACATCATAAATGTTTTTTACTTACTATTTGGTGTCTGCACATGAAGGCCAATTTTTCTTTCCTCAGTGTTTTGCCTATGTGTTTAGGAGCCCCAGTCTAATTAGGCAGAATCTCAGGTACAAAGAATTCTTCCATTTCTTTTATGCACATCTGTGCACACAATATGTTCCATCTCTGGCTGATCTACTAACACTTTATTTTTAAAAGTGTTGTGATGAGGAGGGGAAGGATGAGGAGGGGAAGGTGTCACTGTGAGCACTTCCTCCAAACAAAGCTGAGTGTAATATCACATTCTTGAGATCTGCTCAGCTTTGGAGTGTAGCATACCCTGTATCCCTTCAGCAGCAGCACAAAATATTGAGTAGTCAGTAAGGGGAGCTGTGCTTGTCTGAGACTTTCTGCGCCCAACACTTGCCTGCAAATATGTGGGCTGTTACAATGACCCTTTACAATATAAGGGTTGAGAACTTCATGCTAAAGTAATGTTTGCTAACGTGGTATCCCAGAAGAAAAGAGCAGAAAGAAGTACAGGGGGAAAGGCTCCCCTGTCTTTCCATAAGGCTTGCAGAGACAACTACGCAGAGTAGGCATGGCTGCATCTCCCATACACAGCTACAATGTTGTCTTTTACATATGGAAGGAGATGCTTCTAGACCAAGGATGAAGGATCTATTTTGGAGCTTCTTTATGCAATCATTTTTAGAAAACATAAATTCTGGTATTCCATGTTGGTTGGAAGTTGGCTCGTGCTCCCAGGTGATCTGACCAATGTCAAATAAATTACCATACCTGATACTTGCTTTCTTCAAGTTTCTTACAGAGTTTCCAATTTATGTTTTAAGTGTAACAGTAGCTAGAAAAATCACATTTGAGGGAAACACTTATAAGGTATTATAAATACTTTATACCCTAACTTGCAGTTTAGAATAGGAGCTAAAGCTAAATTGGAAATCTGGACTTGACTGCACGCTAACACAGAGGTACAGCTACATTAAAAGTCTCTTATCCTCGGATAAGATTCTGGTAAGAAGACAGATTCTGCAAAGGGAAGACATAAAAACATTAAAATGTTAAAGGTGTAGTGTTATTAATACTTTTGCCTCTGAGCAAGTACTGAGGCAGCGTCCAGCATCATGTGAAGGAACATGAGGCAGCCAAAAATGCTATCTTTAGGCTGAGAAGAAAATCAGGCTCTACTTATTTGAGGTCACTGAAGCATCCATGCACATCTTTCAGAAAGAAGCCTGCAGGTCTACCCCTGCCCTGGCCAGCCTTGTCTTGATGGCTAATTGCCAGGCCTGGGGCCACCTGGGCCTCGCTCCTCCCATCAATCTTGCTGGGCCCCACCCAGCCAACCAGGCCCCCTTTATAACCACCCCTTCCTACAAGATGAAGCTCCTCTTAGCTGCAGGTGAGGGCTGGTAATGATTGAGTTCTGCTACTTCTTAACACTACTGGTTGTTTACTCCAGTGTAAGCTGATTAGCTTTTCAGTCAAAAGCTTGTCTCAGCAGTATGGTCCTCCTCAAGGTTGCCACGTGTGATCCTGAATGCTGCTGTGATGCTCAGCACCGATGAAGCACTTTCCTGCTAGAGAACATTCTGCTGGAAACCAGCAGGTTAGTCCCTTTCTTGATTTATTCAGAGGAATAATTTGTCTGAGAGAGGAATGAGATATTAGTTTTCTCAGAATTGTTAATGCTTTTGGTAAAGACTTTGTAAGCAAGCATTGAGTGCAGCCCAAAGGCGTGGTGAGGCTTTACTGTGATGCTTGAACTTTTGGATACTGTGGCTTATGAGCTATACCTGCCAATCAATCTCTCTACTAGCAATACTGTTCAAATATTATCAAATAATGTGTTCAGAGACCAATATACTGGCTTATATATTTTGAAACTCGATCTTGAAGGCTACTAAGCTTCTTGGAAAAGAGAAGTTATGTGGTAGGTTGACTAGATTATTAATTTACCTGTTGCACAAGTAAAGAAAAAGATCTAACTGACTTTTCATCCAGGGTTGCTGTGTGTCTCTAGAATGAAGGTAAAGCAGATGAGTATTGTTCTGTTTGTCACTCAAGGACTAAACTTCAGTTTCTAGTTTCAACTTTTATGATCTTCTGTTGGTTTCTGGAGACGGTTTATCATTGGGCCATGTGTCCTCCTGATATTTAAACACTACTACGTTTATAGAAACACATCAAGGTGCATCTAAAACATCTTTCTGAATCAAGAGATGGTAACCTGTAACAAGTCTACTATGGCGGTACTATTCGTATTAGTAATATTCATATTAACTGAATGACTGAAATAATTTCTCTTGTAGATGCTGGTGATGTGTAGTGGGAATGTATTAATGTACCCTTACTGAGCTGCTGCATTAGTTATCGTAACATCAGTAACATGCTGTTGTCAGTAGGAGCAATTTGACCCAGCAGATAAAATCTGAATGAGGCAATTCTTGATGAGCTGAAGGATTTCTGATTTTGATCACAGAAAAAAAGAGGCCAGACTTCACACTCTATTCTCTCACACTGATTCCATTACTTATGTGCTAATTTAGAGGTGGTGCTAGCAACATGTCAGAAGTGAAGAGGAAGATACTTGTAGAAAGGAGTAGTTCCAGGTAAGCAAGTCAGATTAGAGTACGGAACTGGTGTTATGAAAAGGGAAGGAGTCAAAGTAAGTTTAGAGAACTCAGCATTCCACAAAAGAACTTCAGTACTCTATCCAATTTCAATAAACATTAAAAAAATTGCCAATTGAATTTTCTCATCTTAAAGAACTAAGAGTTTTTTTGTCCTTGCATATATTTAAAATGGAGAACCAGCCATGATAAAGAGTTTCAGAGAAACCATTGTGCTGAATAGTGCATTTTTATGTAGATGTAATTTGGAGTGCATGCTGCCTTCTGCTTTAAACTTCCCTGACAAGACTCTGTAACTAATGCATCTTTAGATAAGAGGCATTGATTTTGCTGTCTTCTGGTGTCAGGAGTTTGCTGGTAAAAAGCCATGACTTGGCCAGTTAGCACAGAGAAACTGGTTTGTTTGAGAATTTTTGAGAATATTTTTTAATACTCTTTGTTCACACCCATTTGTGTTTTCCACAACTTCTATCAAACGCATCCTATAATACTCAGGCTGAATTCTAGTAAAATGTTCTTAAGATAAAGGTTTTTTAAAACATCTATCATCTTAGCTGCTTCAGAGTGTTCTAAGGATGAGATCTTTTATGGATAAGACTCCTGGATCTGGGCTTTTTGCAGCAGAAGAGCACTGTGCCCAGGACAAGAGAAGGGAATAAACCTCAAATATTTTTGTCAATACTGAGTGAGCTCCATGAGTACAGGTAAACAAAACACAGGAGCAGCACTGATGTGTGCAAAGCTGTTGGAGAGCAAACTGAGACAGAAAGAGACAACTTTGTAGAATTGTCTTTCACAAATTTTTTGTTGGTGATATTCTATCTGTTTCCAAATGTCCACGTTGAAAAAGTGTAAGGGCATAGCCCATATGAAATGAGACTAATGCTGCAGAAGCTTGTGGGGTCCCTACCAGGGGAGTGTGTATGAGCATATTAGGTTAGGTTCGCAAACCTAAACTGGGATATGAAAGTGCGATTGAGAAACAAGTAACAATAGGATCCATGTGTCACAGACAGCATCATTAAAAAGTAGACTTCCCTCCAATGTCCTTGTTATTAATGGTGATAATGGCAAATCCCTGTTTCTTCAAAAGGGTACAGGTGAAGGTAAGGTGTTGGTGCCAGTAAAAACTTTTTCATTGTTGGTAAATAGATCTGTTTGCATATTCTGTCCTAACCTATTCATACTCAGGAGTCTGAAGTCTGAAATCTAAGTAGATGAGACATAAGCATTAACTGTCTGATCAGCTCTTTGTTCTTCAAGTGTTGAGTTCCACAGTCATCTTTAGCCCCACTCATCAGAAGTAGCTCTCAGGCCACACCAATTCCAGTATTTCATAAAAGTATACTCTCTTCATCCTAACTAGAGTCAAACTCTGCCACATACGAGGTTCCAGAGAGAAGCAATTCTTTAATGATGAGTCCCACTAGTGCAAAAGACACTTTCCATTGGTATTACTTCAGCTGATGTCCAATGTTTGGCTAATGCTTTTCTTGACTGCTTCTATCATTCTTTAATTATGCTACCTGACTGTATGGAGTTAGCATTAACTTAGTATTAGTGAAAGAGTAGGCAATGTCATCATTCTCTGCAGATGTCTTATGGGTGCAACAGAAGAAACTAACGTTCCAAATGGTGTCAGGGAGCAGCAGGGTGGGCCTGGGGCTGCCCCATACCACATCGCTTTGTGGGAAGGAAGCAGGACAGGATACATTGCAGCAAACCTGGAGACAAGCTTTTTATGGTTCAAGCTTTCGTTTAGACCAGGCCCTTGTTCCTATTTTGTGCAGTACAAGCACTCATCTGCAACAAGAGTCTATTCTCATTTTGTATCTAGTAAACCTGTTCCTAGAATGATTATTAGTGTTCCAAACCAACAATATTCTAGCTAATCTTGAAGCTATGCAAATGTCACAGCATTCCAAAAAGAAAAAAACTTTCAAGTTAACAGCAACTACTTTTGCACAGGAACACCACATCAATTTAAAATTTCTGGTCATGCTGTATGCTAGTATCAGTTCAATGAGCCATTCAGTTCTTCTTCCTCCTTATTCTACCCAAAGATATACCTAACTCAGTTAATTCCTGTTTATCTTACAATAAAGCTGTGATAATTCATGAGAACTACATCGATATTGTCTCACTGTATTTGACTTATCTGCATGAAGATGAAATGTATAAAATGAAATTATAAGCAAAAAAAAAAAAAATTTCTCCATGTGTCAGATACATCAACAATTGTCTCACTCTGAGATGACTAAGATGTCAAATGGGGGTAGGGGAAACTCCTAGCTTGAGGAACTTGTTAGATTTGACTTGTGTCATAGAATGCCCAAAATACTCAGTTTCAACTTCATAGATGTAACGCTTTTCTTAAATGATGTAAGCATGGAAAGCTTGCAAGAAATAAAAGTTGTGCTAAGCAGTGAGTTAAAGCAAATATGCACTCTAAATATATTCTAGGTTTCCCTCAGGCTTCTCTACCGCAAATCTTCTGCGTTTCCCTAGAGGTATTTACAAATAAAGACCCATACAAGCAAGCTCATATATCCCCAAAGTTTTCAAGGGTGAGCATGCATATTTAAGAATAGAGACTGACCCACACTGAAAATAAAATGAGATGATTACTTTGTTTTCCATTCTCTGTAGATTGTTGAGTCTTTCTTAGAAGTGACTGCTGTTCCCTGGTAATTAATTGCGGAAAGCAAACCTAGCAACTGGAACCTTCCAACTTGCATTTGTCTACTGGTTATTTAACAGTTTGTATGCAAGACTATTGTTAGCATTTATCATGGGCTAGGAATCAATAACTATATATTTTTAAAGGTATGTAAAAATGGATTGAGTATTGGTTACTGTTAACTAACCTGAAATTTTATGCAGCAGTATTGCTACCTATAGGAGGCAGGAAAGGAGGAGAGGAGCAGAAACACGAAAAAGTCTAAGGACAGCACAGGATGTGCATAAAACCAACAAATGCATGTTCCTGTTTGCTTACTGTTTACAAAACCTGACATACAGGTAGTATCTTGGTTTAACTTAAAGCATTCAAATCTGCATTTACTTAAAGAATTGGGGCAAAAAAAGTGTTCCCCGTGCAATATGTCTGTCATCCCTCTCATATTTTGTGCTGTGGGATGCACACTTATAACTGAAATCTCTTAGCAAGAAGACAAAACCAAGGATCTTGCAAGCAAATTCTCTGCAAACAAGAAGTTGGGCATGGAAATCTACTGGACAGTGGCTTTAGGTTTTTCCCCTTTCACTATGTAAGAACTTGAATTATTGTAATTAAAATAATGACTCCTCAGTTTCACAAATGAGACAGAGGTTGCTTTAGACAGTACACTAATTGCATCCATCCCTTAGACAAACAAAATCCTCTGCACTTTATCAAAATTCTTTGAGGTCCAATATATACGTTAAAGGTCCAACCACACCTCATGTTAAGGACATTTAAGGACCCAATAAGTCTAAAACTCACTTTGGGAGAAATGGATACTGTACTTTTAATGCCCTCACCATGAGCCTGATTTTTGAATAAAGCTAAGGATAAGCAACCTGCGACAGGTGAACAGAACACAGCCAAATAAGACCAGTCTTGTTATGATAAACACATTCAAGTAATGCTTGCCAAAGATTATTTAACTTGCTTTTTAATCTTTCTTTTATATTGCTAGAGGCTTGGGGTGGGGGGAGAGGAGAATCTCCTCAAGTCTCCGTTTGTGAGCCTCTATCTCCATAAGAAATGCTGCTTCACACTTTTATGTCTTGGAGGCCGATGTGTTCTTCTCTTCAGTGAAGGTGCCCACAGCAGCTTTGCCCCATCTCCTTTCTTACAAATTAAGCGTGTGTCTTGTCACCCAGTTTGTTTATGCCTTCACACTGAACTGAAATGGTACCTGTACTGCTTTATCTCTGGCTGTATCTCTACTTTACTTTCTCTCTTTGCATTTGAAGGAATGAAATATTGTGTACTGTTTAATGGTCTGTCCGTTAGACAATAGTTTGTGGTTTTTATGAAGAGTGATGGTAGAAACTCAATGGCTATGTGCCAGCCAGTGGCTACCTATCACAGCAGCACTTCCTCCATCACTAAAAAAGATTAAGGCATTGGCCCAAGATTGACTGGAAATAACAATTAAAGCTCCAACAGGCAACTCAGAACTTAGGTCCCTTTGCTTATTTTCACACCAGTGGCAGCTATAGCAATATCCTGGTGTTACAAAACGCCCATTTGTTAGCAGTCTGGCAAGAAGAATAAAGGTACAATGCAATTCAGCTCAACTTCATTTAAAGAGTAGAAAAAGATGTTGAAATGAAGGTCTCTTGAATTCTGTTTTCAATTCAGCAATCATTCAGGGGGAAAACCCCCCCAACAATTTCTTATTCAAGCATATAGAAGAATTCACTAGCTTTCTTATTCATCACAGAACGGTTTAGGTTGGAAAGGACCTTGAATATCATCGAGTTCCAACCCCCCTGCCATAGACAGGGACACCTCAAGAGCTCCTCTTCTCTTTTATTTTGGAAATACTTTCAAAACTTACAAGCAGCAACACTTCAGTAGCTGTTGCTCGTGTACTGCTACAGAAAGACCATTGCTAGTCTAAAACATGCTAACTAGACTTCTCTGCTCCTAGCCAATACCTAGTTACTATTTAAACCATTCAAGATCATCAAGCTTATTCACAAATGCTAGAACTTTTACGCTGGCAGTAAGGCACTCACTATAGTAAGTTACACAATTTGGTTTTAATTATCCTTCTGTAAATAGAATGTAGAAATGAATATTAAGAACTTGCTATAGATACGGGAAATCTGAAAATATCCCCCTACGATTTTTTTTTGTTCACTATTATAATAAAGGTCAACCTGTTTCATCAGCATATATGTAAACATTTGATTTCCTTTTACTGTTTTTCAGAGGAATTGACATTTTAATGTCTTATCTAATGGAATTACCTAGATTAAATTGTTTAACTGTGAGGCCCTTAACTATAGAAAATCATAATATTTATAGATTTGATAAAGCTCAAACTGTAAACATACCTATGAAGTTTAATAAAGCATTTTAATTAAAGATAAGGCAAAAAAATTTCACTTTTCCTCACTAGCCTGTCATCTAAATACATGTTAGGTTTAACCTCTTTTATGTAGATCTCTATTCATTGCATCTCTGAAGTTATATGCAACTGAATATTAGTTATCTTCTGCAAAGTCAAAGCTTTAAACTGACGTTAGAGCAAAGGGAATTAAATATGTCTATCTAAGGAAGTAAGCACATTTAATTTGAAACTTTAAAAAAAAAAAAAACACACAAAAAAACCTCACATACCTGTTCCTCTAGAAAAGATTGAGCTTCATTCCCACATTCTTTTTTCTGGCACTCAACATTAGAATGAGAAAAGACCATGCATAGTTTAAATTAACATTTACACCATTCTTGTGATAAAACTGCTTAACAGTACAACTAAAGCTCCTACTTCTTCCTTCTTGTAAAGGTCAAGATATGCCCAGCTAGTACACAACCACAGCAATATGCAGGCACTTCTTGCAGTTGTTTTTAATATACAGTGTCTAGCCTTCACATACATTCTATTAAAACCAAAAGAAATTAAAAGTAATCGCCCACTAAGGCAATGGAACAGGAGTCCTTAATGGAAAGAAACCCTTCAACTAATTCAGTGCTCACCCCAGTTTTATCTAGTGTGTCACTGCAGAATACAAATACTGTAAATAAACCAGTTTTGCCCCACACATCTGGAATACCTTGTTTTACTTAGAATTGTCTGTTTTCTGTACAAAACCCCTTTCCTAGTTCTCTACCTAAACTAACTACATCACACCGTTTTCTAAACACACATGATTATGTAGCTGTGAATGCAATACAGAGTAAAAAAGTAAAAATACTGCTCTTAATTCTGTTTGGAATAAATAACTAATGTAAAATGTGCATAATACCTCTGATGGTCTAGTTAAACAGAGAATATCCTACCTGCTCTTGTGGCCATTTCTGTCTGTCCTCTGGGGTTCTTGACTTTGCTTTAAAACCTCTAGGCACATCTCCACTGTGCTTAGAGGCAGATGGGATATTCAGTGATTTTGGCCTCCCCTCGTGCCTGTTAGCACTGTGAACAGCTTCTCCCTTTGAACAAGTCTCTTTATAGTCATGCACCATGTTTTCAGTCCCAGTGTGCTCTGGACTCATTTCTGTTGTACTATTAAGACTGCTCATGCTCATACTCATTTTGATTTCTGCTACAATCTGGTCAATGTCCTCTTCCTGCTCTTCCAGCTCTGCATCCTCTTTTCTAGAATGGTATGGTGATATTCCCTGTGAGTTTCCATTAGCCTCTGCTGGGTAATAGTCCGGATAGTCACCTTCACTTTGACAATACTGTATGTTTTCTTCTTGGTCTTGAATCTCCAAAGATGATACTTCATCCTCCAAAATCTGAACGCTGTTATCTTGACCTTCCTGCCACTCTTGCCTGTCCGTCACCTCATTTTCATCCTGGTGCTGAATTTTACCTTCAGCCCATTCTTCTACAGCTTCCTGACATTCATCTGTTTCAACATGATGTTCCTCATGGGAAGCATACTCCTCCCCATTGCAGTCCATTCCTTCCAGGTAACTGTCATCCTCTGGACAGTATCTAATGTAGTATGTGATCCCCTCTTCTTCTTCTGGTAAGCCTTCATCATAGTCCTCCTCCTCAGAGGTGTTATTCACATAGTCAGAACTGGAGTCACCATCTCCACTATGATCATTGCACTCATGTTCCACAGGTGTAGGACTACCTTGTCTGACAGTTGCTAGTTCTGCCTCCTTCGCTGCATAATCTTCAATAGGAAGGTCGCTTTCTTCATTTTCAGGCTCCCTGTTGTGGGATGAAGTAGGGCAAACTCTCACTCTGTGATCCAGCATGCTGGCTGTAGTGCTTTGACGTTTCCTGTTTGCCATAGCCAACTCCTTATATGACAATCATTTCTAAGCAATTACTGTAAGGAAGATGAAAAAACACACATTCAGGAAAAAGTCAACAGTAGATATCAGTGATGTTAAAAGGAAACAAAAAAAGAAAACAAAATGATATATTTATTTGGTAAAAAGGATGTGTTTGTAGATATTTAAAACAGATTTATAGGCAGCTAACTTCTAAAATGCTCATGTTATGGAACCATGAAATCAAAGTAATAACTTGCACACTGAAAGGAACAGATAAAGAGAAGGTTCTACATTTATGCTAAATGTATTCTAGTGTAGGATCTCTTCTGTCAATTTGACAAGAGAATTAATCCTGAACCTTGAAATTAGTTTCCCATTTCTTTTTCTTGCCAGTAAGGGGTCATGCTTTGATCGTTATGCAGTAAACAGGAGCTCTTTCCAATTCTCAGCTTAGGCATTTCTTTAAAGTGTACTGAAAGCACACATTTAGAATCTGACCTGCTCTTGCCAAAACTAAATGAAAATAATTCTATTAACTTGGCAGTCACACAGGGCACTAAAGGATAGCACACTGCTATGAAAGTTATTTTAAAAAAATCACTCACTGGTTTATTAGCTCTTACTAGCTGGATGCCATTAAGTATCTCCCATTGTTAAACCAAATATTGTTTTTAGAATAAGTCTCTTCCAACAGAAATATTCTACAATGATCACCTAGTCCAACTGCCTGATCAATTCAGGGCTGCCCAAGTTAAAGCATGGTATTAAGGGCATTGTCCAAATTCCTCTTAAACACTGACATGCACAGGGCATCGACCATCTCCCTAGAAAGCCTTTTCCAGTGCCTGACCACCCTCTCAGTAAATAAATGCTTCCTAATGTCCAGTCTGAACCTCTTCTGACACAGCTTTGAACCTTTCCCAGGCATCCTGTCCCTGAATCCCAGGGAGAAGATCTCAGCACCTCCGTCTCTACATCCCTTCCTCAGGAAGCTGCGGAGAGCAATGAGGTGACCCCTCAGCCTCCTTCTCTCTACAGTAGACAAGCCCAAAGTCCTCAGCCGCTCCTCACAGGACATTCCTTCCAGCCCTTTCACCAGCTTGGTTGCCCTCCTCTGGATGCATTCAAGGACTTTCACATCCTTCTTAAATGGTGGGGCACAGCACTGCGCACAGTGTTCCAGGTGAGGCCACACCAACACTGAATACAGCGGGATGATCCCCACTCTTGACTGGTGGCTGTGCTGTGTTCCATACCCCCCAGGACACAGGTTGCCCTTTTGGTGCCAGTGCACACTGCTGGCTGCTACTGAGCTGCTGCTGACCAGCACCCCTAGGTCCCTTTCTGCAGGGCTGCTCTCCAGCAGCTCCTCTGCACATTTAGACTTGTGTCCAGCATTACTCCATCCCAGGTGCAGAATCTGGCATTTCGACTTGTTAAATTTCATCCTGTTAATCATAGCCCAATGCTCCAATCTATTTAGATCCCTCTGCAAGTTTGTTTTTCAAACAATCTAATCTATACGCCAGGAAAAGAGACATATTTACAACAAAAGCTCATTAATTCTTCCCACTAAATAGTTGTGCTACTTTAAATAACACATTTTTGTTTAAATACTGGATTCTAAATAAATTAAGAGAAATTATATGAACTGTATTAAAAAAAAAGTGAAAATAAAGAAACTAGCTAATTCTAGACAGGCTTGGCAACTGTGGTCTGCTGTGCATGATATGGATGGGGGAAACAATGTACTTTCCATATGTACATTTCTCTGTATTTCATTGTTGTATGCTTATGATAAGCTTGACCTGTGCAGTTACTTAATTGGGGTGACCTGAGCTCAAACATTGGCTTCTAAAATGGACCACACAACTGCATGCTTTACTATATGCATATATTCCAAAGTCGTATCAGCCAACCACATATGATCACTTTGACATAATCAGTTTCCCAAGTCTTGTGTGTGCACACACAGCACACAAACTAGCCTGGAGCTAGAGGATTAGAGCAGCTACACAGAGATTAATTTCCTAGGCATTATGAATTTATAAAAAAAAATATCCTGTCACTGTAACCGAAACCCTCATAGATCATAGAATGGTTTGGGTTGGAAAGGGACCTTAAAGATAATATAGTTCCAATGTCCCTGACCTGGGCAGGGACACCTTCCACTAGACCAGGTTGCTCAAAGCCCCATCCAGCCTGGCCTTGAACACCTCCAGGGATAGGGCAGCCACAGCTTCCATGGGCAATCTGTTCCAGTGCCTCGCCATCCTCCCAGTACAGAATTTCTTCCTAATATCTAATCAAAATCTGCCCTCTTCCAGTTTGAAGCCATTACACCTCATCCTATCATGACATGCCCTTGTAAAAAGTCCCTCTCCAGCTTTCTTGTAGGGGCCCTTCAGATACTGGAAAGCTGCTATAAGGTCTCCCCAGAGCCTTCTCTTCTCCAGGCTGAACAACCCCAATTCTCTCAGCCTGTCCTCATAGCAGAGGTCCTCCAGCCCTCTGATCTTCTTCATGGCCCTCCTCTGGACCTGCTCCAACAGGTTCATGTCCTTATGTTGGGGGCTCCAGAGCTGGATGCAAAAGTCTCACCAGAGCAGAGTAGAGGGGCAGAATCACCTCCCTTGACCTGCTGGTAATCCTGCTTTTGATGCAGCCCAGGATATGGTTGGCCTTCTGGGCTACAAATACCTGTAGAATTTCTGCTATCACAAGGAAACCCCCACACCTTAGTTTGTGACAAATGCAGGAATCTGATGCATCTATGGATTAGTACAATGGCACCACGTGGCAATTCTAAGCTCTCCCTGAAACAGGGATTCTAGATTCTGGGATACAAAGCAAAGATGCATGTTAGTTACAGGAGGGGGTCATGAAGGGAACCCAGTACGTGAAGATCTTTTTAGTTATTGATACCCTGCAGAATTAGTCTTGATGGAAAGCTTTGAAGTAAATAGTATATCTGAAATGAAGTTTTAAATGAGAAAATTGGAGAAGGCAAAACTTTGCCAGTGATTACTTGCACCTTCTCACTATTAGAAGAATTAGCAGACTTACAAGACTTTCTCAATACGATCTGTATGCTCACTATGATCCCTCTAATAAACTAGCTATCAATTCTTACTTTGGAGTCAATTATAAAGAACTCGGAACACCAAGTCATCTGTCCACTGGTGTTGGCTCTACTTATGCAAACTAAGGATGTTCTCATACTGTGATTGCAGGTTAAACAAAAGTTATTTTACATTCGATTAAAATAGCAATCTAGTCACAACACTGCGATGCTGTGCACAGGCTGCAAAAAAACTGCCCATAAGCAAGATAAATTGCTTGTATGATCAGGAACAGGTAAGCACATTATACAAATATGTCTAAAATAAGTTAAGATGAAGTGCTACAGAAAAAGATATTTTTGAATGGCAATGCACAAAAGAACTACAGACACCTCATCTGTATTAACTGAAAGTTATTTCTTGCCAAGAACAGAACAAATTAGCATCTTTTAAGGAAAGAACTGCTCTCATCTGCAGTGGCCTCAGTCTAATAGTCTTTGGAAATGTTCTCCATATTAAATAATCCTTAGAGATTTACAGTGCAGTAGACCTTGCACACAAATCACTACATTGTAGCTGAAGATAAAGAAGCACAAAGCATGTAACACAAGCACAGTTTGAAACTCATGACTCAGATTTTGCTAAAGCATGTAGAGATGAGAACCCTTTTTTTAGCCAGACAGTGTAATGGAGTTTTTCCACCCTCATCTATGAATCTTCATTTAGTATCCAGGCCCTGAAACTGCCTTAAGTGGTATGACTGCAGTGATACCCTTTTATAAATTCCAGTAGTTAAATGTTCATGGATGTTACTTACCTGCAAGAAAATCCGCTGCACGCAAGATACTGTACAACAGTGCATGTCAGAGGAAGCCACTCGTTCGAGCTCCGAGAGCCAAAAGCCAGTGGTTAGACAGGGCACAAACCTGGAAAGGGCAGGGATGGCTGATGCATGGCACCGCCAGCAGCTGTGGGGAAGTGCCCAGGCTGGGGGCTCGGAGAGCTCTAAGAAAATCATTATCACCTGGGCAGTGTTCCTGGTGGCAACTGCAGTTCTCCCCCAATAGCAGCATGTGAAAGTGCACAAATGCGCTACGGGATGGAGCGTGAAGTGAGAACTTCAAATAAATAGTGGCAGACTGGAAACATTTTAGAGCATAGCTGATAAGGAATAGAGAAAGGAATTCCTCTCAAACATGTCTAGCACTGACATACTAGAAGGGCATAGGAAAATTGGTGTCACTTAATTCAGTCTGAGGCCATGACTGAAGACAGTGCTTTACCCCTACATGCTGAAATGGAGGCACATGTTCCCAATGGAGGTAAAGTAAGACTGATTTTTCAGTAAGAGGCAAGGCTGATCTTAACGCTATGGAAACTGAAATTGCAAAGCAATCTCTGCACAACAATTACAATTCCAGTTTGCCTCTTTACCTTTGCTATCTTCTCAGTTAGGCGCTACTTTTTAGGAAACCAAATACTGATCCCATTAGAATAAAAAGGCATAACTTATTATTCTCAGCCTTTGAATTGCAGACTGAATGTGCACTAATTATCTAGGCTCTCTCCTTGACAATGGAGAGTTAGGGCAAATTCCTGAATCACCCCGAGTGCATTTTGCAACTTCTGACTGGGGGAAAAGAAGTGTTCCTGAAAACATGGGGGGCCAGTGCTGTATTCTTCTTTACTCTCCCCAGGATTCAGTAATTTTATCTTGCTGAGACAAGCGAATGCTGATTTGCGTTGTACAGTGCAGCTTGATCGGTGATAAAGGGGCCAAGTTACATAGGGTTCTCAATAAAAATGTT
The DNA here is from genome assembly GCF_000708025.1 of Charadrius vociferus. NCBI lineage: Eukaryota > Metazoa > Chordata > Aves > Charadriiformes > Charadriidae > Charadrius > Charadrius vociferus. The sequence continues at coordinate 4,777,202 of NW_009648526.1, forward strand.
TTGCTTTCAATAACAGCTTTGCTTTATTTTTCTTAAGTTTCCCTGCCCCAGCGCAATGTTGAGAGGAAAAGAAACGCAGCATGTGTTTTCTATGTGGCAGTAAAAAGGAGTATGCATAGGGGAACCAATCTCTTCTGCTCCTCAAAACAAGACTACTTGCTTACAGCTGGAATTTATTCTAATCAGTGCTCATTATAGAGTCATTAGCTGCAAGAAGTTCAGGAGACAGCTAATCCCAGACAGCTGCAGAGAGGGTTTATGGAATTTAACACATACATCTTTTTCACCTGTGTAGAAAGATACCTTCACTACTTCCTATCCATGGAGAGGGACAAATTAAATTAGCATTAAAAATGGGAAATGGTACACAATTGTAAACATGGTGGTACGGTGAAATACCTGGTATAATATTCCTGGCTGTGTTTAAAGAACTGCTTTACATATATACTTGATTCACAAGCTGAAGAATATTCTAGTGGGAGCAAAAGAAGCTCTCTGACAATTTTTCATTTAACATGCATAGTGATCTTGAGGATTGTGGGCTGGAGGGTTGTTACCTTCTCTTGGCAACAAACATGTACTATTGCACGCTTATCTACAGCGGAATCATCTTTTGAGCCCTGCTTTTGCAACCTATAGGTGAACCTAGGAGTTTTACTGGCCTCAATTTGATACACTTGCTTTATTTTGCAAGGTCGTTTTCCTCCTCCCCAGGTTCCTTTCTTCATCTACTTCTCAGTCTCCTTTCTTCCACACTTCAAGTGTCTGTACCCTTTGTCAGTTTTGACAAAATTCCCATGCAAGTTTTGCTTCCCTGAAATTGTTTAATACCTCCAATTTTCCCTAAATTTCCAGTACAATCTAGCTGCTATTAAATTGGTTCTAAAAAGATGTAACTCTCTACCCTTTATAAGTCATCTTCAGATGTAAGTGGAACATAAGCATTGCAACATGATTTATTGTAAGGCTAGATTATAGCATATATGGCCTTCGGGCTTGCTTCTCTGCTGCTGAGCTGTGTTTTCAATGCACTGCTGACTTAAACTATTCCATACATAAACCCTATTCATAATCAATAAATGCTGAAAAAAACCAAACCAAACCAAAACAAAAAAAAACCCCAACAACACACAACGCTTTCAACAAAGACATATGTTTAGAACTGCTGTATTTTGTTACTTGGTACAACTGAGATAAAAGTATTTTTCAACAGAACTGCATCAGAAAATTCATGATTGCAGGACTTTACCCTAATTATACCAGTCTCTTTTCCAATAAGCAGATAAGTTAAAGTGGAAAAAAAAATTAACTTCCCTTTCTTCAAAACAATTTTAATATCAAACTAATACTATTGCCCAGTAGGCTTTCAATACAGAAGACTTAATAGACTCCCATCTGCTAAGTCAGCCAAGATGAATTGTGACTGATCCTAGACTGTGAACTAGAATTTTTAATAAGCAGATAAAAGAACATGAGCCTGCCGTGACTATGTCAGATTCTGCAGTCATTCCCCAAGGCCAAACTGCATTAACTCGTCTCCATTTTTCAGTAGATTTAACTCTACAGACCACAAGAATTCATCATGCAGGACTCCAGAAGCAGAGTGCAGGATACCCTGCCAACCCTTCTAAAAGCAGGTATAAATGGGATCCTTACTCTCACAGGAACCCTGATCCACCTGTGTAACTCACAGCAGACCAAGCATGTGGACACTGACTCCAGAAGGAGCACACTATCTCTAGTGAGGGAAAGGAAGAAGGGCATATAGCAACTGAGACGATGGGGCATGTTGGTCCCCCGTGCAGAGTGAGCCTCTGTAACACTGATCTTCTAGCATCTGCGTATGGAAACAATAAGACTGTGTCCTACAATCAGAACTACCACAACATAATTAAATTAGGGTCATGTTGTGCCATTCTGAGTGGCAGCTCAATTTTATTAAAATTGAAAAGTGTTTCTCTAAGTAAGGCTGGCACAGCCTGACACTAATTATTAGCCAGGCCTGTTAAAAATGTCTAGCCCTTTCTATAATGCTTTGAGTTTTAAACAAAAAAAAAACCTCTACAGCACCACAACCTGTTACTTCAAGGAAGGGAAAGACCTAGGACAGAAGTTTCAGTTCTTTATTAGGACATAAGCAGAATCGGTACTTCTATGTCCAGGATGTTAGATCTGCATGTGCAGTAAATACATGCAAATATAGTCAAATGCATGCATATCTTTTGCTCAATGCACGCTCAGGAGGTCCAGTGTATACCAAAATGCCTATTTCTCTGGGATTTTTGTGGCTATACGTGACCCGGGTGCTGTTTCAACCTGCAAGTCTTAGAGGTGACCAATTTCCTCAGCCCTTCTGCAAAAAGTTGGGGTTTTTTTGGGGGGGTGGAGGGGGAATGGCTCACCAAAGGCACCTGAGAAATCTAGACATGTGACAGTGCTAAGCTCTAGTCTCTGTGACTTGACGTCTCTCTAAGAGTTGGTTTGTCATTTATAAACCAATGAAACGGTTTCATTCACCTATTTGCGAAAATATACCATAAAGAATACTTTCAAGTAAGGAAGTGTCTGGGTACAAAAAAATACTATTTTTTAGCAGCTTAGATCTGCTTTTCCTACTGTGAAACTTGAGACTGAAAGCTGGACTGAGGTCTAGCATTTGTTTGTGTATAGAACTCCAATCTGAGTACCGACAGCCTAAGCCAGCCGTTAAGTTGGTCTTGTGAACGCCACTTCAGCCTCTTATGGTGTATGCTAGCTATCCTCTCTCAGAAAGCTTTCTACATACTTATTAAAACTCTTTATGAATACAAGTATTTAGGTAAGCCAAACTAATGCAATCTTCCAGACATATGTCATGGTTCAAGTGCTATTGACACTATTTAAAAAAATAAATCAGGTAAACGCAAAGAATTAGAGAGGACACTGAATTTACGGGGAGTATATTTCTTTCTATGAGTTGTCATGCATAAACAAAACAATTGATGAAGAATTTTTAAATAACTAAGATGCCTTTTTGCAAAAAAGCCTGACTGAAAATAGTCAAAAGCCATTTAGAAAATAAACTTCAATAGATAGTATATATGAATAAACCTGAAGTGTTTTGTCAGTGCTGTTGACAATTTAAGACATTTTCAGAAAGTTTAAAGCTTAACTAGATAGGAATTGCCAGTTTCTGTTGGCTCTTGCTAAACGCCCTTAACAATTCTTTCTATTTTCTCGTCCTTCCACGAGAATTTTCACTGTAACCCACAACAGGAATGAGAGGGCAAACAGAAGTCAAACAAGTCTTAAATGAGCTCTTTTGCTATTTATTTTAAGATATTTCTACTCTCACATACTTGACCTCTTCTAGATAGCGATCTAAAAATAAGAGTTGCAAGCATAAAATGTGGATAGACTTAACAGCAACTTGCTATTTAGATGTTCCATCTTTTTCCTTCATTTAAAATAAAATCCAGCAAACCTCAAATCAGAAAATACATTTTAAAGCACCGTTGTTTGCAGCAACCAGAAGCATCTTTAGAGGATTTATAAATGCTTTTTCTTTTGTCCTGTGAAATTCCATTCAAAATTACCTTAATTTGACTTTTTCTTTTCCGTGAGTGCCCTTAGAAAATGTTGACAGTCTGTCAAAAAACTTTTTATAAAATCAACACTGCAGTTAGATGTCTTTCAATATTTCTTTCTTAGCTTCTTACATCAAGACCTAGTTTCCCATCTCCCTGTTGGGCAGACGTAAGGCTGGGGCTCCCTCAAGTCCAATGGAAAGAAAGTAATTTACACCCTCTGAATAGACAAGCCAGAAAAGCACCAAACACATCTTTTGAAGAGAAGAGATGGTCTATGTTCCCCCAGTGCGTGCAGCTCATACAGAAACTGCTGTGAGTTTGGTAGCTCAACTGCTGAGGGTCAGTGGCAGTGCTGAGAGCAGCTGGGGTTTGTTCAGCACTGACCACGTGTCCAGTGGTACACAAGCCCTTGGTTTCAGTAAGGACCAAAAATAAAGTAGGAAGTTACAAATTAAAAATATCAACAAAAGTTATTTAAATTTGTTAATTGTAGCAGCAACATGTTAAGTTCCAGATTCATGATATTCCTTTTAACATTAACTCCTCATCTTCACACAGTGTATGTATATTTTACAATTTTATGATTACATATTATTTTATACCACCTGCCTTCTGCTTTGTTCAAAGCACAGCTGGGACAGTCCAGAAGGAAATTTGGTGCTATTTGGTGTTTCAGACCTTCAATTTAACATCTAAATATTATTTTAATATGCTTAACGTAATCGTAACAGAATTAGAAAACAGTAAGAAATTTGCATGGGAAGCACAGAGAAAGAATGATTTTTAAAGAACTGAGGGAAATGTGTATGGGAAGTGAAAATGAACAGCATCTAAAAATAGATGGCATTAAAATACATGACTTGCTAGTTATCTCAAGAGTAACTGCCAGCTAAGGCAAAAAAAAAAATATCTTATCATTCAGTGGTTACTCAGCTGTGTCCACTGAGAATCTGAGGTAGGCACAAAAAATATTAATTTGGAAAAAAATCACTGAACAGGCAAACAGGAAAGAAAATTACATATCCATTATTACCCACCATTATGCTTATTTTGTTAGTTTAACAACTAATAGTAGAGTGAGTAATCAAACTTCTGAGATTAAAAAAAATGCATGTTTCCGTATGTTAGGATAATTTCAGTTGGAGTCTTGCAGAAATTCTGCCTAAAGTTTCAACAGCTACAGTATACTAGATACCTCAACAGCCTAGGATTTCTAAAATACACATCCTGTATCCACAGGCAATGCTTTTGAAACGGAGCACACTCTCCTAAGTTACTACCTTGCTGTACCAAAAATTTGTCAGCCAGCCAATTGCATTCTGAGTAGAATACGAAATGTGTATGCATATATTGAAGAAATTAATAGCATATATTGACCAGTCATATCTAATGCACACCTCTTCCTCACCCAGAAACCAAAGAGAAACAACAGATAATTTGCAATGGAATGTCTTTTGCTCCTGTTAAACCACATCAACATGATCCCTCGGTATATTTGAAATGTTTCATTACTTCACATGAAAGTGAAATCTTTACAATTACTTTTCTGTAGGTCGGACAACCTTCCTTTCATACTATTCACCAGATGGTATCAAGAGGTTTCTGAGATGACTTAATGATTTTTCGTATTTTTAAAAGATTGTACATTCTGAACTGTGTTCTTGCATTTCTTTTCGTGGTACATAATAATTGCTGTTTGGTTTAATCTAATAAGCCTTTAAAATGCAATAATTATCTTGTAAATGGCATTCTAAAAGTGCTCTATAATTAGAACCCACCAACACAAATTAAAAGTAGAACAGAGACAAAAACATGCTAAAGACAGTGTAAAATCCTGTGGCATTGCAGAAATGGTATTCTTGAACGTATATCCCAACGGAATGTAGCTTTTATAATTAAAAAGATTAGCTATTTCCTGCTGAAGCTGAAGTAATAAAAATCTGTGTAATCACACATTTAATTATCATTTATTGTTGATGTGCCTTAATCATTCTTAGGGTTTAATTTCACACCTCAAAGGGATATTAAACCTGTAGTGCCACATCCATATCGTTGCTTAAGTAAAGATTTTAGAACTAGTATCAGTTTTGCAGTGTTATGCCCACTATACAAAAAATGCCACCCAAAATGTAACCTCATTACAGATACCTTAAACTGGGGGAGGGACAGAAGCAGAATATTTCAATTCAACAGAGTAAGATGAGCCTCCAAAATCAAGGCAATGAGATTTTATGGTCTATTCTTCTGGCTGCCCTGCTCTAAAAGATCAGTTTTAAATAACAAAAAAGTATCCCTTCTGTTTTACCTGTGCACAAATGCTCCATTGATAGCTATGTGGAGGCTTCAACTTTAAAACATATTTCACAATAAATTTTAGTATCTTATCATGATTATCATAAGTATTTCCTAATTCACTGGGAAAAGTATAGGATGTATAGGAATAAGGGAAGGAAATACAGGAATAAGGAAAAAGTGCAGTATAACATTATCATGAATAAAGAATATATGCCAATTCAATTAAACCCATGCTGGCCACTCTGAGACAACTTGCAATCTACCCAGAGCTCTGCTAGAATTTTTAGGCTGTCCTAAAATGGATTATACAAAGTTGTAAAATGCTTTGCAGAGTCCCATTCTGCTGACTATGGAGGCTACTCAGAAGTCTGACAATCCTTCTAACTCCTGATAATTTGCATGCTTTTTAGGTTCATCTTGCAATTTCCTGGGTAATGTTTTTATCTCACTAACAAGGTCAGTTTCCATACTAACTTAGCACTAAATTAAAACAGAACACTGTAAGCATAACATGAGCCAGTGCTAATGTGGCTATGGGAAGCTGTGTGGCCGAAATTCGACAAGACAAAACAGCCACTGAACTTGGAGGCAGCTATATTTCTCTGTGGGAAAACCACCCAGGTCAGAAGGGCCAATTGTACAAATCCATACTAACAGAATCTGGTCTCACACAACTGACTTGCAAAAACACCACCTATTGCAATTTCTTCAAACTCTTAAGTTCAACAAAGTATTTCTTGTCAACTCCATGTTTAAAAAAAAAAAAACCCAAACCAGCCAACAGAACTAAATTTCCTTCTTATCGCTACATACTGGTATACTTTTGAAAAGATTCTTCACTGGAAAACCACTAAAGGAAAACTTATTCATTTGGCCCCTATGTAGATTTAACTACTTTAGCAATAAACCAAGTGATTCCACCTGAAGTATCTGTTAATACGTGGAATTCTTCTTCTGTGTCTACACCAGTGTTTTGAAATGGATTGAACAATGACTGGAATGTGTACTGTGCAGTCAGAAATGTTTTACAAGGGTAAGAAAAAATTTATTTTGGCTAGAACATGGAAAAAATGTTAATCCACCATGGTGAATTCCTAGAAGAGCCTTTTAATCCATCAGACCTAAACAGCGACCAGTGGCTTGGGAGTATATGCAAAAGGCGAGGCAGGAGTTGGGGACTTCCTCAAAGGTGAGGGATTAGCACTTTAGACAAGACGTGCAAATTCCCAATTTCCATGCTAGAGAAAAAAAGGATACTACAAAAAGAGGGTCTTCACGGTAAGAGGAAACATAAAATCTGTTGGTTCCGTGAGATTCTCTTCCACAAGAATACAAATCTAAGCTGTATACTTGACCATTTCTGTTTCGTAGAAAGCTGCCTCCTGTTGTGGTGCAGGCGACAGACTGACTGCTCTCTGGGGCATGGTAACCGGAGCTGTCCCTTGCACTGAGCTCCAGGCTCCTGATCATACTAAACTAGACCTGAGATTACTGTCAGCTACAACGAAAACTGGTTTTATTGAACCTGACATGCAGGAAGAAAGGAAAGAAAATTGGTTATATTAAAGCTGTTAGAGCAAGCTTTGCACTCTGTTGCTCTCACATAGATATGGGTGTTAACTAAATAGGTTTACACACATTCAAGAATAATTTTAGCTCATCACAACTTAGAAATCTTTACTTTTGGAAACTGGGTGTCAGACACCCAGTTTAACCCTCCCATTTTCTTCAAATGGAAGTAAGGCTTCCCCAAGCGGTCATGCATATTATACTTGCTTGTGTATTTGTTGTGCATCTCTTATACACAGGTATAGGCACTAATATCTACAGAGGTGTAAGTAGTAAATTTAGAACTTCATCTCCTTCAGTCCCTGCTCCCGCTAGGAATCTCTCTAGAAAAGTTATGGTGCTATTCTGATTTTAAAATAATTTGGAAAGATGAGTTAGTTCATCAGAGAAATTGGTATTTTTCTGCTTTTGAGGAATGCCAAGATAGTCATGTCCCAACCAGTCAGTAGGAATACTGGCCCCCACACCAAATTATATTTCTAATAAGATGTAAATATAAGAGTATCTATATAATAGAATACATTTATTTGTTAACAAGATCAGATAACTATAAGATAATGTTAGTTAATTCAACTTCATCATTAAATACACATAATAACAATGTCCCATTTGGTCACATCCAGTTCCACCTGAAATACAGCAACCATGTATATTCCTGAGATTTGTGTATCTGAAATCAGTTTTTTCTGCAGAGCTTTTGGAAAACTATAGCTATTTAAAAGTTAGCTTTTCAGAGTAGATGCAAGATCATAAAAGCATTGTGGCAACACTTTATATGTGGCTTTTAAGAGCTGTTAGCTGTTGTATATACATTTCCATGCATACAAGAAAGCACGTCAGTCTTTGTGCATGTGAACCACGCATTAATAAAATATAGCACTCTTACCAATACAACTGTATTCCACGCCATTCATTCTTGGAGAAAATGTTGTGGTTTTGCTGAACTACTTCTAACTCTCATCCTGGCTCAATTTCATTTACAGAGACGCTACTTTATTGTAATTTTAATATTATAGAATTATGCCTTTAATTTTTTCAGTTTTATTGCCATCACCTCTCTTTTTTGAAATAAATGTCCTTAGAAGAGTCCCTGTTTTAGTGTATCGCTTCATGCAAAAAGGTGATGTAATTAAAAGAAAAACATAATAGCACAGGAAAAAAAATAGGGCCATTTTAGCATGCCATTATTTTAAAATTAAGTGTCCTTTTGCCATTCAGAAGGAACGGAAACTCTTAAACTTGATACTTATTTAAAAATACATGGATTACAATCGATTAGTGTTTCAGAACTTACTTGATTAGCATTTTATGCTTTAGTTTACAGGCTACCAAGTAAAGATGCTTTGATATTATTTTTTGGCGTGATGCATCCGTTCACATTTTTAACGCAATAAAATTGGAAATACCACAGGTGTTTAATTAATCATTGCGACACAATTTCATGTATGTGCTTTCCCAGCCAGTGCAAAAAAAAGATAGCTTTCTTTTGATGAATACTAATTTTAGCAAAACATTTCAAACTGTACCATGTAAGAACAATAAGCCAAACATTCTTGACCTTTCTCCAAGAGCATCCATCAATGAATGGTTAGATGGCTGGAGGGGAAGGGGGTTAGAATATTGAGACTGTCAATTTACAATAGCTGTGGAGGTAGGTTGCTGGAAAGGCCTCATTTGTAAAACAAAATAGAGATGCTTAACTTTCTAGTAACTCAGGGCTTAACTATCAGGTTAGCAGTTCACACAAATTTTACAGCTTCTTGATCTCAGTGTGCAATAACTCTTCATGAAGATTTTATCATTATTGACCTTGATGTCCTGTGAACGGTTTCATGGGCACTCACTTAATATTATCATAGGAAAAAAATGAAATTTTCTTTAAAAGGTTACAGGGAGGAATTGACAACATCATTTTAATAAGTCAAACCTCAAAAGAAATTAGATTTATGGGCATTAACAATTGACACATTCCCCATAACCAGTATCTACTAAGACATAACAATTAGGTATTGCTAGTAGTCTATAGATTTTAATATTAGCTATTCTTCCAACTGGTAGCTCTAATTGGTCAAAAATGAATTTTTAACCACAGTCCAAAAAGTATAAAATGATTTATTACATGGTCATTTATTCACCACATTTGGGTGTTTAAGTCTCGCACACACGCACAAAATAAAAAAAAAAAAAAAGAGATAGGAATTCCTGTTAGGAGTTTACTGTATTCAGACTATTTTCCTGGTGGAAATACAGTCAAGAATACATATCGCTAAGTATTATTTGCAGTGAAACTACAGAAGAGTAGTCTGGAAACTACTTCTTCCCAGTGATGAAACCCCTAAAATCTTGCCGAACGCCATTAATACCCTCCTCATTCAATTAGCATAAGAGGATTAGGTTGCATTTTTCTCCTGTTAGCAGAACATCGTCTTTTTCAAACTCATACAAATACTTGCACTGCTAGCAGATTTAGCAAATAAATAACAAAATCTTTTGAAATAATAAAATAAAGGTAAAAACTATTATGTTAATTCGTTTCAAGATAAAATAGTCTGCCTTTGTTAAGCAGAATTAGCAAATTTCAAGGTTAAATCATGAGACACTTTAAAAAATAAAGATTTAATAAGAATAGTAGATAATGAAGATAATCAGAGGTTTTGTTAGCAGTGAATTATGTCATGGGATTTTGCATTTCCAACCTTTGAAAAAAAATATCTGTAGCTTGCAGCTGGTTGTGTTTCAGGCACACCGCTCTGTGGTGGATGATCACCTCATTTGAAAAGCAAGATTAGAAAGATTTTTCCCCTCTGTCTCTAAGGCATAAATTGCACATCAGTAAAATCCTCCACAATTTATAACAACTGGTTAGAAGATAAATACTCTGTCAATCACTTTAGCAGATACTCAAGATGGCTTGAAACTTTTACACCCACCAGCTTTTCCATCAGATGTCAGCAGAAAATTTGTATCTATACGTCTTATGAAAATAAGACCTTTCCTCCTAAATAAGTATTTTGAATGTAAAATTATTTAGATGTGCTCTGAATAACACTGTTATAGCTCAGTAGGTTTACACATAAATAGTTATTGAAAACAAAGGAACCAAAATGCTTTAAACCATTACTTGCTATTAGAATTGGAGACACGCAGTGACCTGACAAACATACTGCTGTGCTCGATGCTATGTGAGCACATGAAGGATGCGTTCTCTGAACTAAGAAGTCTGTAACCTAAATGGATATTGACAAATGAATTATTGTTACCTTCTGTTGTCAGCTCTCCATTCCCTGTGGCTATAGGGATGAGGATGTGCTGCATAAAGGGAGAACAAATGATACTTTGGCATCTGTACTTGAATTGATTTCCACTAAGTCACTGCAGGTCCAGCAGGGTCACCTCTAAGGCCAACTTATTAAATACCACACTCATGGCTTCCAAGAAGCAGCATGCACACTGGACCTCAGTTAGTGTATCCGGCAGAACTATGCCTTGCGTCTCTGTGCACTGCATAGCCTACCTGAAAGGCTATTTCAGCCCTTGTACAGCAACGTACGTACACAATTGTTTAGTTCTGGGAATGGGAGTAGTTCATCAGCATGTGAGACACATATCCTTATAATATGGAGCTGCCCATCCGATTTCAGAAATGCACACTTAAAATCCATTGAGGACCTAGGCTGAAGTACCCAAAGTATGTGTTCTAGTCCTATATTTTCTGATTCCCAATTAGCACTGTAGCCACAAACATTTTATTTCTATTAGGTTATAAGCAGTAAGTTGGAAAATACATAACTAAATATAACATCTAAATATGTAGACCAGACTAAACCTTATGGGAGACAGAGCATACTCAGTGAACAAGACCTAGCTTGAAATGTCTCTTAGGTAAAACAGAATAAACTGGCATCTTTCTTCTGTACAAGAAGTCTCATTTATTTCTGAGATTCACTTAGTCTCTTCTAAAAATGAAGAATTTGACAGCAATCCTGTCTTTTTCCTCACAAAAAAAAAAAAAAAAAAAAGATGTCCTAGGCAAAAAGTAATTAAAACAGAGCCCCAAACTCATATACAGGCTGACAGTTCTGGGGAAGTCTCATTAGCTATTATTCTGTTCTTCTCTTCCCTGAGCATCTGCTTTTGGCCACTCTGGGAGATGGGATACAGGGCCTGATGTTTTTTCCTCTAAGTCAGCACAGCATGTTATCTAAGTCAAACTCTGGCATTGAATGGCTGTAAGATAGTCCTACCCTTTCAGATAAGTTAAGGTGATATATGTGGAGGCATGTATTAGTTCTAAATATTGATTTCTATTCACACAAATTCAGGAATTTTTACTAGCACTATTTTAAAAATCAATTATTTATATAAATTTAAATGTTGATTGATATAAAATTAAAGTTCATATGCATCAGTTTTCCAAACATTCAGGTCAAAATTCACTCTTTTAATCAACAGTACAGAGAATCTTATCTGCAGATTTAGATTAAAGAGGATTTTTGTCTACAGAGGATAGTTAATTATCGTTCAAAATATTCATTAAAATTCATAAAGGCCAAATACAAAAACCATCACTGCTGTTATTAGGACATACCAGACAAAGTCACTGCACAAAATCACCTCATAAATCAGGAGGTCAAATTATTTGGATGAAAATTAGTAATCAAAGACAAAATTATTAACCTGAGGCACTTCTGAGCAAGGAAGCATTCCACAAAGCTCCGTATCTCTAAAGAGAGATGTAATAGGTGTTTACAGACTCAAGCTGCTAAAAGCAATCTTTCTGAAATTCAGGGGTTTTTTTTAACAGGTAAGAATAGTGTGCTTTCTACATTAATACCTTAAAAGGAACACATTGAAAGCAGTGTTGCACTTCAATTGCAGAGTACTGTGGAATTTGGTTACCAAGTATTAAGGCCCTATAGAAGTCAATATCAGCTACAGCAATTCTTTGTTATTGCTCAGTAAAGCACAACACAGAACAGATCTTTATACTGATTTGGGATTTCATGTCCTTTTTCATAAGCAGTGCTTCTTCAACGTGCCTTCTCTCCAAGAAACATTCAACCACGGAAAAATAAAATGCTTCTTAGGGAGAAGTCCTACATCTACTACCATAGTTACAGCTAAACTGTATTTTCCTTAACGACGGCTGACTACATAACCAGAAAAATAAGCAGGCATAATTTTTTTATTATAAACAAACTTTTCAAGAGTTTCATAGCAGTACCATTTGCTAGCTTACAGATACCCAATTTCATGTCTGCATTAACCTCATCAGTACACAGTAGTACTTAGAAACCTTTGAAGACAGTTTCTGGAGAAAAGCTAAAGACTGTATGGTCACTGTATGGCAAGCTAATAGTCATCTTACACCTTAAAACAATTATCTCCATGTATGATGACTGCTGTCCAAAAAAAAAAAAAAAGTGCTTGTACTAAATCTATGTTGTGGATGTCTGGAGTATTTCAGTCTCCAGGCTACTCCACCAAGAGCCTTTGAAAAGCACTGTAATTCCATTCCATCAATAGATGACACATGAATCTAAACAATCTCAGTGCAAATGCTTTCTCATATTCACATTTTCTTCTCTGAATTAATGACTTTGAAAAGGGGACTATGTTTCTTCCACATTGTAAAGAAAAAATATAAATGTAGCAGTCTCACATTTATTTTATTCTTTTACTGACATATTTTTAAACTTCTCCAATCCTTCATTCCATTCCTGTCACTGTCAAATTCATTATCAAGCCATACAAGTGGGTCTCACTGAAAAATAACTGAACTCTGTGAGTGTTGGGATTATGAATGCTATACCATATCTTTCTTGCTTAAGAATAGTGTGCTGGTAATATGTGTTATGGACTAAATTTTTTTAAATTTCAGATTTCCACATCTTATTCTATCACACATCTTCCTTTGCTGTACTTTGGTTTCTTACAATTTCAACAGTTGTCCAAAATGCTAAGAGTTATGTCTCTGTCTCAAAATATAATTTTCCAAAATAAGGACGATCTTTTTTTTTCTTTTCACATGAATAAGCTGTACATGCTATTCAAAACAGACCTCAAGCCAATGATTTAACATTTGGTAACACAAAGATAATGCAATTCGTTGGCTCAAAGTAAATCATAGCTGTTGCACATCTTGACTATCTTGTGCCTGGATGCTTAGCTTAGGTATCAAAACCATTCATCTATAATCCAGCTATGAATTTATAGAATGTTGTACTCACAGATAAAATTTCCTCCTGACTGACTTAGGAAACATGTTTACTAATTTATTTAAGTGGCAAAGCAGCAAATGTGTTCAAGGTATACTGTCTGTTGATGAGAGATAGGAACGCCTGAAAGAAATGTTACAACTCAGCTTTCACAAAATAGCTGTCTTTATTTTTTATCATGTTACTTAGAAGGATTTTGATTTAAAAAAAAAGTACATTTATCTATGGCTATTACAACTACCACCCTGTATGAATATCGTAACTGAAAAGAATTAGCAAAAATTATCTCTCCATTATGTTTAGTTTATCTTTGCAGCTTTGGGTCTGTTCAATTTCATTATTTCCAAAGCATATGCAACTTCTGCTTGGCCTTTCATACAGTTGCTAAGAAGAGAATATCACTGGGGGTGGGGGGACCAAAAAAAAGCAGCTACATGTTCAAAACTACAAAGCTGGCAGAGGGAAGTAAGAATCAACTTGATTATTTTAAGCTGATTTTATTTTTTTTAATTAGCTATCAAGCTTCTTTCCTTTTGATGTTTTCCAAATATCTTCCAAACGTGTATCCAAATATCCTATTTTTTTCTCTATCTACTTACAGTGGTAATCTTGCTCAGAATGTCAGTCCTGCTGGATCATAAGCACTCCCCTATGCTCTGCTGCAGAAAGATTGGAATTTCCCTAGCTAAATAAAACATACGGAAGTAGTCTCAGAGCATGTACTGCTGAATGAAATTCACACATGCATCTAAAAGAAACATAACTAAAAAGAAATTAGAAATATATACTGTATAGAAATGTATACCGAATAGATTGTTCACATACAATGTTTTGTTTGTTATTAGCCTGAATTGAAAGAACAACACAGAATACAGTGTGAGAATCAGATGTCTTGCACAATTCATCCATGAAGCTGATCATCCAACATAATACAGATAAAAAATTAAATAAGATTCATAACATTTCAGTAGACTTCCTAAGCCCTTTCACTATTTTTTTCCTAAATAAAAGGGCAGAATTTCTTATCTGCCTTGCCAAGTACAGTAAGAAATAACACAAAAATGCTCAATACTAAAAAAGAAAAAACCCAAACCTACAAATCACCATATTTTTCTTTCATTTGATCACTTTTTAAATAGGATGATTATTCAAGGCAATAATAGGGAACAATTATTTGTAATAAATTAACAGAGTGAGAATCCATACCCAGATTGTACATATTTTGGGAAGCAAGTCAGGGTTGGTCTGGGGGAGCAAATTAAACTCCCTGAACAGACACCAAGGCCTAGCTATCAAATTGCCTAATATGTCTTGTAGGTGTAATCAAGTGCAAGTGGAAGGAAATTCATACGGATTCTTTTTCCCCATTTGCCAAGCAATGTGGAAACCATAGGGTATGAGGGCTTTCTTCCTTGGCAAGGAGTGTGAGGATGGGGCAGGGAGAGTTAAATGACCTTATTGTCAGGTAAGCAATTCTGATACATGTTAATCTCCACTGAAGAATAAATACTGTTATCAATGTTAAAGTAATATAAAACTACCTGCATATGGAAGTAACCAGTGCTATGAAACAATATACATCTAAAATATATCAACTAAAAAAGAGGATATGTATTGGTCTGCAAGCTATACTTATAAAAGGAGTCCTGATTATTTTGCTTCCAAACCCTTCCTGAATATTGACATGCATACTCAAAAGCATTTCCCGGTTCTTAAATACTGAGGATAATGTACTATGTCTCTGCATTTACTCAGTTTTAATATTTAGTTAGGTTGTCCTTAATTTATTTTACTGATGCAAATATAAATGCTTTTAATTTGAATGCTATCTACAAATAAATCAAAGGAAATAGAATTTTCCTTCAGCGTTAATTTAAAAAAAAGCAAACTGCTTTTACCTCTTATTTCCTTTAGTTCATACATATGCATAGCAAACACTTTTTTTTTTTAAGCTCATGCAGAATACATGCACGGTATCTTTAAAAGCTTTGTTATTACTTACAGCTAGTAAGTGGTTTAATTGAGTCTTATTGCTGTGATGTCAACCAGGAGACACCACTGACAACTAGGAAAGGAGGCGCTTTGCCAATCAATGTGAGTTCTGAGAGAGTTCCGGTGTGACATTCTTCCTGGCCAGTTTTAACCAGCTGTAGTCACGGTCCTTGGTCTTGCACAGATTGGCTGGCAGCCACAAGTATGTCCGAGAGTAGCACTTTATTTTCCATTTAAAAATTTTCATTATTTGCAAGGGCTATTTGAAAACAACACATGCAAGAAGAAAAGAACTGGAGAAGCATGTTCCTATTGCAGGAGGTAGGAGAAAGGGCTTGTTTTCCTCTAGCTCATGAGCTTGCATCTATGAGGCTAGTTAATACAAACTACAGAAAAATGCATGCAGACAATCAAGAACTTGTTAAATAGGAATCTTTGTACAAAAAAAAAAAAATCAAAGCTGCTCCATTACTGTATTTATTGCAGTTAGCTAAAAATGTTGTATAGTCCTACTGAGGAAATACTCTTTTGAGGAGAAAAGGGAAGAATATTTTCTGCATTTATAGGCTGCCATGGTATAATTTTAAATGTTACAGTTACAAATGGTGCTAAGCACACATTGAATGCCTTCTACTTCTATTTTTTCCACATCAAAAGAATTTTTTCATGCTGACACAGCAAAGCTGACAACACGGTACAGTAATCAATGCTGTAGGTCTCTCAGATGAACACAAACAATGCGAGCTTGGAATGACTGCAGATACGCTGTTAGTAACAGGCTGTCTTGGATAAGCTAAAGAGCAGCAAACATATAGCATCTCCAGATCACCTTCTGCCTGGAAATTTCAGCTGTATCTCTAGGTGGTACGACAGAATGCAGTATCATTGACTTCAGAAAATCAATATAAAAAACACACCAAGGAAAAATCTGTCTTTACTAGTTATTTCAAGACAATGAAAGCATAAACTATCTCTTTCTCCTAATAACATTTCATTTTTATCTTGGCTAACAATCTGCATCAGACACCTACAGCATTATGAACTGAGACAGGGAACAAAAGCACACAAGGTAAATTAGGTTATGTTTGAACAACAGTCAGTTTAATATTATGTGACTAGCAAATTGACCTGCTAACATAGCACACTGACAGCATACTTTTTTTCCTAGTGACTGCTGTAATTAAAAGAGTCGGTGTAAAAAAAGAGCACTGCATAGTGTCTCCAAGAGAATTAAGGAGCTCCAGATTACTGAGGACAATGAAAAATGGGAAATTAAAGATGGTCCAAGTATCATCCCATCTTAGAAGGGATTTTGCTTTATAGTTGTACTGGATTTGGATATACTTAAACATGTATTTTCCCTAAGCTTGGGTATTACAGGTCTCATTTAAGCGGTTTCATAATTGCCAGTGTAAATACACAAGATAATTTAGAAAAGCAAATTCCTTTTCTCAGTGTTCATGTCATTTTACCTCAATGACACAAGAACATATTTCCACATGTACTTGCATACGTGAACATACATATACAGTCTCTATATCAAAACTCAGACTGTGCACAAAATTTAATGTTTAAAGTTCTTATTCAACTTTTTATCTACCAAGGTCCTTTTTCCTTTTTAAAATAAGATGCATAGTATTTAATGTAATTAATATGTAGTGACCCTAAGGAAAAAAAACAAACAAACTGTTTTTCTTGTGAAACCAGGATATTTTAAATGGTGCCGTAAGAAAATGGAAAATTTTTACCTAGGGACAGTTAGAATAGACAAGTAGTTTCTACTGCTTCTAAATTTCTTAACTTTCACTTTATCTTTAGATCCTCTATCCTCAGTTAAGATTAAAATATATAACAGGAATACAAAGAAGAGAAAACTGATGGCAAGCAATCCACAGTCTCTGTGATGAGCTGTTTCTGTCCATATCCATATGAAAAAACATATAATGTTTTCAGACTTATGGAGTTGCATATACCGGTTAGCTGTTTAAATTACTGAGGATGGAACAAAAAAAAAATGTTTCAAGCAATCTCTGAGGAGCATACAGAACAAGCTTTTCATAAGGCTTAGTTTCACACAAACCCCAAAATTATATATCAAAAGGTAGGAGCCTATACTGCGCAAGAATTTAGAGTAACCTAGACTTTTACATCCAATGTACTCATGGTGAGGGGGTTTTCCCCGCTGAAAATCTTTGTAATTTTGTGTGTAAAATTATGGGGAGGAAAGGAAAAATGTTCTAAGTGCATTGGGTCAGCTAAGATTTACTTGAGTCCTAATTCAGCCCCAGTTGATACTGGGGAACACTATTTCGTTGCCTTCAATTGACACTGGATTCCTCTTCCGTCATACTTTTTACTGTCAGATGTACTCCCATAGTAGGTCCTTTTGAATAGTTTCCTGTATGCCTACAGAGACACAGTCCCATACACATGTCCATGCATAAACATACATGAAATTGAAAAATGAATACACTATCCTTTCTTTTTAGATGGCGGGCATCTGTTCATTTTCAACAGCTACGGAATATAAATTTTCAACTTCAGAATCACAGAATCATAGAATTGTTACAGCTGGAAAAGACCTTTAAGATCATCAAGTCTAACCGTTATCTAACTCTGCCAGGCCCGCTTCTAAATCATGCTCCTGAGCACGATATCTAGATGACTTTTAAATACATCCAAGGACAGGGATTCAACCTGGGCAGCCTGTTCCAGTCTTTGATAACCCTTTCAGTGTAGAAGTTTTTCCTAATGTCTAACCTAAACCTCCCCTAGCACAACTTGACACCATTTCCTCTTGTCCTATCGGTTGTAACTTGTGAGAAGACACCAACGCCCACCTCTCTACAACCTCTTTCAGTTCAGGTTTCAGCAAAAAGAGAAAAAAAATACACTCAACAAGCTCAAAGACTAGTTTGTTACAGTTAAAAAATAATCAGTCTGCAAAATGGAAGTCTAGAATTAAAGTCCTTCTGAACTTAAGCAGGTTAGGCTGTCATGTCAGATTGTCTGCGGAACCAAATACTAGCCATTTTCAGGAACAAATAGGTTATGTTTATTTCAAATCAAAATTATTTTTAAGAACATTTTCTGTCAAGCTGATTTTTTTACAGAGTATTGATGCATTTTATTTATATGCCTGTATGGGTAAGGAAAGAATCCAATTCTTGGCATCACCTTGCTCCTTTCATTTAGAAAATGCTTCAAGATGCTGGCAATCCTTTTGATTTCTCCTCATCTCTTAGCAGTACATTATAATCTATGTCTTTTGATTATTCTGTCCTATAAGTTTTATGCTATTAAAAAAGTTAGTTTGCAGCCGCTAGTACAGGGTCAGTCTCTAGATGGCTGTATAAAAAAACCCACAGAATCATAGAATGGTTTAGGTTGGAAGAGATCTTAAAGATCATCTAGTTCCAACCCCCCTGACCTGGGCAGGGACATCTCCCACCAGCCCAGGTTGCTCAAAGCCCCATCCAGCCTGGCCTTGAACACCTCCAGGGATGGGGCAGCCACAGCTTCTCTGGGCAGCCTGTGCCAGTGCCTCACCACCCCCACAGTAAAGAATTTCTTCCTAATATCTAATCAAAATCTGCCCCCTTTCTGTTTAAAACCGTTACCCTTCATCCTATCGCTACACTCCCCATCTGTCCTGTAGCCCCTTTAGGGACTGGAAGGTGCTATAAGGTCTCCCCAGAGCCTTCTCTTCTCCAGGCTGAACAACCCCAACTCTCTCAGCCTGTCCTCATAGCAGAGGTGCTCCAGCCCTCTGATCACCTTCGTGGCCTCCTCTGGACCTGCTCCAACAGGTCCACGTCTTTCTTATGTTGGTGGCCCCAGAGCTGGACGCAGTACTCCAGGCCTGTATCCAGCTGACTTGTTGCAGAGGACTAAGTCAGTGAAAACGGTGGTCTCTTCCATCCTATTCAGGAACACAATCTGTATTCCAGAAGAAAAGTTCAGATCCTTCTTCATAAGACTCCAGTGCTCTGCCAAGTTTCCTTCTGTTGTTCAGCCTCACCAAACCACATAATATCAATTACATTTTTCTAGTTAATTTTCCTGTTTTCTGTACTGTATTACTAAAGATTTCCTGTGTTTTTCAGACTACCTGGGTGATAGCTGTACTCCTTTAATACAAGTCTAACACTCTGATCGTTCCTCTCTTTCTTATTAGGATTTTTCATCACACAACTACCATGCTTACCACTTTCAAGGCCAAGCAAATATTAAGGGCTAAATGTTTTGAACCAAAACAAGGCATGGTGTGTCAAGACTAAAAGGGAAGATGTCTCTATTTTATTTTCCTTAAGTGTGGGACAGAGGATGGCACAATCCACAATGCCAAATGTCACGTGGTACGTAATATCATATTATTTAACATAATGCTAACGCTTTATCTTGTGTGTTGAACACGTTTCCAGCTAGCAGAGCCTTGCAGCTGACCAAGGGGCAGAGATGTCTCATGCAGGGAGAACAGTTTGGGGTTCTCTCTTGTATCATACACTCAATACATCTACAGGATGAAATTCTAAGTTAGTATCAATTCCCTTCAAAATCCTTTGCTTCTCTCACATAATCACTAAAAAGCTTCACTTGCAGAGTTTTTGTTGTTGTTTTAGGTGGTCTTCGACTTGATCATGTAAGCATTATAAATTTCTCAATTTTTCACACATACACACACACACACACACAGAGCGTACACACCATCTAAACAGACAAGGGGGATAAAATGCAAGAAAGCAGAGAAAAATGTACTTGTCCTCAGTCTGCTCGATCTCTAGCAAGTCATTACATGACTTGGTTTCTCTATTTCTTCTGTCCTCTGAAGTCATCTGTATATACTGAGAACCAATTCAAGGTCTAGATCTTAACCCGTTACCAACTTTATTCCTTCATTGCAAGTTAGATGCCCTGATCTGATCACTTTGTTTTAGCAAAGTATTTAAGACGACTTCATATAAATTGATTTTTAATATTTTTTTTCTTGTATCTGTCTTTAAATTTTCCCTGAAATAATGAAATTTTATATAAATACAGAACACATTCAATACAGGATTAGAGACATAAGCGAAAATATTTGGTAGATATTTCTGTGAATTAACAGAAAAACATTTTTATTTAAGAAGCTATGAAATCATTCAAAAATTTTGTTCGCCCTGTGACCAAAAAAAATCAATTCTTAAAAGCATAATTTTTGTAAAACATTGAGCACCTGAGTATTTGTGCTTAGTTTTAATTATAACTATATGAAAAATTAGAAAAATGTATACAAAATATACATTTTATTTGGGATTAATATGGAATACAAATATATGCCTCCGAGAAGCTATTGCCAAAACAAAAGGCTTTCATTCTCCCACTTATTTTTCTTTAAAAATACATTTTACATTAAATACTCTCCCACTGAAATAGTTACTGTAAAATACTTTTTACCAAGAAGTTCAATTTCAGATGTGAGCAGCTTGCTCTGAATTGCGTAGGCAGTATGGGAACACTGCAGAAGTGTTAGAGTAGAAGTAACATGGTGTATGAATAATGTCTTCTTACTGATTTAACTGTGAAATATGTTCTTTTGGCATTCTTAATTAGGGGCAGAGCAGATGGTGAAAGCTTAATATGTCCATTAAAATAAATTATGCTGCCAGTGTTTCTTTAGTCTATAAAACTTTGATTGGGTTGGCTATTTCAGGTTGGCATTTTTTGTTCTCCTTAGAGTAGCTCCTGTGCATACGCTGGAGAGTATTTTGTATTGCAGCTGCAGAAAAAAAAAAAAAAGGAAAGGGACAGGAAATTCTGTCCAAGACTAACAACACTTCTAAATGGGAGATCTCAGATTTAATTTTCTCCTCCCTCCCTAACAATCTTTTTCTTCACTAAAAGAAGGCCTAGTTGTATTCTCCTTACTCTTCCAGTGTGTCAAAGCCTCAGAAACAATGCATGCTTCTTTGTTTCCTTCCTTTAACAATCAGCAAAAACAAAGGTCTGTTATATGTATTGCCGAATTGCATCTCTGAAATACAGCATGTAAATTTTGTGATTCACACACACGTTAACTGTTTGTAGGAAGACCTACTGCTATTGTTGGCCATAGCTTTTTGTCGTGGAACAGAAGACAAGAAAGGCATTTTATTTTTAGTGTGCTCCCACAAGCAGTTGTGTCACAACACAGCTGATCAGCTGGCTTAATAGCAGAGTGTACCACACCATCTCCTGTTGAGCACTGAGGTTTAGGATTCACTTCAGGACACATTCATAGAAGTCTTTACCTTGTGAAGGCAGCCATGGTATTACCTGCATTTCTCTTCAGAGTAATCATTACCAACAGAATATGTAGCACTCACGGTTATCTGTGAGCAAACTTCATGGCTTGTTTTAGGCAGAAACGTAATTGCTGCAATTCAAGACCAATGCGTAAACACTGCAATAAAGTCAGAGCAGAGATGATGAAGGAGCACAAAACTATTTGGCTGGTATACCTCAATGGGAATGAAGTTAAAACACTGATTGGTCACGGGATTTGAAATGTCCCACTTCCATCATTACTGTTCCATTGGAAATACACTGATAGCATAGAGAGACTTGAAAGTTGTGAAAGACCATTGATCAAGATAGAGAGTCGGGGCTGCACTCAAAGCCTCCTGGAGGCTAGCCTTTGCTTCTATTCTCCTCTCCAGCATAAACTTCTCTTATCAAAAGTACTTAATACCTATATTAAGCTCACAGGTGTAATTTAATCCTATTTTATCAAAGGCTTCAGATGCCTTCAGCTACCCACAAAAACTGTATCACAACTCTTAATTCCAGGGCGAAAACTAAAGCAAAACTAAAATTAAAAACTAAATTCAAACCCCACAATTTAAAAACTAAGAGAACTTGTTTCATTATGCAGTTTTCTTAAAAGATGCAATGTTGGAGAAAAAATTAGTTTGATTTCAATCAAATATTTTCTAGGCAAGTATTTGAAGATCTGAAAAAATATATTTGCTTATTTGTTAAAAACCAACAATGGATTAAATAAAATAAATATGTTGTATTATTTGGAGTATTTTAATATATCATATTCTGAAATAAAATAATAGAAATATCAGAATATGAGGTTGCAACTGGCTCCTCTTTATATCCAGAGACAACTTAGAAGAATTCAGAGCACTCTTAGGATCTGCAATAAATTATTCTGCAAAGAAATCAGTAGGGACTGGAAATGGCTTTGAAACCTGAGCCAGTTGGTAGCCTGGTTCATGGCAGCTGGAAAGCTGGCTTAATCGCCAAGCTCAGCATTTCCCTGAGCAGTGGGATCCAGGGACAGCTAAGTTGCAGTGTCCTTTGTTCTGTTCCACCTGAACCAAATGGGGGAAGGAGAGGTGGCTAGAGGAAAGAGATATTGCTGCTATGTTTGATTTATTCTTGATTTCTAGAAGAACCTTTTAGGGAAGAAATATGGACAGTGACAGATTGGGAAAAACTTTTTTAAATAGAATAAAACTGCGAAAGTCACAAATTGGCGTAGCTTCACCACAGGATCTTCATTAACACCATTCTTGGGGGTGACTTCCATGTCACGGAAAAAAATCTGCAATTTCAGGTGGTTTTGTTATGTGTAATATAAACAGCAGGGATGTCGGAGATTTAGAGAAGATGGGGTACACTTTAAGGGCATAAAAGAAGTTAGAAGTGTCAACTGCCATTTCTACTTTTGAAAACCCTCCTTCAGTCTTTGCCATCTCTACCCTCTTCCCACTGCCTGGAGACCTGCTGCTCCTCTTATCTCTTTGCAGGCCTGCGTTGTGCCTGATAAAGGATTCTGCTGTGTTAAGTGCAGATTAGTTCATTGCTTGCATTACTAGTAGCCATCACTGGTAACTACATTCTAAAATAACCTCTCCCAGGAAAACCAGCTAGGGAAAATACTTCGAGCAGCTACTCGATTGCTATGAGCAACAACCCATTTCTGTACTAGAATCTCCATACAAGAGGAGATAATTCCATCACTGCAGAATGAACTCTAAGAGATTTCTCTGTTATCGGGAAAATAATAACTAACTGGAGACTGTAACATCTTTCAAAACTCTTTCCAAATCCTGTAGTTAAGACTCATTAAAATTTCCATTCAAAGCCACTTCTTTAGTAAGGGGACAACAGGTAGACAGCGTGACTTTTACTAGGAGGCTGCAAATTCAAATTTAAACTACTGTTGATTCTGGGAGACAAATCAACAGTAATGGGAAATGGCAAATGGGAAAATGAGAGCACAGTATCCATAAGAGTTGAAGAAGAGGGGATGTAGTCCATTTGCACTGCACAGCTACTGACTGTCTGTGCATCTTCTTATTTCAGAGAGTAAGAACATTTTAGTGATCAACGGCTCTATCTCAGACACCAAGTTGAAAGGGGATCAGTTTCCGTTTCCACCTGGGACTTCCTTTACACTCTTGAGCAACTCTGGGCTCCTATCTATTAATAACCTTCAGATATACAAAGGTAGAGCTTCAGTTTTCAAAAAAAGGGCAAGCACTTTTATACAGAAGTATGTGAAATAGCACAGGAAGTGGGATCTTGATAAAGTGTTTACTATCTCTTTGATAGGCCTGTTAATTTCCGTACTACTTCTATCTGGAAAACTGTAGCAGAGAAACCAAGGCAGAAGTACCACAAATTGAACTTTTTACAAAGGCAGAAGGAAGGTTGAGCAGTGGGAAGCCAGAATTTTGTTTGTACTATATATTATCCTAGAGTTACAAATGATATAAATTTCAGAGTGCCCGTGTAGGATTGCTCACAGATGAAGATACTTATTCAAATTGTTACTTCAGTAAAAGTTTCTGCACAATTAAATTTGAATTCTCATCTTACTCTGAATTCAGGAAGAATCTCATACCTGAAGATCAAAGCATTTCTGCTGCTTTAGCTTTGGTTTTAGGCTGCATTATTACACTATGCAAACACATTTTTGTCACTATTACATTTCACTGCTAAGATAGTGTAATTCGCATCAGTTTGGTATCCCTAAGCAGCCACTGCAGTTGGGAAATCATTACTTTTCTTAACTAGGGAAAAACATGAGTTCACAAATGAAGCCAATTAATAAAGGAAATTTTAATCTCTTATTTCATAAAGCAGCATTTAATAAGCAGAATACCCCTCCCCTTTTCCATGAACCTATTAACAAAAGAATATCTCTAACTACTTCCACTAAGTGGTCATTATGTTTTAGATCAAAGCAACAGGACCTGTGCTTTAGGAGATGCATTGCAGGCAGGCAGAAAAGGAGACAAGAGAACATTCTCAGATACCTCTTTGCATCTCTGCCTACATAGGACCCTAATCATTAAGAATAGTTATAGCTATGTACAATATGGTTTTCCATATCTGTTGATTTCAATAAAAGCTAAATGTTAATCATAAACCCATTAAGGTGAAACATTCACTTCTCTCTCTCAAAAAAAAAATAATACAACCCCCCCAAAAACCACCCACATTGAAATTTTGAAGTCAGTATAACTAATAAATGAAAAACAAGCAGGTACTTTGAAGCAAGTTCAATTTTTTGCTCTTATGTCTCAAGAAATAGTCAGCATACTTCTCCTTAATCTACTATTGATTTGTCTGGTGAAGGGAAATCTGCTTCAGAAAACATGACACCTTCTGAATTGCAGGCATCTAAGAATCCTACAATATCTGAAAAGTGGTATATTGATGTATTTCAGAAATTTAATCATCCTATAATTTTCTATTGCATTAACTAGTGTATTTTAAAGAAATCAGTGAAAATTGATGCCATCCTTGCAATATCTGAAGACATGGAAGAAACCTGCTGAATTTCAAAGTTTTCTTTTAGAGCGTGTGCTGGTATAGGGCAGGGGATGCCCTCAAAATGTGGCACTTGATAAATGAGAGAAAAAGGAAAATAAGAAAGGGAGTAAAGAGTGGCAAAGCAGAAAGAAAATGCTTAAAAAGGATCAGCAGCTAGATAAAGAGTAGTGATAGATACTGATGAGAAAACTCACTCGTGCAGCTGAGACAAGAATGCCACCATTAGAGAATATGCTATTGAAACTAATGAGAGGAGGTCTGGAAGATGAATTTTAATGTGTCTGGTGATCTAAGACTATACCAAATTATTCTTCTGTTCTCATCCTTAGGCTTATGCTAGCAAAACTCACAAAATCAACTCCCAGAGTTAAGATCACTATGAATTGTCCTAAATTATCATTTATGTACTGTAGTATCTCTAGAAAATCTGCCTGTTAGCTGTTCAGTGGAGTAAAGCCATGACACACTGTGCATTTCCAAGATGAAAAATAAACATCCATGCAATATTTCTAATCTCACTCTTGGATGTCAGTGCTGTGTTTGGGCCTGGCAGGCCCAAGCTGTTAAAAGTCTAACTACAAACGTACAGTATCAGTGACTGTTCTGGTATACAGCACTGTTGCACAAGTCCTGCAGGCATAATTAAAATGATAGAAAACTGTACTAAAATGCTACAGTGCACAAATCAGACTGACTCTTGGCGACCAGCTAGAATATACTGTGCTCTTATCTCTAAATCAGGCCTTAGGGGTCCACCAACAGCATCTGCATTTATACTTTGTCATCAGACTGTACTCCTATACACTTAGGGCATTCTGTGCAGACTCATACTGCCTGTCCAGGTATGTATAACTGCACGTTGATTCAGTTATGGGCCAGTTATAAGTTCCTGTATATTGTGTGTCCAGTCTAATTGGCAGGAAGTTTATATAAGCAGAAATGTTAGAAAAGCAGGATGAACACAACTTGGATTGACCTCAAACAAATTAGGATTCTGGTAAAGTATTTTTAACTTGGGCAGTTTAGGGACAGCAGTATTACTCTTTTGTCTTGTAAGCTTTTCCAGCATCTCTTACTTATATTATTGTCACAACTATTTGGTTAGCACAATCGTAAGAGAACTCGCCATCTACTGTTTACTGTTGCATATTTTCATTGTCAGCAGGTTACCCTTCTGATCTACCCCAGTTTAAGGCACTGTTTTCGTTCCACTGAACAATATATGAAGGTCTTTTCCCCTGGCATGCTCAGCTCAGAGTATTAGGATCACAAGTGTGGCTACTGATCCAACTGTGTCAAGCAGCCTTAGTGCCTGCTGCTCTGTGTTTGTATGGAGTGGAAACATTTATTAAATGTTATTTAAAGTTTCCTAGGACAGAAAACTTTACCAGACTGACAGAGCTGGGAAGAGATTGTTCACCTCTCAAGTACATAGGCCCAAAGTGACCAACTGCTGTAGAAATTCCTATTTCTAGTTATAATAATAGAAACTGATTTTGAACTGCCAAATTCTGCAATCCACACTCAGGAAGAGCTTCCACTTGATGTGGTGCTTCAGAAAGCTTTAGGCAAATCTGCAGGAGTGGAAACTGAAAGCATGCCAATGGCTGCCTTCTCCATTCCAAGCCAGTTCTGGTCATACCACTTGTTCTGGACTCTCTGTGAGAAGTGTCTCCTCTGTGAGAAAAACACCTCAAATTGATCATTACATTGAGTTACGCTAGTTAGTTGATCATCAGAAGGAGGAAAATGTTCTCAATTTGCGTCTGGAAAAACTGAGTCATTGAGGTCTCTCCTTTCAGAAGTTGTTGGGAACTTTGGTTTCTAGCGCCTAGTTTGACCCGGCTTTATTTTATTTTTTAAAGCAGATTTTGTGTACCCACAGCTTCCTAATTAAATTCAAGGGAACACACTTAGCTGAAAATAAGTCCAAAACACCTCAAAAGACACTGATACCCACATATTATCCATAGAAAATGGCCACAAAAACATTTTTACAGACTGTTACTAATAATTGACATACTTTTCTGCAATCTTTCTTGAGTTTGTTTGAAAGAATGGAAATAAAAAGCAACATGAACAGAAAAAGTGCCTGATGGTAAAAAACAAGTATCATTTTCAAACATCTCTTTCTCCTGAATTGGAAGAATTTCACCAAAGTAGTGATTTTTAATCAGTGAAAATCTTGGATTACGTACAATCTGCTTGGTAGCTCTTACCTATTACAAGGTGAGAAACCTACATGAAATTTGAAGTATCCATAAGCAAACATATTTCTGTATTAAGAACAGCTATTCCAATTATGTTTTGATAATTCCTAGCAGAATGTGACTCAAGGGGCTTTTGGATCTTGTGTAATACATGCATATCCAAAAAACTGGCATTTGCCCATTTTTAAGGAAGGTAAAGGTTCATAGATGGTCACACGCACAAAAGAAGCCCTTGTTGCTTGTTCTCTCATTTAACCCGCAAAAGCCAAAAGAACACAAGTCCATCTCACATCCATTCAACATTCACAGAAAAGTCAGACTGAATCAGTTGCAACAGATTCTGACTAGTGAGAAACAATCAGCTCAGACTAACGATTAGTCTGCGCACTAATAGTGAGAACCTCACAGTGCGGGGGGTGACCTGGCTGGACACACTGCTCTTGAACTTGTCAAGCATATTCTCATGTACAGGGGGATCTAAGGAATCAAAGGCAAGGGCAGCCAGGATTCACTATAGGAGGAAATGTGTGCTTTAGGATAAGTTGGTGTAGACAAGGGATAGGGTACAAGAGGATATCAACATGTTTCTTTTTTCACAGGGTTTGTAGAATTCGATTTTTCATGGGTCTGTTGTCTATGTATTTGCCTTGGGCACTTCTATTACTGTATGCTTATCAAATCCTGCACCTGTAACATTTTAAAGATTTTAGTATTACTCTACAGTCATTCTTCAACAGTGTTTTCTCATTCTTTGACTGTGTCTTCACACCTCAGCTGAAATTTGTCCAAACAGCTGAGCACAAAATATACCCAAGAACAGGGAAAACGAAAGTACACAGTAATTTCCTTAAAATGTCTCCTCAGCTTTACAGGAACTTTATAATTACAGAAAACTATAAACTAGCAATATGTTATTCGAAATGACAATATATATAGGAAGTGGCCTTAAGCAATTTCTATTGCACTGTTTTTCCCACAAGTATAGCTTCATTTTAATTTATGTTGGTAATGTGTACTGAATCATGCTGGGAGTTTTTACAGTAAGATGATCCTCCATAGTATTATTTCACAAATGAAAGAAATACATATTCATCCATTGGTTCAGAGATCTAAAGTCCTCCCCGGAGTGTCACAAAAGGAACACAATGTTCCGAGAGCTGGATTTTGCTTTCGGATCACTGGTTGAGCTGATGGATGTGAAAACTCATGTAGCTAGATAGTAAGCTATTGGCTACAGTTCTAAGGAGTGAATAAATTATTTTAAGCTTAGTAGTAATTTATGCTCACAAAATGAGTAAGGGTACCATCTGTTCAAGTACAGACAAAACAAAATTATTTTAATTTGGTGCTAAATGGCTCACTTTTGACATAGCTGTGTCACTGGTGAATACTCCTTATACTGAAATTATACAGAAGCAGAAATCTACCTACAAGCAAGGTAGATGTCATGACCTTGGAAAACTAATAAAGAATTTTGGAGTAATATGTGCGGGAAAAGTTGAAGTCTTAATGGGGGTAAAAATGACAAAGAAAAAATTCTAGTAAAACCACTTGGGAGTTTTAGATAGTTTCAGAGTTATCTTACCTGTTCTCTGGAAGTGTTAAAACTTAGACTAACCAAGGTATCTCATACCAGGAAACACAGGCTCTCTCTATGCTCAACTTACTTCATTTCCATGTTTCTAGTAAAAGCCTTGACTAACTTCTGAGAGCCAAAGTTCTCATTCATCTCCCTAGAGATCATAGTCATCCCTCCAAAGTAATGTTAAATAGGTTAAGGCAATGGACATGACATGAGTACGCAAGCTGAAAATTTGCAGTAGAATCCAATTTATTTTTTTATAGCTTATCTATGGTATTATCTAAAAAGAATTAATTTGTGCCTTCTTCTAGAGAAAGTGGGATCATTTCCTATACTCTATAAATATTTTTACTAGTTCTTACTAGAGGAAGATATAAGCTAAGTTTAAATTATATGTTATCATATTGGACAAAAGAAATTATTAGTATAATAAAAACTGAGAAGAATGGCCTGAGGTAGATTTGGTAAAGAGCTATATCATGCTTCTTTCTCTTTTCTCTGTCCAGAGAAGTATGGGAAATCTACACATTCCTCCTCCCTGTGCTGGCAGTTTGCTGAGTCAGAGGCAATTAATTCAGTCTACTATGGTTTACTATTCATATTACAAGTACTGGACATAGTAGCTGGTCAGTCAGACACAGAACCGTAAGATTTTCCATGTCTTAAGAAGTTCATTGTTCACCTACAAAGTAAAAGCCAATAGACTCCTGCAAAGGAGAACATAAAGACTGTAATACTAGGTCAATCACAGTAAGCACCAGTATTAGCACTTCAATTGCCTCTCTGCCTTTTCTTTTTCTGAGGTGGGTAGATAGTACAGCAAAATAAAATTTTCATAATTAATTTGTGGGATATAGATAAACCTTTTCATGTGTTTCATAACACCTTCTCCTAGATGGAAGAGCCAGCATGGGAATAGGCCTAACATGCTTACTAAAAAATGTCCCAAAAGGATGATGAAGTCCCCTATCTCTAGTTGGCTGCTGAATAGTAAATAAAAGAGGAGAGGAAGAACTTCAAAGGTTTTCACTGGAACAACCAGATTTTTTTGTAATCATTATTATTATTATTATTATTGCAATGGAAAAGGATGCTGTGCTAACAATAGGTGATGTGGTCACACTAGGGGTGTGAGAAAATTATCTTTGTAGTGGTAGCCTAAGTGGATATAAGAAAAGAGAAATTGCATTCACTGAGGTCAGAGAAAACATTACAGAAATCAGACACGACTTAATTAGAATTTGTAAAATAAGTTTACTTACATGGATATGATACAGAAAGACCATTCTACATTTAAGAAGGCACATGAAAAGGGATGTGCTATTTGCAGGCCTGAATGATAGGTAAAGTATTGCTGCCTATAGTGACTGAGGAAGGAACTAACAGGAGTACAGGGCATAAAGACTTCTGTTTTAGAGGTGTGTTGCTGGGATATTTCTGTTTTAGGAATATTGAGAGAACATCTAAAATCTTGAATAGAAGACGATGTCTAGAATAGAGGTACAAGTATAAATTGTCAGTCTAGAAAGGGCAATTGAATTTGTGTTTGAGATTACTGAGACAAAGGGTATGGGGAGAAATAAGACAGAACAATGGATAGAGCCTTATAGACTTCTACAGGAAAAGAGAGAGACTCTTTGGGAAGGTATCTTAAAAAAATATTTATGGCCACAGAAACAGAGACAGCCATGAAAGACTGACAGGAGAGGGTACAATTTCTAGAAGAAAATCATGCTGGCAATGTCAAAGACCATTGAGAACAGAGCAACGGTTCTGATCTTTGACCACCAGAATGAAAAGTCTCAAAACAGAATGCAGCTCTACAGCAGCACTATGTGAAGACTGCAGTTTGGACTAACAGCTCAAAGAAGAGAGAGGGATAGAGCTTGGGGGGTGAGGGACGGAGATGTCTATATCCTTAAATTTTTATATGTATCTTCTTCAGTATTTACAGTGTGCTGCTGCAAATACTGTGGTACCATCTAATTTCTTCCACAAAGTTTGTAATAGTATTTTTCCTATGCACAAAAGTATAAAATGGAATAAAAACAATCCACATGATTAAATAAACAGGCATGCATTAATTTTAAGAAATTAGTAAGATCTGTACTTAACATATTGCATTTCCCAGTACAGCATCCTACGGCATGACTTCTCAGGTCACCTTGATGTCTTACAAAGTTGTATCTGGTGTTGAAATAAGAAGCAAAATGACCTGTAAAATGGTTTTCACCCACTAGGTTAATGACAATGGAACTTCTATGTTACTTATTCTTTATTTCAGGGGCAAAACCCACAAATCAATTCAAATTTTAAATAGTAAAACCATGCATCTCTCTCTTTACTGAATCAAAACCCCATGTGTTCATTCCAATACATGCATTTTTAAATGTATTAATATTAGGTAAAAGCGTATGGTAAAATATGGCCATTAATACGGTAAAAGCATTTTTACAAGGCATAAAGAATGTATGTTATATACTACCACGTATCCTCACCACACCAATCAGAATATAATTATGATACAAAAAATAAACTGATGTGATAAATTGGTTTGGCAGATGAAATTAGGTACTGTAGGTGTTGTCTTGCCTGACTAAAACAACTGAATGAGCAATGACAGGATCTAGTCGTAGCCACCATTTCAGTATTTGCGGATGTGTTTGAATGTGCCTGAGGTGACTTGCCACCAGACTACGTGGTTCAGATGGAAATTCTCACTAAGGACCAGAAAACTTTTCCAACTTGTTTTGTAGCTCTGTTGAACCCTTCAGCTCTACAGGGAACAAAAGCTTTTTCTTTTTTTCTCCCATTGCTAGTCTTCAAGTGGATAGTCCTCAAAAAAAACCTGGTGGAACCGAACTACAAAGGTGTTACACAGGACATCTGCATGTACATCAAAATATTATTACTTCTCCCCCTCATCACACACTACAGACAACTTGAGAAGTTAATTCTGAACTTTCCATAATGAAAATAGTTGAAATTGTTGCAACAGGAAGTAACAAAAGCAAAGTGTGTCTGGTTTTTCTACCTGCAAATTTTGTAGTACTGGTCTCCCTTATGTGCTTCTACAACTGCTGCTGCAGTCATGCAAATAAGAGTTTTTAAACAACAGAAATGACAAATTTAAGTCTTCTAAAAATTTTAGAGGAAGTGGTTTGGTTTTAGACTTGAAACAATTTCTCGTGCTGTTTGTAAAACTGACATTAGTTTAAAGTTAATATTCTATTTAATTATTTTGCTTTAAGATATGCAGTTTTTATAATGTACTCAGTAAATTATCTGTTCAGTTATTGGAAGTCTGTGAAAGAAAGTTACAGCTAATATGGCACGTTTCCTAGAATCTGTACCCAAGATATTAATGCTTCCTACTGAAGTAATTTAAATAGGCCTCTGAGGTCAATCATGTCTAATTGATCTTGCCGTAGTAACTTGTTTCCATAGCATTCTAAACACATTTTCTCCGCTTATTGAGATGCATTTCTTGTACAATAGGATTTTGCAATCTGCCATTTATACTTCACTGTACATTATTATATTACTACATTATTTTATTATAATGTCCTTGAGATCTACAGTTAGAGATCGGTTAATTTTGCCAAGTCCTTTACACAGTAGGGCTTAAAAGTACTGCAAAACTTGGCTGCAATACGATTCAACCCTTGGGATCGATGCCAAAGGTGGCAGCGAGCTGATGTACCACTGCACCATACTGCAGCAATTTTCTAAGTCTAACCCACAGAACCACGTATGCACTCTGAATGAGTAAGCAGCACTCCGACACCAGCATTTACAGAAATACTGCCAGGTTTCCTAGCAAGTCTGACCTGATGAACAACCCCACAGGTTTCAGTCAAATAAAGCTTTAGCAAGTATCTATTTTAAAGGTCAAGGAGGGAATAACTTCCTTTGCGGAATAAGAAGGGCCTGTGCTGTACTCTCCTGTGTTGGCAGAAAAGGACTGTTCATCCCCATGTTGAGGCATGAGGTAAAGGAACCACGAAAATAGACTAACGCTCCTACAAATAGGGGGGTAATAGAGTGCAAATAGGGGCTACTATGCCAAGATGTTGCACAAAGGACATATCCTCCAAAAGACTCAAATGTGCCCAGTGGATAGTAAGGATAATGAGTATGTGGGATTTTTTCTTAAAAAAAAAAAGCAAAAACACAATCTTTCTTCAGAGCTTTCTACAGAAGTCCTGAGTAACCTAGAACTCACAGAACAAATATATAACTCAAGTTGGTTATGAGTAATAAATTATGGGTTTATTATTGTGAGTCGTTTGAAGAGCAGAGGACTTCAGGGAGAGTTAACTTGTTGCTTAGTTATTCTATAGAAAGAGCAGACATTTTATTTCTAATCAATTACTCCATTGGAGTTGAGAAAGGGGGTGTGTGTGTGTGTATACTTTTAAGACTTTATAAATTACAGGAGTCCTGAGTTGGTTCCTGGAATAGTCTCACACTCCTCCCAAATAACCAAACATATGTTTTCCTATTTCAATTCATCTTAAAGGATTTAAATGTTTTCATGAGATCTTGCCGGTCTTACAGCAGTACATGGACTTAAACAAAGTTATCCAAAGAGCTAAATAAAATTTCTCCTGAAGGCATTATGCTTGGTACTACATAAATTACGTTGATCATGTCAGGAGCTAAATGCCTTAAGTACTATCATTTTATCTTCAAGGGAAGTATTTAATAATATCTCAAATAAACGGAGATATGAACTTTTTCTTACAAAATAAACAGGCTTTACTCTACTTGCATTTGGGCAGGGGGAAATGCACATAATGCAATGTGAAGACAGCCCTCATCCCTCTGTCCCTTTACAGAATTGTAAATGATGCTTCCTCTGTAGTCCAAAACCAGATTATAAATTGGGCATAAATTTTTCTTCCTTATAATGCTTTGTATTTTTGGCAGTGGCTAAAACCTCCCTTAATATAATTCTGTATGAACCACAAAAATCACATGCTAGTAAACTACTTGTCTGTGTACCTATAAAATAAAATCTGAATTAATTCTTCAGTAGTTTTATGTAAAAATATACATTTCACAGTGTCAACTTAATTTTTACTTGACATACGAGATCTTTTATGTCAGCTAAAATTCAGAAGATTTTTTTCTTAAGGAAAAAGCTCAAGTCTTGTAATTATCACCTTAAAACTTTGTTCAGTTCCTGTATGTAAAACCAGACAGACTTCATTCATTTACTCATATTTGGGACATGAACAGACTTCTTCCTGTTTGTGCCAGCAATTCAACTTGTTTCTTTGAAAATGTTTGGAGAAACTCAGAATACCAGACTGGCTTAATTTATATGCTAATATGTGATGATTTCATTGAAATCCTCCTGCAGTCCCAGTCCCAGCTGTTAAACAGAACACAACGTCAAAATTTTGGTTGTGCAAAATTGAAGTATTCTCTTTTTGTTTCGCTCCTCCCCCCTCAATAAAATGTTTTAGGTAAGTAAAAATGAGGATAATAGTTACCCATTTTGCAACGGTGCTGAGGTGATTAATTAACCAATATCTGTACCATGCTGTGAAGATGAACTACCCCTTGTCTTATCACCACCATATGCTTTCATCTATTTTGTTAGCTCCAGCATGAAGAACAAAATCAATAGACCGTACAGTATCTAATGCTTAGGACTTCAGCAAATCAAACATTTAAAATCTGAAAAGTTAAATAAGACCCCTACAAAAAAAGCTACAGATAGATGACACAATTCCTAGGAAGAGTTTATCTTTATTCCATTATTGGCATATTTACTCCTGGGTGATGAGGACTAATTTTCTCCAAGGTATTAGTGAAATTACTGGACTTAATTTGAATTTACAGTGAATGAGTATTCGGCTCATTCATTAAGTTCCCAGTTGTAGTTTCTTTTTCATTTCACTGCAGGTTTTTTTGAGATACATTTCAGCAGGGACTCAGTCACAAAAAAAATGTATTGCCAAGCAAGGCACACATATGAACAATGGAAACATAAATGAACTTACAATATTCTGACACTGACTGTGTCTACTAGATTACATGCTGGTAATGATAACCTATATTTTACCTATTGCTAGGAAAAGCAATTTACGATTTGACTTACATCCATTCTAGGTAGTAAACTACTGTAAATTTTAATTGTACAGAAATCCTGATCAATCTCTTCATTTCTCTGATTACTATGCTTGGATATTTGTTACACTGCTGGAGAACATATCTAGTATAAAACTGCACTTCCTCCTTAAATTGCTATTTCCCAATACACAAACCATTTAGACAATGTCTGGAGACTGTCAAGAATGTCCTGCTTTTATAATAACATAACTATAATATTCTCTTAACTATGAAGATTCTTAAAAGTACCAACAGCATTTGAGGTAGTATGTACTCTGCCATAATCTCTTTTCTTACTTGAACATTTCTAATTTTATAATCACAAAACTTTAACTCCAAACTGACATAGTTGGAACATTAAGTACACTTCAAACTCTTTAGGGATCACATTTAGCTAGCTAGTGACACTTACTACAGTTTACAACCTGCTTTATTCTCACTTTCTAAATTCCTTAGTACTTTTCTTACAAAATCATGGACTCCACTTCCCTCTAGTTACCACAGCAATCTGGTACAGAAAGCCTTGTTTGTACCTGAGACCTCATGACTCTTTTTTTTTTTAGGGCAATTTGTATAATCTATCCCTTTATCATCAGTTTTATAACAGAATTGCTGAAAATCACACACACAAAATTATACATAAAAGAATACTTAAAGTCAACAATAATTGAACTTAAATGAAATTTTAAGATAAATTAATTAGTCTGCTTATTATTTTCCAGAAATCAATTATTTCATAAATGATGCTGGGGGTATGGATTTGAAATTTAGTTCAAGAGAAAGAGATGGATGTGAAGTAACAGAGAGGGACCTTAGAAATAAACTGAAATAACAAATAAACCCTCCTATACATAATGCAAGTGTCAGTAAGTAAATGATGCCTATGTACATTATGTGGAAGAACAGATACTAAACTGTAAAATCTCAAATAAATGTAATTCTCTTCTATCAGTTCTAAGTAGCTCTGAATACATCATCAGTTGGTTTGTAGCCTATTAGGATTATGATGTCTCTCAAAAACCCCTTCCAAAATGTTCCTATTTGCCTCTAATCCATATTACTGTAGTCACTGCAGATTTTAAACAGCTAGGCAAAGATAATTCAGTTTCATCAGCTCAGCTTCAAATCTTAGTGACAAGCTTATTTATTCTTATTTATTGTCATTTTTCTATTCTGCTCCAACTGCAGCCCAAAAACATCACCATAAACTGTGAAAGAGCAGCCTGGAGCACAAACATTTCATAGGTCTGCACAAAAGGACTAGAGCACTTCATTAAAAATAAGTGTTAGGCTTCGGTAATGAAAAAGCCCCATCCCGCAAAACCTTAATTGTATGAACAGTGTCACCTTTGCCATACATGCAGTAAAACTGAAGGCGCTAAAATTGCTCAAGGAGCTGAGGATTAGCTACCTAACTAGGGCCTAAACTATCAAACCCAGTGTTTTCTGTTCTTGAATTGTTAGTTGCCATCTTGAGAAAGATTTTCTTTGCATCCAAAAACACAATTGTGGCAAGTAGTTGGAAGAACATAAAACAGCTGCTGCTCTGCATAGAAAATCACTGCATGCCACTAGTTACAGACAATAAATGAAACACTGGCAAAAATCCACTACAAACTATTCCTGTTTACGCTCCATGCAGCATAAAAATAAGTGTTGATGTCTTATCACTGTTGTGCAGGTCTGCAAATCTGCATCAGATTTGATTATACTGCATGACAAATGAGAATGCTCTTTCCGATTTTCAGCCATCTTGATAGACTACAACTACACTCTAGCAAAACTGCAGCCTCTAGGCAGCATATCTTGTTTGTTCAGGACAAGCCTGATCTAATTGAGATTTTATTTTTCTGTACTTTCTCACCTTTCATTTAAGCTCAAGTGAATTTAAGCCTTTTTCTCAAAATTCTTTACCACTGAAATCCTGACATGATGCAGAGAATTAGCTGAATAACCCAGTAAAGACACTTTGGAGCATGACCACTGTTTTTTACATGCGTACAGAGTGCTGAGGTCTGGGTGAAGTTAAGGAAGCAGGCTTAGAGCAACTGATTAAAGAGAAACATAAATGGATCATATGTATAAAGCAGCATATCAGGAACAAGCAAAACAACTATGTATCTTCAAAACGTTTACAACAGATCGGTTAAGGAAGGAATGTTTTTTGTGGAATTAGGAAGCAAGAATGACTACCGAGAAAATTATAGGACACAAAAAGATAAATATACTATTAAAAAACAGCAGTACAAAGTACCAACGTGCAAACCAAATGAAAAAAATATATTCCAAAACAGTAGCACGTGCTGCAGGCACCTAACTCTTATCTTACTCTAAGATCAAAGAGTACATTGAGGAAATCTTTAATTAGCAGTACCTTCTAAATGAGAATACAGTAAACGAAAGAGAGTCAGAAGAGTGGCAAGTGAAAGCGGTAGCTCTTGTCCACTTTCAAACATTAAGGATAATCAAAATGTTCCCATTCCAAGGATATACAAGCTGTTTATTTAAGGTAAAGGGAGATGCAAAATCATGTGGGAGATTCTACAGCACTCCCCTTGTCTCTCTGAAAAGAATTAAAGGACTCTTTCCATTTAAATGCAAAGGTGTTTCTATAATAACAGCACTATATGCTGTAGCATTACCTGTTCTGAATCCACTGATCAACACAGTAAATCCTAACTGGTGGAACAATGACAAAAGAAAAGCCCAGTTTGCACAGTGCTTTCAGTACTTTGCAAATCAACACTTGCTATGGCATTTTATCCTTTCTGAGATTACCTGGGCTGGCCCAGAGCCTCTTCCTTTCTCAAGCACTGCTCACCTGGATAGGGCTTCTGTTTAGTATTCCTAAATCACGAAATTCCTAAATCATTTCATATAGTTTTTTTATCACTATTCTTGGTAACGTTTCTCCACAGGTAGACGACTCCAAGAATAGTCTTGACTAAAGATGGTGGCAGTGAGACTGGATTACAGGACTGGGTGAAAAGCTGTCAGTTTTTTCTGCTGTGGTCTCTATTAGATCCACAATGTCTGACAAATAGAAGTTTTAAGAATTAACTACTGACCCTGCCCATGCCTCATTCTGAAGCTAACAGCCAACCCATATCATCCTTTTCCTTAGCACAACTGTACGTCTTTGCCACAGACATCAATTAAGGATTACAGCTTTCACATCAGGCTATATAAGGCCCTGTGACACTGCACATGAATTCATTAGGAAGACTGAAAAGTCTAATATTTTTCTTTTTAAATTATGATTGTTTTAAAATAAAACCTAAAATGTAAAAAGGGTTTTCATGCAGAGCAGCCATGTTTTCACAAACATAACTGGAGATATACCTGGGGCAGAGAAGTTTCAAGCCCAGGTGAAGAGGCTCAAGAGCATCTCTTTTCCTTGAACACACACAAATGGAAGAGATTTGTTTGTGCATGTTTTGTCTATGTGTGCTTAAGAGGCCATATTCTTGTGTTTATCTAGATTTCATTTTATAACTATATATCAGGTGATTATTGTAATTCATGAATATTTTCTTATGGTAATTTTCTGAAGCTTCTTCCCAGGTGGCAAGACCTAATTATTCTTAGGATGATCATTGGAGGCAATTGCTCCAGTCAGTCACTGACAGCAATCATGGTATTATTTCAGATGTACTTGCTAGCTGCAGTTACTGGGCTCTGTTTCCTCTCCTTTCTAGTGAAGAATAAATCATAAGTTTGTTTTGTTTTAAATCAGAGAGTTGCAAACAGTATGATAAGATATGACAGGTTATAGCAAAAGTCAACTCTTGAGAATACTTTTATTTCCCCATGCCAAACTTGAAGATGCCATAAACTCAAATCCTCTATGCCAGTCATAAAATTTTAATTAGCTAAACTAAAAATACTGGCAGTATTCACCAGTGTTCTTATTTGCTTGTTAAACTGCTAGATTTAACGCTACTAAAATAGATTGCAGATTGCAAAAGGCCATCACAAGTATATTAATACTCTGCTTCAGCATACACGTGAGCATCCTGTTCAGCTTGATTGTAATTAATCAGTAATCTAGTCTCTTGTTTCTCACTGCCAAATAATAAATTAACTACTAGCTACGTTCATGGATAGAATATTAATTTATACGATGCCCATGGGGTACTTCTGTATGTAGTACAAGACACCTCATGAACGGATCTCATTCGAATCTTTAGGAGACCTATGAAAGAGAGTCAGGATCAGCTGCAACTATATTAAAACTGGAGATACCTGTATTGGCAATTTTAGTAAG
Organism: Charadrius vociferus; assembly: GCF_000708025.1. Taxonomy (NCBI): domain Eukaryota; kingdom Metazoa; phylum Chordata; class Aves; order Charadriiformes; family Charadriidae; genus Charadrius; species Charadrius vociferus. The sequence goes on from NW_009648526.1 coordinate 4,816,840, forward strand.
CACCACTGAGACATACAAGAAATTAAATTTAGACATCTCATGGAAGAGTGAATTCCTCTTTTAAACACACAAAATCAAGTACCTTTCCATGCAAAGAGTTAGTATTTTCTGGATGTTTGTGAAAAACACTTTGACTTTTTCGAGGTCAAATGATGTTCTCTGAGTATAGCACTGTATGCCTGTTGTGTAATGCAGAAATTTGCCAGTTCTAGAAGGGAAGTTATTTTTTTTCCCTAGTTGCTCTGCAGTACCTACTGAAGCTTCCTACTCCATGCGTGATGACAGCAGATGGATCCAGAGGTTCTGCCTCCAGCCTTGCCTGTCTCATAATTCCTTATATGCTTCAGGCTTCATCTTGCAGCATCTTTCAGCTTTCTAGTGCATGAAAATGACCTTTGCACAGGTGCAGAAATGATACACAACTATTTGCCTCTTCATACTCTTCTTTCTGGTTTCTCAGCATTTTTCTATCCTTTAAATGTCAGACAAGACAGAGAAACTATTATTTTTTAATACAGGGGGAAGGAAGCTCCATGAAATATTAATATCTTGTGGTACTTGGCAGTACCAAAATATGCTTAAAATGTGTTATATTGCAAAATTACAGTATAACAGAATACACGTTTCTGATTTAGTAGCACTGAAACATAATAAAACTTGAAAGGGGAAATTCTGTCCTCTATCAGTTTTTCATAGTCCAAGGAAAACTGAATACAGCATGAGCTTTTGGTAAGACTGTACTAGTGGACTGTAGCCTTTATGCTGGACTGCATTTTGGTAGCTCACAGCATCCCAGCCGAGAATGATCAAATCAAGGCATCTGGTCATTTGACTGCAACCAGAATGGCTCCCATAGCACAAGAAATACAGTACAGGAAAATGCTTGCCAAGAATAGGACAAAAACCACTGAGAAAGAAACAGGGTTACTTTCAAATTTCTAACGATATTATTATGAAGCTTTCTCTCATAGGAATTTTTAAAATTCCTTCTCATTCTGAAATCAATCACTGCAGCATACATAAAATAATTTCAAGCTTTAATTATAAAAGAATAGGCAATGTACTTTGAAAGCAGCATAAAGATTTAGCTAACTCAGATGTTTCAAGCAAGATTCACATTTTGATTTCACCTTCTGTTCTTGCATTTTAATGTTTTAAGCATCCTGCTTTATGAGAAGGTTATCACTTATTGTGTGGCAAGTCTCAGAGAGCTCCTGTTCTCTCTGGACCTGACAGTTCTGTCTCTGGTACGATCTGATAGGAAATAGCTGAGCCAACGTGAAGCCTAGCAACGAATGGGGGCAGGGGAATGCAGCTACGAGCACTGACTGCTAGACCTATGCACTGAAGAATATTGCTTAGAAGGGTAGTGGCAGAATCTCATCAGTTGACAGCTTACATCTAGCCTACTGCAGGGAATAAAGTACTTACATATCAAAGAGTACTGTATGGAGCTGCCCCTACAGGAATATGAATAGGTTGTTTGCACAGAGTGTAAAACCTCATAAGCTACTGCAACACATTTACACTTATCTTAGGTATCATGAGGCTTTGTTGTAAGACTCAGTCACATCTTTGTTTACAACTTTTGCCGAGGCTTGGGGTCTTATTAGGCACACAGAGCACAAGTTTGACTACCTCATTCCAGATGCAAGGCTTTGGAAGGAAGAAGCATTGGGCATGTGCTTGTGAGCTTCAGCTGTTGCCCTTTTGGAAGGCTAATCACCACATTTATCAGTAGAGGGCACAAGAAAACAGCATTCCTCTTCAAACATGCAAAAAACTAAGGGACAGCTCCCAAGGTGACTCCTCAACAAGCAACTACGTTAGCATTATCTATTCTATTTAAATTAAAAAAAAAAAACCACAAAACCAACAAAACAGAAAACAAACAAACAAACAAAAGAAACAAACAAGCAAAAAACCCCAAACAAAAAAAAAACCCACACCAAACCCCACCCCTGGACCTATCATATATATAGCATATATAATATTGGTTGAATAAGAACTATTAGTCATTTGAGATAAAATTCACAATATTAATAACTGCAGGATGTTTCAAACATTCAGCTATCTGAAAACCTGAATGTCTGAAGATGAGGATTTGTAAACTGCAAATGAAAGAACAAGTCCCTAGTGATATCAGGCAAATGAACAGCATGTTGGTAGATATTAAATCCTAAAGCTTAAATAATCTCCTTAAACCTACATCTGTGAAACCTAGCAGTGAACTTTCAAAAATATCTGTCCCTTATGCTCAATAGAAAATAATTTAAGCAAATAAAGGATGAAAAACAGGATGGCCAAAATGCTCTTCACTATTGGGTTGCTGGATAGAGGACCTTGGTGGAATTGACATGATTTAGTTGTAAAGAAAAATGGCCCACCATCCTACAATCTGCAATGCACATTTCAGCACATTATTTAAGGCAGTTGGATCATCCACACTAACCAATATGTTGTAAGTGAGGATATCATCTTTTATCCTAAGTTAGCGTAGGTGGAGTTTTACATTTAGGATGTTTTAAGTTCCTTAGAACTCTGGTTCTCTGCAGCTTAGTTTGTATGTGGTATGGACAGATCCTTCAGTTTCTAAAAAAGCACAAAGCACTTACACAAATGTTTAAATCTTTCATGACAGCTGTAGATGCTCTGTACATTGAAGGACCAGGATCTTATAATCAGCAATAGTTAATTAGTAAGGTGAATATTTAGAGAAAGACTATTTCCAATTCTATCTAAAGACCTATCTCCAAATGTTACCGTAGTATGATATTAGGGAAGATGTAAACTGTCTCTACTAATGTATTATCAATGCAAAGAATGACATTTGGAAAAAGTCTTCTCTTCACCAAGTCAGTCAAAAACACTTGACACAAAATTTGGCACCTAATTAGTCTATATAATTCTTAGTTGCTTGTAACAACCTGCATTTATTTTTATGTGATTTATCCATATTTGTGTACTCACATCTTTCTCCCAAATCAATCTCCCTCTGTCTTTCTATTTTAGAGGAACCCGTTCCTGTTATCTGCTTCATATTTATACCAGAATTCACAGATGTATGACATTAGGGGTTTTATTTCCACGTATCTAGTTGAAGAGCAAGAATACGTTTATGTATGTTTATTTATGTTCACATAGATCCAGGTATGTAGCTACATATATATGCAAAGCAGTTAACCCTCTTCTTGGTTACTCAGATACTTCACCAATGACTGCCTATAATTTACAGACAGAAGATGACAAAGTGCCAATTACGTAAAACCTTTGAGCAGATAAACAAATGCAGATTTCTATCCATAGAATTGCAATACCAAATTATTTTATTTTGGAAGATGGAGCTGTGATTTACTTTTTTTTTTTTCCCCCTTCACTCAGTATCTTTATTGCCTTAACAGAAGATTTCAAAGCGTTGTTTCTTTTCTGATGCTACATAAAGAATAAACATTCACCTTTCAGCGAATATACACTCTGAAGTCCCTGCTAAGTTCCAAAACATGGCACTGTTTCTCTTTGGGGAGCAATGAAGCTGAGTGGAAGGGCAGAGGGACAACCGGGACAACTTTATTGGTTCTGACAGTAATATTTGGTAAAGAGACAGAGTCAGCTCCAAGTACCAGTTATAGGAAAGTCTTGAGGTTTCAGAGAAACAACTCATCACTCAAGTGCTATGCAAATAATAGTGATTGCTGTAGGAGACCACTCTGTTGTTTGGAAAATCATTAAATACCTTTGTGAATGGTTCAAAATGGAGGGTGTGAAATAACATCAAGGGTGAAACACAATTTTTAATAGGATTTTTCATCCTTTGGGATATAAGGGAGCATTGCCTTCAACCTCAACACACAATGTATGTTGCTGAAATAAAATATGCAATTAGCCTGCAGTTATAGGATTCTTTGAAAAAACAAGACTTTGGCTATCGCAACTGCCTACTCTAGTTTGAGTAAGTTTTCAGTAAAGGTGGAAAGATCCTTTTCGAGAAATCCACAGGCAAATCCTTGACTGAACAGACTTTTCTGTGCTGAAACTGTAGGTATTAACTGTTGTTTAAAAGGCTCCACTTAAAGCCAGGAAGTCAGACATCATTAGTTGCCTAGGCTCTGATGCACAAGTCTTATCCCATCAGATCCTAATGGCTTGTAAAGGAAAAGGGAGGCATGTGGATCTTGTGTAGTTGGAGAAGTGTTGGAAATTGAAGAACTAAGCTTCCTCAGACAAAGAAGGACAACAAAGTGCTGGTTTACTCCTGATCTTGAGTGGTTCTGGTAAGAAGAGGAAGGGATTGAATATTTACTAAAGTCTCTGACCCTCTTTGGAAAAAGGCATCTTGATTTTATGTGATTTCTGTAGCAACACAATGGAATCTTTATGATTCAAGGAAAAATCAAACAAGTCTGTTGCTGGAAGATGAAACCCGAAGAGACAAATCACTTCTGAGCATAGTTCCCCTTATAACATGAGGCTGCTGAAAGTCTGAGGAAGTGTTCATTTCCCTTTAGACCTTCATGATGAGAACTGAATGTTTATCTCACTTTTGTAAAGTCATTATAGGAACAGCAACTGTTTCAAACACTGCAGACTCTAGATCCTGCCTTCTACAGGTGTGTGATAAAAGCTGAAATATTGTTGTTATGAAAATACAAGTAAACACAAGTATTAGAGCAGAAATTGTAGATCAGATTGGCATGAGCCTTTGGCACTTCATACTATGCTGTTTATATCTTTTTGGACTATACATCTTGAATAGTCTTGGACTGTATGCATGTCATTCCTCCAGGGTCAATAACTACTCCAGTAAAGTACAGGAGACAATAGCTGGCTATCTCTTCTTTGTCTTCTGTGCCATGGTGTGCTCTGCTAGAGATGGGAACATTGATTGTTCTAGTGTTCTACCAAAATCCTAACTATTTGGAGACTTTAGGCCTGGGGTTTGGAAGAAAGAAGGCTGAAAACTCACTGTTATGCAGTATTCCAAAAAAAGTATTAATACAGCTTCACAGAATGGTCAGGGTTGGAAGGGACTGCTGGAGATCATCTAATCCCATCCCCTGCCAGAGCAGGGTCACCTACAGGAGGTTGCACAGGACGGCGTTCAGGAGGGTTTTGAATGTCTCCAGAGTGGGAGACTCCACAACCTCTCTGGGCAGCCTGTGCCAGTGCTCCACTACCCTCAAAGTAAAGAAGTTCCTCCTGATATTTAGATGGAACTTCCTATGTTCAAGTTTGTACCCATTACCTCTTGTCCTATCACTGGGCACCACTGAAAATAGACTGCTCCCATCCCCCTGGCACCCTCCCTTTAAGTGTTTATAAGCATTGACAAGATCCCCCCTCAGTCTTCTTTTCTCTAGACTAAAAAGCCCCAAGTCCCTCAGCCTTTCCTCATAAGAAAGATGCTCCAGTCTCCTCATCATCTTTGTAGCCCTTTGCTGTACCCTGTCCAGCAGTTCCCTGCCCTTCTTGAACCGGGGAGCCCAGAACTGGACACAATTCTCCAGATGCAGCCTCACCAGGGCAGAATAGAAGGGGAGGATAACCTCCCTTGACCTGCTGGCCACACTCTTCTTGATGTACCATTAGTAAGTGTACCCTGTGGTTGAATAAGATGCAGTGTCAGCAGCGTTAATTAGAGCTACAGTTGGCCTAAACTATTTTTCTATCATTAAGTCAATTAGTTTTCATCTTTGTAAGCTTAATTATTATGGTCTGAACAACTACACCATGGCAGTCTCCTAGTGTTAATTAGAACTTCCCACGTTACAAAGCAACGTAGAGCTATAGTCATGCTGGGGCTGCTGGGACATTCTGGAGGACCAGAGTACTTCAGGGAAGTTTGTAGCTTGTAGCAAAAATGAAGTCTTGAAATACTGTTGCGCTGTAGCCAGTTCAAATCAAAGGTTAGTTTCCAGCCACTTAACTTTCAAAGATGTGCCACAGTCCCTTAATAACAGAAGTTGCCCACAGTTGTAAAACAACAAGAACCTAACACTGTGCAGACTTTTCCTGGGCTTTCTCAATGTATTTTGGCAGGCACTTAGGAGGCTTCCCTGCAGGATACAACTTTGTACCATCATGTGTAGCCTAGCATTGCAAGGCTATAATCAACTTCTGTGCCCTTTGATATCTCTATCAGATTCAAGCCCTGAACAGTCACATAGGATTTCCTTTCCATTTAATTCTTCATCTTGTATTTGGTATAGTAACAACTGTCAGCTGGGGGCAAATAAATCCTAAATTATGTGTGTTGTGGAAAAGTCTGTCGTGGTTTAGGCAAAGTCCATTAACCAAGATTTCATTATATGAAGTATTCTGCAGACATTCATGCCACAAAGAGCTTAAAAATCTATAAGTAAGTCCACAGGTGACAGATGAATGAGGCAGGCTTTGGGGTTTGTTTAAAACACAAAAACAAACACACCCACACGGACACAGTACTGGTCAAGAAAAACAGTTTAAGCCAGCAAGAAGGTTAAGAGCAAAACTCAACTCAATAGCAAAACCAAATTAAGATTTTCCAGTTAAGTACATTTAAGTTATTTTAACTGATAATTATAGACATACCCATTATTTCAAGTTTTCAGTAAGTGTTTAGGCTGTGTGTTACTGATTAAATCCAGTATTTCACACTGTCTCTACCATAATATCAGGTTATATTGGCTCTGTACCACATTTTTACACTCTTGCAATATTTTTTTCCTCTATCAGATAAATGTAAGCAGAAGATACCAAACTGCTGAGACTATTTAGATAGGTCAGTCTTTTGAGCAATAAGCCTACTGCTGTCTTTGTAAATGCCTGCCACAAAGGGATCCTAAACACTTAGTTGCCTTCTAGACTCCACTACAGTAAAGATTTCTAATTTTTTTTCCGAGCACCTCCGTTTCATTCAGGATACTACTATGTTGTTTAGTTTAGTTCCCCATGTATGGTAAACTTCAAACTTTACTGTTTAAAAATTCCTGTTTGAATTTTCCCCATTGCTTGTCTTTATGGTATGTGAGGGTGTCTGCAGCCTTCAGCGTGCATCCTGTGATAGGGAGCCTGGCATGCAGCTCAGCAAGAGAAACCACTCTTGCTGAGCCTCACAGGCCTCACAGGATGGTCTGAAGAAGAGAGGAGGAGGAAGGACTTCTACCAGTCCAGCCTGAGGAGATGAGAGCCATTGTGTGGATGGGACCAACGTGTTACAAGTTGTCAACAAGTCAGCTAGCGTCAATCCCAGTTAGAGTCACAAGTTCATCCGATGACAAGAGAGGTATCATCTTAAAGCAATATGGATTTTATTCCATCAAAAGACAAGACTCATTGTGCCCAGAGCATGGGGAGGGTGGGAAACCTAGAGCAGCAGTATACAGATTTCATGTTTCCCAACCTTGAGATGGTATTTACCAGTACTATAGTAGGTTACTACATTACCTTAATTATCATTCCATAGATGAAAATATGTAACACCACGGACCATTTACTGATAAAACAGCTGGTTCAGAAATTCTGGATGGCATTCGGCTTGTTTAGATTTGTTATGAATGGCTATAAAAATATTAAGTACCATCAGAAAGAAAACCGGTAACTCAAGCTTATATCATTCAAACAGATGCTGATTAATATTAAGGAACTTGTTTCCACTATGACTGCTATACCACTACCAATCACAAGAATTCCGAAATTATTTAAAGGTATCATATTGTCCGCAGATGTTTAAAGTACACATTCACAGTTTCTTCATTCCTAAAGCCTGTGTGAGTAGAAACTCAAAGCTGTGATTCTCACACTCCAACAGCTGGAGCCTTAACTCAACCACGAAATATTGTAAGTGCCCCAATACTAAAAAGTGTTAACAAATCTAAGTTAAATCAATGTTGGCTTAAGAATAAGCCAGAGATTTTACTGAATTGTGATTTTAAACATCCAAAACAAAGACAGAAATATGCACAGGAAAAAAAATAATAAAACTGGCACAAAGGGCTAGTAGCGCTGTAATAAAATAACCCCCACCCCCACCGCAATACTGTTTCCTGTCATTTCAGTTTTTAGGGAAGAAAGCATAGATTACTAAGGTTCTTTACCACATTTTGTACAAAGTACCTTCTCAGGAAGTAAATCTTTCTTGTACCAAAATGTGAGAAAGATGTTTTCATGACAGAAAGCAGATCAGCTAACAGTTTGCTATTCTCCTAAATGCTACTGTAGAAAGCAACAACCAGGTTAAGATAGTACCATGCATAAACCTTTATGCAACTATTCTGGAGATCTTGATGTTATTCCTGGTTCAGTCATCCAGCAGGGTGAATGATTCTGGGCAAGTCATTTCAGTGACTCCCTATTTGTAGAACAGGGCCATCAAATACATTTCCTTTGCTTCGACACTCTCTAATAAGAAGTTCAAAAGTTAAATCTTACCTAGCATGACAGTACAAAAGAATTACAGTTCCAATGTATACATCTTACGCTGCAATAAAACTGACATGAGGTTATTCATCCCTAGCATAGTATAATCTTAACAACGCTTTTTTTTGCCCAAATCGTTATTTCTAATTAGATCATCTGCTAGTTGGTGGGTCCACTTATGTTGCATATGCGTTGAATAATAAATGGAGGACAAATATCAGGTGAAACACATGCTGTAGAGACAATTCATTATCGCTGCAGATAGGTGTGGAATAGATGTGCTAAAAACCCTAAGGTGGTCTCTTTGCAAGTACTGAAAACAGCAAGTATTACAACAGACACTTTCTGTGCCTTTTACTTAGGGAAGAACAGAGGGAGATTTCCACCTACCACTGAAAATGCAAAGAAAAACCATTTATTATTAAAAAAAAAAACCACAAACCAACAACCAACAAACCATCACAATTGACTTAAAGGCACACTTCACACAGATATTTTCATGGGAAGTCTTCCATCAAGAAAGCAGACAGTCATTTACCAGGAATAAAGAACTCTGCCACCAACAACCTTCACAATATTGGAATAAGAAATGCAATGCAGATCAGTATTTACTAGGAAGTGCTCCCCTCCACTGCTTATTTTATGCCTCTGATGCAGCACTGAGCATGGAATTTCTAGTCACCAACAGAACTCCTTCCTGTCCTATCATCCAGTATGTGACAGCTCTTATCTCCTGGGCCGTAATATGTCAAATACTTCTACATAATTAAAGCCACACTGATTGACTGGCTAAGAATATCACAGGGATAAGTTTCTTTTTAAAGCTGCCTTATCTCTAATCAAGAGTTCTCTTCCAGTAACACAAGATTTTGTGCCTAAAGGACATTATATATACGCACACACACACATATATATATATATAAAAATAACATTCCTTTCTCCTTCATAATCCAGCAGTAACAAGAAAATATCATTACGCTCCGATTTCCCTTTGTAGTGCTAAATCAAAGACTATGATGGATGGCAAGAGGCATTTACTGAGGTAGGCAAAATGCACGTTTTCATTAAGTAGTGAAAATATAATTTATATTCCTCCCTTGATATAAACCTTCATTGCACTAGCAAAAGAACCTTTCCATATTTTATCAGTTCATTCATCTCTGAGATTTGTTATTATGGTGGGGTTTATTTAGGAAAGAAAATAAAAATCTGTAGAGGTCAAAAATACGTGAACAAATTGGTGACAAGGCTTATGTCTTGTCAGGTTATTTTAGATTTTAATATACTGTTAACAGTTCATTCTTTTTAAATGCAAATCTGTTAAGGGTAAATTTAAATATCAAGGCAAGCAATTCTGGTAGCATGGCAACAACATGCTATGCTGCATAGTAAGAATTTGGAACCGAGGCAAATCTTTGCTTCTTTCCCATAATGGATCAGTTTATAAGAGTAGAAATATTTGTGTTCTTTGTGTAATTGCCTTTATGACTATTCCTATATTAGTAGTTGTAGTGGTCTTTGAAACTCAAGACAGCACAGCAACCCTGTGAAACCTGGTAGCAGTAAGGATAGCCATCCTTAACAGACATAAAAGCTACAGATTACCAAAAAAAGTATTAAAAGAAAAAAAAAACCACAAACAAAAAAGGATACGCTTAGTAACAGTGTTTAATACACGATTTCATTCCCAAGAGAGAGATTTGGTATGGATTTGAACAGTATAGCAGCTCTGAAGCAATCTGGCTTCTGAACAAGAAACAAGCAATCCCACCTCCATGCGCTCTTCCTGATGTGCTGAAAATGCATCTCTCTTGGCTTTTAGAGTATGAGTTTTGAGGCCTATTTTAAGATTTGACTAAACCAAAAGGGTACATGTGCCGTTACGCTGAAATGATATTTTTGCGGTAGCTGGTATCAGCGATTCTAGAGAGTAACTTCAATTGCTTGACGTCATTTCACTCTTTGTGATAGGGGGAAAAAAAAATTTAAATCTGATGTCACTTCAGAACAGAATCTGGTCTGTGCAACACTCATTCTCTTCAGTTGCTCTGATTGCTTCAATCAGGCACTCAGGATTACATTACCATTTTGCTGGGGCAGGAAAAGGCAAAGTTAACTAGCACTTCTGAGACTCCCTAGAAAGACAGGCTAACCAGTAAAGTACAGCAGACGATCTTCTGATACTGAAGTCCACAGACAGAAAGTCCAGCCAAGTACCTTTGTTTCTGCCTCTAGTGCATGAAGGCAGTAAATACGTGGAGGGCTGTGGGAATCTTACTTTCTTTATTATTCTTTCACATAAAGATCACCTATTTCACTGAACCTGAACACCGAATGCTGAACACAGCTACTCCTTCTGGGAGTTTCTTCTAATACTGTTTAGATAGGTGCTGTCCTTGTGGAACTTGGGCTTCTCACCCTATGTTATAGCTTGTATAGAGGGGGGAAAATGCTGTTTAGAAATACTTGTCTAAACGTTTTTGGAATAATTGAGCACCAAAAAGAGAAGACAAAGTCTGAATTTTTTTTGTTCCTTGGTAGTTATCTATCCTGGTTTAATGTAGACAACACACTGATGACTTCATGGTCTTGTGTTTCATACAGTTTGAGGCAGGTATCACCTTGATTTTGGAACTACAGCTAACGTTTCATCCAGGCTCCCTACTTCTACCTAAACATTCACACTTTTGGAGCCTATGCTTCAAAAATTCCTGTCACTTCCTCTTCCTCCTCAGGGAATTTTCACATACAGACATACCACTATCACCACCAACAATACAGATGTTGTCTTGTTTCCCCTCCTCCTTCTTTCTTTCTTTCATTCCTTCCTTCCTTCCTCCCTCCCATGTTCTCTTGCTTTCCGATATACTATATGTATTTCTCTAATCAGTTTAGAACTCCTAAGGTAAGTCAGCACTTATAGGTCTACAGATCTCTCCCTTATGCAGAAGATGAGATTTCTCCAAGTTTTATTACGATAACCACTTCAAAAGTGCCTGCCCTATCACAAATGCTTTGTGACAACAAGAGTCGGTTCCACCTGGTGTTTGATGTCCTTTGTTTTTCCTTAGTAGGAAATGCTGTAATGACTTAATCTTCCCTGTGATTGAGGATTTCTGGGTGCTACAAGGTCACTTTGCATGAGGCCAGTGGTCTTTTGCACAGCAGGATGCCTAAGGAGTGCCTTCCAGAGGCCCTTAAGAGATCCGTCCACATGATTCTCCCAAAGATGGGCACAGTATGTTTGTGGAGAATTGAGGTGACATTGTCGCTGTTGTCTGTTGCTAGTTTGTAGTGCAACTAAGGTTTACTGTTAGTACCCCAAGATAGCAAGGTCTTCTACGTTTATTCCTACTCTTCCTTCTTCAGCAGCTTATCCAGAGGAGCAGGCCACACTGTGATCCCAGGGGATCATTCTGATGTCATTCCTAAAACCTCAACTGAATGAAGCTCTTTCTGTGCGCTCAGGCTCTTAACACAGGGAGATGGAATGATGACAGTCTATACATAAAAATATGAATTCTCCATCTCTGTTTATCTGCTAAAATACAAATTTTCTGTTCAATTTTTACTGGAATTACTATCTCACTAAATCCCCCGGAGAACCCTGCAGTGTCATGCTAAGATAATCACCTGGCTGTCACTCACAACAAATCCAAAGTGGAACAACTGGAAAACAGAGATGACTCTTCTATAGTCACTGCACAAAAAAATAACTTAGTGGAGAAAGCGGAAATAAACCCAGAAAGCCCTATGTTCCCATGTTAGATAACATTACTTGGCATTCTGGACTACAGTGGTCAAGCATCTAGATCTGCACAACCACCAGAACAGTGTTGTCACTCATGGCTAGTGTTACAAAACTATTATGTTTGGTTGTGAGCTGTTTATTTGTTGTTTTGTTGTTTGTTTTTTAAGATGATGTTGCTATACTTGTGACAGTAAGAAGTAACTTGCCTGCTATTACCACATTACAAAATCTTAGCTAAATCTAACCACTGTACTCAGATGAAAGAATTTCACTAAATTCTTCAAGGATTAGATCCTGTGAACCCTTAACATACAAAGGCAGACGACATATAAAAGAAAAACTTGCAAGGTGTTTCTTGTAGAAAAGTTTTAGGAATGAAACCAGCAGATTTCACTCTGAAAATGATCGGGGTTACGGTACAATTGACTTGAGGAGAGGAACTTTGGCAAAGGTTGTAGTTGACAAGCGTGTCTGTGAGGGGGATCTCTCAGAAAGTAAAAGGAAAGACAGAAGTCTGGAAATAATGCTAGCTGGTGACATGCTCACAAATATTCCTAACATCAATGCACAAAATGAAGTTCAAAAACTACTTCAATTAATAGAATGGAAATATTCAACCGTCTTTTAGGTAACAAAACAATAACAAGTTGTTCCTATGTGGCTGACTCTTCATTAGTAAGTCTGTAACTAGAAGGGCTATTTTCTGAAGAAAACTTCATCTTAATAGTTCAAAACAGACAACTATCCCACAATACTCCTCCCTGCAGCTCCCACTTGTAGTCCAGGTGGGTATGTCTGCATTGCAGAAGTACTGCTACTTGAAAATCCTTATCTAGGCTCCAAACCCTCACACTGGTTATAACTGGTATTATATTTCTCCATTCCAAGACATTTTGTATACCTTTTTGCCAATTTTCCTCTTCATTTACTTCTATTCCAAAAGAAAATTATCCCTTAATGCATGAGTATACTTCAGAGTATGCATCTCCAGCATTATTTCATGCAACCTTATAATCTGAGAACAATGACACTTCCTCCTTGTCATCCCTACCTACAGTGCTTCTAGTTCTCCCTCTTTTGCTTCGGTGGAAGTACCTATCAGTCCCAGAGTTTTCTGCACCAGTCTCTGCTCAGCTCTAACTTACTCCTCTTGATGTGCGAGTCACCCTCCTCTGCTGCAGCAGGTGAATGAAGACAGTAGTTACTGCAACAAAAAAAATGAAAGGAATGTCATGTAGTCAAATGACAGTGCATTTACATACCAGCATCAGAAACAAACAGTTCATTCTATACGTGTTTTTACCAGTTGCATAAGACCTTTCTTCTGGAAGATAGCATTAGCCAATGATAAGACTTGAGTTCAGAAAAAACGGAGAATTGGAATGAAAGCCCTCTTTTCATGGATGCCATGATAAAGCCTAAGTGCTGCATGTTCAGCTCCCACAGGCAGCACAAGCCTAAAGCGCTGAACACTTCAAGAAACACATGGTACTTTCTTGAGCACTTTTCACACAGCTCTCAAAGCAAAATGGGTCCTCAGGAAAAAAAAAAAAACAAAAACCTTACATTTTAATGCTCTCTCCAGTAGACTAAAAGCATCTGCAAGTATCCAAAGTAATTATAATGAACATGTGACGCAGCAAATGCATGTTTTGTGGAGTGTCTAAAAAACTACTGAATTCTGATTCTTCTTTCAGCTCTTCCTCTTAACTTGTGAAACGCATGTGACTGCATCAGTGCTTTATTTTCTACAGCTGTAAGAACTACCATTATGTCTCTTGCACTTATGCTGCAAAGCTTTAATTGGCCAAAAGTGCCAAAAGATACGACACAGAAGGGTTCTTGCTTGCAAGAAGTATGTTCGTCCTTCAGTTTATATCTACATTAAAATAAAATTATTTCAAGGAAATATTTCTTCCTTGAGGGGCTTATAGTAAGGTATTGGTTTGTACTAAGAGACAGGTAATAGAGGCCAATGTATCATACTGGTACTATATCATTGCCGAGATGCACGGATTAGCCCTAGAATGGAAGCTCTGGTTCTTTCTAAAAAAAAATTCAGACCTCTGGAAACATGTCTGCTCCTTATATCATGTACGGATAGGCACAAACATACAACTGTTCATAGGATCACAGAATTATTCAAGTTGGAAAGAATGTCAGAGGTGTCTTGTCCAACATACTGCTCAAACCACGGTCATCAGTGAGGCCTGATCTGGTTGCTCAGAGCATTATCCAGTCTGGTCTTAAAAACCTCCAAGGATGGAGACCACACAGTCTCTCTGGGCTGCTTGTTCCTGTGTATGATTGTCCTTGTTTTTATATCCAGCCTGACCCTCTCGTTTAAACATCTGCCTATTGTCTCATTCTCTGCCACATACCACTGTGATGAGTCTGGGTCCACTCCCCTGAAGACTTCCTTGTAAGTACTGGAAGGCTGCTGTTAGGTCCCCCCAAAGCCTCCCTTCTGCAGGCTAAGCAAGCCCCACTCCCTCCTCACAGAGCATGGCCTCCAGCCCCAACCACTTTGGTGACCTCTGCAGAACTCCAGTTCATTAAAATCTTCCTTGTGCCAGGAGGGACCAAAACCAGACACAGTATTATAGATGCAGTCTACCAAATAATGACTAGAGGGGAACAGTTACTTCCCTTGATCTACTGGATGCATTCTTGTTCATACAGACCAGGATGCTCCTGGCTATCTTTGTTGCCAGGATACACGGCTGATGCACATGCAGCTTGCTGTCCACAAGGACCTCTGGGCCTTCTTGGCAGGGCTGCTCCCCTGTGTCTATCACTGCAATGGCTTAAAGCATGAAAGCATTGCCTTGTTTATTTAAACACAGATTACAAGGGAAATGGATATAAAAAATCTGCAAATGCACCTAGAAGTTGTTGTGTTCAAAGGCTACGACCAA
The DNA here is from genome assembly GCF_000708025.1 of Charadrius vociferus. Classification (NCBI taxonomy): domain Eukaryota; kingdom Metazoa; phylum Chordata; class Aves; order Charadriiformes; family Charadriidae; genus Charadrius; species Charadrius vociferus. Next base: position 4,831,903 of record NW_009648526.1, read on the forward strand.
GATTTTGTTCTGGACAAAACCAGGATCTTCAGTATTTCTCTCTGTGAGCTGGTAGCCAGGAACAGATCACTTCTTGCTAGATTTCTCTATCTTCAGTACAGGAATATAAACTGGGAGAGGTTTAAACCATGGTATTTTCAGAAATTATTTCTTAGCAAATGTTCTTATCAGAACAGCTGGAGAGATGGTAAAATTATGCTTCTTGAAGTGGTTCCTCATGTTCACAGCCTTAAGCAAAGGTCACTTTTTAAAGACCTAGCTTTTGTTTAAATTCATCTCCAGTCTCCAACCTGAACTGGCATTAACCAAGCAACTGCACAAAAAATGCTTTTCGAGATTCCTCCTTAGAATCATAAGACTTTGACCAAAAGAGCTAAGCAGCTATGGCCTTTTCAAGAACACTTTTCCTTTACAATCTGAGGATCAAGGGGATGCAATAATGCAGCTGCTGATTAGAGGCAACACTGCATTTTTAAAAATAGCTTTAGATATTTCCAAGTGCAAATAAGGGCTAAACTATCAGAGAATTTAGGTTTAGGAAGCCTGACAATCAAGTCTGCAGCCTGAAATCCTATGAGCCCAAAGTGGACTAAGGTCAGTGGCTTCCCCTTTAGTAGTTTAGTAGCTATAGAACAACAAATGGAAAGAAAAGCTTTTTCATCCTTGTCTGTCCCATACAGAGGAGAATCTGGACTATACAGTGATAAATTGCATTCTTATGCTTTAACATCAACTTCAATCTTATGCTTTTCAACATAAAGGTAACCAGCACATACTGCATTTTTACTTAACTGGCAATGAAGAATCACACTAAAATTCCTCCCTTTTAAAACTGCCTTACGTGGAAATACTATTGCTTACACACAACCACATAAAACTACAATAGCAGTCGTTTCTGTTTTTCAGTTCTGCTGGTTAAGTAATGAGGGATTCTTGGTAACGGGCATAATACATGAAAAACCTTTTCTGCAAACAGATTTCCCAGCCGGTCCTGGGAGACTATAGGACAGCCTTGACCAGGTAATACAACTGAAACACTACTTGCATTTTCTACCCAAACTGGTCACAGTAATTTAAGACTTCTCTTAAATATCACCACAATGCACATTATCTCTGCACAATGAACGCTGTATGATCTCTTGTCTTTATTTAAATTTCTTTTCTTGTACGCCCTCACTAGCATGCAACAACGATCAAAACGACATTGAGGATGCCAAGTACGTAAATCTGAAAGCGCAGACTGCTAGTTGAGGCAAAATAAGCCAGTCTTTGCCTTTCCAAGACGCAGCTCCAAACGCAGCATTCCCTTCCTCTCCCCCACCCCCATCCCTTTTGTTATAGCAATACAACCCCCCCCCCCCTTCAAAAAACTGTTCAAAAGGGGGAAAACAGACTACACTATAATGTCTCATGCTGTTTATCCCAACAAAAATCAAGTATTCTTCATTGAGTGGCTTTTTGCCTCCAGACCTCATGATGAAGGGAATGGGAAAAGAGTGGATCAAGAGCTCTGATCCATTTGCTACACCGGAGGCATGAAATCAGAAACAAATACAAACTCAGCGGTGCTGCATTACATGAGGGCTCCTCTCGCATTTCTTCTGACTCGATGAAGACAAACAAGACTCTTAAGCCTCCCGCCCTCCCACAGAACACGGGCATTATGCCTATGTTGCACTGCCGGT
>NW_009648526.1:4834443-4847454 GCF_000708025.1 Charadrius vociferus
CCTGCTTGCCAGCCTTCGTGCCCCGCAGCGCGGGCGTCGCTCTCCACTGACAGGGTCCTGCTCGGCCTGCTCCCGGCGAGGTTGGAAGAGGTAATGGCAGAACTCCCTGCCCTGCCTCACAGAGGGCCGGTGCGGTGATGCCGTGCTTCTACGCCCCCGAGTTGCCTCATGAAATGGCACAAAACATGGGTGGCTTGGTGGTACGGACTAACTTGTTAAATACGCTCTTTCACAGATACCGAAGGCGGAGGCCCAGCTCTGCACCAGTTTCACATGTGCCCGTGGAGGAGCTTGCCCAGCGCTGGATGCTGAGGAGAGGGGGCTGCGGGGCGTGTCGCTCCCGCACCCCCAGCCTGCGAGATCCTCGCATCACAGAATGGTTTAGGTTGGAAGGGACCTTAAAGATCATCTCGTTCCAACCCCCTGCCCTGGGCAGGGACACCTCCCACCAGCCCAGGTTGCCCAAAGCCCCATCCAGCCTGGCCCTGAACGCCTCCAGGGATGGGGCAGCGACAGCTTGTCTGGACAGCCTGTGCCAGTGGCTCACCACCCTCACCGTGAAGAATTTCATCCTAATATCTAATCTAAACCTACCTTCTTTCAATTTAAAACCATTACCCCCCATCGTATCGCTAGACTCCCTGCTAACGAGTCTCTCTCCATGATGGAGCAACTCCCTGGTAAAGAGCCCCTCCCAGCATGGAGCAACCCTTCGGCCCAGCTGCCCTTCAGGAGCCCCTCCAGCAGCGGTGGGCAGGTATGTTTTTTGGAGGCCTCCAGTCCTGTGGCAAGTGGAAATGCCACCCTGCACTAGCAGTCTGTACACCTGGGGACCTTGCTTTGGTGGTGGGCTGTAGCATGTGTTGTTTTCTGTGAGTCTTCCATACCATTTTTCTGTGAAGCTCATTCCCGAATGCTATGTATAATCCTGCTAGATAATGACTTCGGGTTTCCCTCTTGCTTGAGGTGTTCCAGTGCAACAAAAATCAAACTAAACACCAAAAGTTTGAACATCACAGCAGGGGACAGCACTGGACTTAGTCACATTCCATCATACGGCCAGATTTACGAGATCAAATAGTGATTTTTATGCCATTGTGCAGATAATACATGGATCCCCCTCATAAAGATTAAAAATGGAAGATGCGATGTGTAATATTTAAAAGCTCACTGAAGTGGGTTTCTCCAAAAACATTCCTTACGGTGAGTGAAAAACATAGTTGAGTCCTCAGGCCTTTTGTTAGAAACTACTAGATCTTTCTACTGCAGCTAGGTGATGGTGATGACTTAGTATATAAAGGAACATATGTGAGATCAAATGCTCTTAGGCAAATTATGACAGGACTTGCTTATAAGTACGCAAATTTGAGACTTGTAGCTATTCTTGAGTGTAAAAAGTAATCTTTCTTGAGATACCAAAAGTGAAAAGCTGTCTTAATGTAATTATATTGCGTTCCAGTCAGCTAGATAGCAATGTTCACTACAATAGCTGCCTGTCCAACTTGGTGTGCTTTCATTTGCCCTGAGGTAGCTATACCAGTTGCTTAGCACTGAGTCAAATACCATGTACATGCAAAGGCCCTTCATAGAAACACCATTTTATGGGGGGTTTTTTATTCATGTTTTTTTGTTTAGTTGTTAAGATTTCTGTTAAGATTCACTAACTACAGGATAACCATTTTCTATTAAGAGGCTATTTTCTATCATGGTTTTCTATGGTGACTTTTCCTATCTGTCCCTTTCTATATTCTAATTACTTGACTGATTTTGGTTCTCTTCTGAAGATAATAAGAACTCAAATGTGACATAAACTGTAATGCATGTATGTTTTACATAGAACTACTAGAAGTTATATATAATCTGCAGATGGGTTGTTTAAACATTTGGTAAATCGTGTTTTACTTCATGTTATTAATTCTCAGCATTGTTAACTTGATGAAATAGCGTCATGTATATAAGGGAAGTTTTTGCTTTTTTAATCAATATACCAAAAGCAGTATTCCCAGCTTGATGGTGCAGGTATGTGTTTTCTTTTTGAAGTTACTGCAGCTGCAAGTATTATACTACAACTGACCTCTCAAAGATGCAGGCGTCCCAAAGAGAGTGGGATGTATTTTTTAACTTCTTAAGTTCCTAACATTCTCCCTCCACCTCATTTTGGAGACAGTGATTCAGACAGATGATTATTATCGAAAATTACATACCAAAATGGAAGGTAAAAATAAGGTGCATAATGTCAGTCCAATAATGCGCTCTCTGCTACTCTTCAATTTCTGGAAATAATCTTTTCCATACAAGCCAGCCACAGATGCAGCAGTAGGATATTCCCCCTATTCAATGCAAACTGTGCATCGTCACATACGCCTTCAGAATACCCACAGTTACTAGTTACTTCAGAACTTTTTTTTTTTAAGTCGTGGTTTAAACCTATCTTTATTACTGAAAAGGGCAATGTTAAAAATGATTCATTAAAGATGTACTTTATAGAAGATTTTAGTACCCATTTGCTATTTTTATGTTAACAAAGCATAACAGTTTAAAGATCACTTTAGATTACACTTTAGATTATACCTAGAAAAGTCATGAAGTGTTTCAAAATGTATTGTTACTTTAAAATGTTGAAGAGAGAACTCTGCCTCCCTTGTGAATCTACTATAAACTCTGTGGTTAACAATGCTGTTTAACAACATGCAAGACAGTGCAAGTGAACATGAAACTAGATAGATGACATCATTTTATAGATATTTAAGGATTATACCATCCCGAGAGTCAAACGTTTCATAAAATGTTCAAACTGCTTTGAAAATGCTTATCAAAGGTGACAGATTTTGCATTCCTAAGAAGGTGAGGTCTTCCATTTAAAAATGTCAGCATTAGGCAAATTAATTTATACATTGTTGTTAGTTTCCATTTCCATATTAATCTTGTATGATTCAAGGTTCCAAGTTTAAACTGTTGGTGACCTTGCTGTGTCTAGTGCCACCCAGCACCCTTATGAGAAGCACCAGGGCTACCATTTTAGGGATTTCTTCTGTTTCACAGTCTAATAATTTGGCCAACATGACAACCGCTTTGGTAAAAGAATCGAGTGTTTATTGAAAAATTTAACTCTAACTTTTTCTCTTATTAAGGGTTCTTGAGTCCAACAAACCTAAGTTAGATCACTACAGGAAGAATTTATTGCAAGGAGACAATCAAATGAAGCACCAAGGAAATGATTCAGAGCACCTACTGTAAGTACCTCAACTAGATTTTGTAAACATTTCCATGTTACCTGGTCTTTCTATGAGACTTCCTTGGTCACACCATCTTCCATTCATCTATCTTAGCAATGAAGTCCAAATCCAAGGACTGTCCTTAACAATAGACAGCAATGCTTCTGCACGTGCATTGAGAAAGCAAACTTTAATCTCAGCATTAAACTCAGGAAGTGATTTGCAGAACCAAGTGCCATCTTCAGTTCTTCTTGTAATTCATTCACAGCTTTCTAAATTTTCAGGCTGTTAACTGTATTAAGCACTGTAGCTGTGATATCATGATAGAGTACATTCTTCCAAAACTTGTGATAAATTGGGTAAATATGGTAATAATGAAAGCAATTGAATTCAGAATTAAATACCCAGTGTGGTGGTGTTTGTTTTTGGTTTTTTTTTTTTTAAATTCAGGTGAATTAATTGCAGTGCTGGCATGATGGGACCAGAGTTTTTGCAGATTTGCAAAACTGTAAGGTTAGCTTTTAAAAGGTGTGTAGTTAGTTCTTTTCTCAGCTTTTTTAATTCACTTCTAGGTTTGTCTCAACATACGGAATGGGATTCATTCTGCAGCCTGTTCTCCTCCTCCTGCCTAAGAGAGACTTGAAGGTTGTATAGAGGAAGTCAAAAAAGGTATTTTGCATCATTTAATTATTACCCTTTTAGCGGCCTGAGTAATGTTGATGGAGTCCAGAAAAATGTGTTTTGTCTGCCTTAGGAAGCATAAAATGGAAACATGCTTGAGCTCAGAGGGGAAAAAAGGCACATGGAGAGATTGGAACAGGGGACTTGCACTTGACAAATGACCCAAGTGTGACAAAATTTACTGACAAAATATTAACACTTCATCTTCTGAAAAACTTGACATTATCAGAAAAGGTTTCACTGTACCTTTTGGAAAAAAACCAAAACAAAACAAAACCTCAAACAAATTGCCATTGTCAAAGCCTAATTCCCTTCTGAGCTAATCATGCTCCAGTTATCTGAATCACTGTTGTTCTTCCCAGAAGTTGTATACTGGTGCAACAGAGGTACATCATTAAATGTCCCTCCACTGGAAGAAACGAATCGCAGTTCTCTATTGCTCCAGTTTCCATCCCTGAATTCCCACTGTTTTTCTTGATGTTATTCCCCTTTTATAATCATGGCAGTGACAAAAGGTAAGGCTCATATATCTAACATTCCCCCAACCCCTTAGAAAGTCAGAACAATGAATGATTTGTGAAGGCTATCTTGTTTAAGATGAAGGACTAGAAGTTTGTTGGAAGTACAGGGGCTGATCCTGTTCCCACTAAAGTCTATTGGAGTTAGGCATATGAACAGGGAACTTCTCTCAGTGTGTCTTAGCTGTCTTCAGATTCTTCAGATGTGCAGCTCTCTTGGCTATCCCTTCCAAGCCTAGAGCTCCAGAGGTGGAAATTCTCGTATCTTGTAGCACATACCCAGAGAAGTAAGGGAGTCTGATCCCTCTAAATAGTAAGAGCTTGTAGTAAGTGTACCCCAGTTTTGGGTATTGACTAATTTCACAGATCAAAACTTTTTTTTTTTTTGCTGGTGTTTTTTTTGTTAATATCTTGACTTCCATCTTAGGAGGAGTCAGATGAAACGTAGAAACTGTGAATGAGATAAGAGCATGACTTAGTTATGATGAACAAAATACATCAGCTGACTTAGTGCTAGGCAACCCCACTGCAGTCAGTCAGGAAAATTGCTGGTTACTAGCTAAAAGCATTACAAGTCTCTTTCTGCTAATAAGATGGGGAGCACAATGAGGCAAGGGGAGAAAGTATTGTTTACTCAAAATCTCCACTACCTAGTCCTACTACTATCAAGCTACTACTCTGAGTGTATTGGTAGATGTCATGCACAAAATTCCATCTCCTTCAGACAGGACAAAGAAAGGGAGTATGAACCTTGGAAGGCCTGCTCTGTTTTCTGTTGCACCAAACTAAGGGTATTAGGTTGAAAGACTTCTGTTCAATTATCTTGACATGTAACCAGCGAGGCTTCTAGTCTTGGTATTCCTATGCTACTTTTGCAGAAAAGATGCCTCCCCGTCTTTGAAAGAACAGAAAGACAAAAGCAGCTTTGCTAATAGAATGTCTCCTAGAATGGCAGAATCATATTTCAGAAATATCAAATCATCCTGCTTTTCCATCATGAGCCTTAGGATTTCAACATTCAAACAATTTAGAATTTAGATCACAAACTACTCTCTAAACAGTGATTTGATGAAATGCAAGAACCCTGCAGAAGACTATTTTTCTTAAATATGACAGGAGGAGTATTTATTTTGAGTACAAAACTATCTTGTTTAAAAAAAAATGCGTGGCATTGCAGAGTTTTTTTCAGAAGTAAAATTCTTGAGGAAGCATCAATGTCTTTAAAGCCCTGTTTAAATCTCAGGTCAACGTTTTACTTGTATTTTGTTGTAGTAAACATGACACTGAACCCAAATAATTCCATTTCTATTAAGTAAAAATTCTCCCAGACTAAAATGAACTTACTTCATATTAAGCTGAAACTATTCATATGTATATGCAGAGATGTAGGAAAATACAAAATTCAGATTGTGGTTTAGCTAGGAAAAAAAAATTACTTTGAAGGATTAAGAAAACTAGAGAGAGAAACAGCAAGTCTTCAATTTCTACAGCTGATGTGTCAAAACAAACCTATAAAAGAAAGTATCAGGACAAACACTGCTTGCTTAAGGTACACCAATAAAGCCAAGTCTGTCCATGAATAAGTCAACAAACTGACTGCAGTCTATCAGAAACATAAGTATGCTGGCATGCTCTCTGATGTTAAAGACAGTGTACATAACCAAGACTTATACAGCTTGTGTTTTCCGCTGATTTTGTAAGTGCGTTTGCATAGGAAAACAGTATTTATAAAGTAAGTGAAAAGATTAATCACTATTTGTTCAGGTCTCTCGCAGGTATCTTCCTATGGATAAAGCTTGAAAAACAAATATTCAATACCTGAAAAAACTAAAATGTGACAAGTACATTACAGTCTGAAATACATTTCAGGTACTTTTCCCGCATTGCCTGCACATTCACAGAGTCAATAAAACAATTAAATGATGATTTATGCTTGGTAACTTCCTTGGCAGTAATTGTTATGCCATGGAAAACTTATTTACTGATTGCAGACACCCATACAATAACATAAGGATTTTTTTATTGCATGAACCAATCAATCAGTGTGAAGCACAGATGGTGAATGATGAAAACAGAAAATACAATGTTCCTTTTTCCTTTATTTCTAAAGGGAATATCTAAGCTATATTGTTGTCACTGAGAAGTGGGTCTCTGCTCTGAAATGTAGAACAAAATAATGTGGGATGACCTAGAAACTGTACAGTTTCTGTGGTTACAGAGGTAAAACCATGCTGCAAACATGAGGCAACAGAAAATAAATTACTATGTTATATATGTAACTTGGCTCATGTATTTGTCTTTAGAATCACAAAGAATTCAAGAAATGTCAACATACTAATTCTGAAAATCAGATCAACAACAACAAAAAGAAAACAACCTTAAATCTGTAGCACAATTTCAGTACTTAAAAGCTGTACTTTTGAGTGAGCTCAGTGAACTACAGTGATCTTGTAAAGGCTGAATACCACATCAATATTCCCAGCGCCAGCTCAGTAACTTCACAACTAATCTCTTGTTTTATTATGAATATATTACAGCTCAAGCTTGCTCAAGTTCCACAAGGACTCCGTGGCAGTCTTTAGGGTGAAGAAAAATCACAGGTTTGCCATGTGCACCTATTTTTGGCTCTTCACTCAATATTCGTATCTTTTTTTTCTTCAGTTCTGTCATAGCTGTTTTTATGTCATCAACCTTATAAAAGAAAAATACAGTTCACACAAATTAACATATTACACTGTATTAGGCAGCAATAATATAATTCCTTACTAAAACATTATTTCTAAATTCTAATAGAATTCTGAAAAGAAATGATAAAAATTTTAAAACATCTAGCCTTAAAAATAAAAACCCTAGAAAAGTTTGCATGTTATTTGAAGATTTCATAAACTATTTTATAAAATATTTTAAATAGATTGTGCTACATTTAAGAAATTATTAAACAAAAATCACCCATGCACAAAGCCTATTGATTTTTTTTTATGTTGTTACTTTATATGGACTCCATAAATGATCTAAACTCTGCATTACTATTACTGAGAAGATCATATTGCTTTCAAACTATCAATAACTAAAGAAGAATGCCTCCCTGTCTAATTGATGACAGAAAACTGACTCATTAGATGCTGGTGAAAAGGGAGGTCAATGGGCAGAAGGTAAAAGGAAAGTCTCTTTTAGATTTATATATCCTTCTACCGAGTAGGTTAAGCTTCGTGAAGTTTCCTAAGAAAAACCTTGGAATTATCAGAAACATATCCAGAACATGACTTGGTTTTCCTATTGAACTTAATTATAATAGCCTTTAACATACTATTTCGATACAGTTTCCTGCAGAAACACATAAGTAACAAAAAGGCCTACACTGTATAACGGATCTTAAGTCTGATAGCATGTCATCAGATGAAATTTTAATTTTTCCAAACCTTAAATAGATTAATTCTGTGAAATAATAAAACTAGTATTCAGTTTATCAAATCTAATAGTTAATAATCAACAAAGACCTAGAAATAAAATAATAGCATTGCTGTTTTTCAAGACTGAGGTGTCTGGACATAACTTGGTGAATGAATTTGCATGATGACATTGCAGGGACGAAGGAAATACCTAGATTTAATTCAAGGAACAGACATTAGTCAATTCCTACTCATTTGCAGCAGCTTTGTTCATGAAAATCCTGAACTCACTACAGTTCTTCCTACATGTGACTACCAGTCTGTTAAAATAAAAAAGAACTAACTGTCAAGTTTTATCTAAAATAAAAGGTCATGCGTAATGTGCGCCATAGCCCCCTCCAGGTTGTTTCCCCAAGGAGAAAGGCTTCTGCAGCTGCTGCTCCTGACCTGCAGAGATGGCCAGAAGAAGAACTGTCTGGGCTCAGCTGGAATGAATTACTGCATCCCCAAGGAAGCAGTGAGAGTAAACAAATGGAAAGCCTGTGGGTGCATCCGTGGTAGAAGAGTATCAGGCTTGGATTTCTCTCATTCTACCAAGTGTCCAGCATGTTTTTCATTGCAGGTATTAATGAATTATTCCTGGTCAGGAATAATTTGATTTCTTCTTAAAATACTTATTCTGTCTGAAACAAATTCCCTATCAAAACATCTGTCTAAAAGTTTCTTTTGAATCATAAGACATAAGGAAGAAATGTCTTTTGATAAACTTGTCAGGCTTCCTATCCAGTATGGGAATAATTTTTACAATTCAGCTTTTTGCAATAAAATTTTTCATAGAAAAATATTTCTGCAAAATACTTCTTAAATTTCAAATGAACAATTAGTTGACACCGAAGTTCTTTTATTGTTTCTCTGAAAGCGATTTTTGCTCAACTTCAGAAGACGACATATCTTTGAAATGGTAAGATTTTCGATTCTGGGGAGAATGGAAAATTGGAGGAGTGAGGTTAATATCTTTTTGATTGATTATGGGAGTGACCAAATCTGTTTTCAGTCCCACTTAAACAGCAGGTCAACAATGGATTGCTTTATCCTCCATCTAAATTAGTCTATAATCTTCCATTTGTTTTTATGTGGAGACAAACATGAGGGCCTTAGGACAATCTTTTTCTTTTTTTTTTGTGTAGAGAATCTGTTAGTGAGCTACAATACTTCATTTAGGAAAATCTGGCTGCAAGTAGCACTAGTTCGCTTGATTCACGGAAATAAACTGCTAGATTATGACTCCTGGCTTGCTTGACCTACTGTATACAGTTATACATTTTTTTATTAACACAACACTTCTATGTTGTCCAACATGGTATAATTAGCATGTCCCATTCTTCTCAATTTTCATAATTAACAGTATGACTTCCCTTGACAGCCATCTTTGGTTTATCTGCAACAAGGTCATCTGTCATACAAGATGGAGACCTACACAGAGCAGTTTCTGCTGGTAACAAATATTTCTTGAAATGTCTTAAAAAGGATTACAAATACTTGAAACCCTTGGGAGCTTTGAGCTCTTTTTGCTGAGAAATGCCTACAACTTCTTTCTCCTGTACTTTTAAGTACCACTGGTCTCACAGAGGGCTGGAGGTTTTGGTCTTACTGCAAATCACTTCTTTCTCCTACACCACCCATTTCCTAATTCAGCTGAGGTATTTCACATTTCTATAGCAGAACTGCCTAGGAATACAATTTAGGGTCAATTTAAACAGAATTAATTTTCTTATTCTTGAACATCTGCAAATAGGAAAACTTAATATAAGAAAAATCGCAATGCCCATGTGTATGCAAAATTTCTCAATTTTCAGTGAAACCACGCAACTGCAAACACTGGTCTTTATGTTGTGTTCTGAAAACAATTTTTACTTACATAAGCAATACCATTACTTTTTATTATTACACTTTGCATGAAATAATAAAGTTTGCAAGACTCGGATCTGTAAAATATTAAAAACAGATCATAGGCAGCAGCATGAAAATTTCCTTCAAACGTCTACGCTAAAAGATGAGTGTACTAAATAAGTTAACTACTTCACCCAGCACCTTTACATCTTGCGTACTTCCAGACCAATCTCTTTGATGGACAAGGAACAACAGGACAGAAGGAACTCTGGAGACTTTACAGCTGTTTGGTAAGTAGGACTAACAATCTTTTGTGACTTCTGAATACAGTTTATCAACTAAATATCAAACAGGAAGAAACTTCTGAAAATCTAAGCTATGCCTTAGCTTAAACTTACAACTCCATCTTTTTCCAGTGTATGTCCTTTCTATGTCAGGAAGTTGACACCTGTCAAACACACTTCACAAGCCCTTGTCCACCTTGCACACTGGATACTTAACCCTCCCCTCCCCAATTTAATCCTTATAGCATAAAAGAGGAAGAAATCATCACATAGCTCATGAAATTGACCTGTGACTTCCAAAACAGAAAAAAGGCAATTTTAAGACTTCTTCTTATGCAATATAAATTCTCACAAATATGACAGCCTTATATATTTGTTCTTGATACAGGTCAAACCTGTGAAAAAATTATGCATACTTCAACATCTCTATCTTATTATATGATATATTGTGTTAAAGTACCTCAATGCAGATATGATGCATTCCTCCAGTTTTGTTTTTTTGCAGGAAGCTTGCAATGGGACTTTTCTCGCCTAAAGGATGTAGAAGTTCCAGCTTTGTATTTCCCAGCTCCACAAAAACAGTGTAGACACCATGTTCGGGAAGAGCAACAGTCTCGCTCACCTGTGCTCCTAACACATCTTTATACAAGGACTGCGCTTTCTCCAAATCAGGTACTGCAATTGCTACGTGATTAAGTCGGCCCAGTTTCCACAAACAGCTTGGAATGTTTTGAGAGAAGGAATTTGATGATGATAAAGTTCGTATTGTGGGAGCTGAAGTCTGCAATCTGGTAAGAAGCCCTGAAAAAAAGTGAATTGCGCTGATACAACGCATTTGAGAAAGTATCGATATCTGCTCTTTCTCCTCTTCATAAGGCCTATGTAACTCCTATGTCATAAGCACACCCGTGTGCAAAGCTGAAGGCAGACTGAGACCAAGAAAAGAGTTATTCTGTAGTACTAACAGCTCAATGAAAATTTTTTTCAGAGACTGTGTAGTTATTCAGAAGTATAAAAAAAAAAAAAAAACAAAACACAAATTCGCTGTAAATGCTTACATATGCCTGTTACAGAGAGGAATACATGGCCAAATGTAACGGTCAACTGTATAATATACTTAAAAGTGACTTCTGAATTTTTCAGAGCTTCTTACAAAGTAGAGAAAGAAATGAGAATATGCCTATACCTCTAGAAATTATAACAAACAAACAAGAAAAACAAAACAAAACACAAAGATAAGGGCTAACATGTAGACAAAAGATGGAGAAGGCATGGAGAAACTTGGTGCCATGAAAAACTGCTTAGGTATCTACAGAATTCTTCACTGACTGCTCTGACAAGGCAGTGCTGAACTTTGCACTATTTGTGTCAAATTGCTGTGTTGCTCACAAATAGTTCCGGGTTGCTTGTTTTGGTTTGTTTCTAAATCATTAAAAAAGATTAAAAAAGGAGGATACTTGCAAATTAATTACATTAAAAATTAATCTGTCAGAGTACAAGAATCTGGAGAGGTTGGGGGTGGGGGAGAAATTGTGATCGTATCAGTTGTTTCTAGCACCAGAATTAGGATTAGATGAAAGGATATATTAATAAAAGACGCATTTTAATTTCATGCCAGTTTGCTTTAGGCCATGCCAGAGTTCCCAATGCCTCAAGGCCAAGCTAGAGGCATCTTAGCATTTTGGAAGTCTTTGAGACATTCTTAGCTTTAAACTCACAAATTTTCTGTTTTGCTAAGAGATTGTGCCAAGGATGCACTGAGATTCTGGATGCTTTGCAATACACTGAGGATAGCCTGGCTTGCATTTTTTCAGACTCTCTGTAATCTGTAAGGTTAGTAGCTGTAAGTAATCAGCTGGCTTCACTGTATGAAACTGAGAACGACTGTTTCATAGGACCTCAAAACTCTACAGCTATCAGTTAACTTTACTTCACAAAGACACCTGATGCGGTCCTTAAATCTATTTGGGTTTTGTTCTATTAATAGTTGGCTGATCTGCCAGTATTATGCACATCAGACTTTAAAGATGTACAGTTGTACCAATTGAGGCTTACATTCTATAACAGAGCAGATTATGAACATGAAGTAGGAAGTCTGAAGTACCCCATAAAATGAGATCCTCATCCTTCAAATGTTTATTTATAGGCTTGTTGCTCCTTCTGTGGGGCAGTGTTCATTGACTTACATGGCTAAGCAATCAAACACAAGCCAAATCCAGCTGAATTGTCATGTTCTCTATGGGGAGGTTACAGAACTGTGGGTCGCAAATCTGTAACTTGTCACTTGGCACTGCTCTACTGTCAATCATGTCACATTGAGGAAAACTCCCAAGCACGGAGAGGATGTTGTCACCAAGTCTGGCACACGGGGGCTGTGTGTTAGCTCTCTGCACCAAATGGAGGAAGGGTAGTCTGGCTGTTCTTCAATCCCAGCAGTTTCAAGGTGGCACTGGCATCTTGGAAACTTTGCCAGCCAACAAGGCTTAGGTCATCCCTGGTGCTGCTCTGGTTTGTGCTGGGGGTGGCTTTTGGGAATCACATGGGCTCCAGAGTTCCTAGAAACCGAGTCTTAGTTTGCTGCAGCTCTGGTTTCTTCCACCAAAAAGCAATTGCACAAAGGTGTTTTCATTCCTGTACCCCACTGATCGATCACTGACAAGCACCGAGTCCCTCGTTCACTTTTCTCCTGCAGGCCATGGCTACTGAGTAAAACAGCATGCTTTAGCTACACAGTTTAACCTGCCCGTACTTACTATCAAAAAAGCGAACAGTCCAGATACAGTGAAGGGTAACTGATTTTGCATTTGACCTCCAACTTGTACCTTAGACAGACAAGCTCCTCCGTGCGCCATAAATATTGTTTGGAGTTTGCTGCGAAAGTTTATTCTAAGCCAGTTAACGTCAGTTGTTAATGTATCTGCCACCTGGGTCACAACCCCTTGTTTTTGCTTGTAACCGCAGTGCTGTGTGGCTGTGGCCCGTACGGCGCTCACGGAGCCGCCCCGGGCCCGCCGCCCCCGCACGCAGCGGCGCT
>NW_009648526.1:4847826-4848800 GCF_000708025.1 Charadrius vociferus
CAGCGGCCCTCGGCCGGGCCGCGGCCGCTGCGGGGGGCGCTGCCCGCGTGTGAGAGTGCGCAGGAGGGCGGCTGCAGCGAGGGGCGTCTGTGGAGAGAGAGCTCTCGGAGTGAAGCGTTGTGCGAAAGAGGCTGGGGGCAACGGGCGGGCTGTCATCGGGTGCCGCCTTCCTGTTGTCTCAGGGGTGTAGGACAGGGCACCTTGCTGTGCTACATCTGAAATGCAGGAACACTTTGTGCCATTTCAAATCTGATAATACCTGAATAAAGTGCAGATCAAAAGCAGAGGTCAAAAGGGGAATATACAGCACTTTCCGCTTCCAGCCCGGGTTGTAAGGGGTCAGGTGTGTTGAGGATGCTGAGAGAAGCACCGACACAGGCTGTACCCGTGTCTCTGCTGGGGGCCTTGCTCCCCACAATGGTGGTTTGAGGGTGCAAAGCACCAAGGATGATGCACAGAAGGTGCATAGCAGGGCTTTGTTGTCTGGGTGCTGAAAAGAGGGGTTTTTTTTTTGGTAGAAGGAAATGCAAAAGCAGCAGAGGAACAGGAGAGGCAATAGCAAGAACCAAGTTAGATGGCTGGTCACAGTCTCCGACCAGGTGCCGAGCGGCCAGGGCTGGCTGGGGAGGGCAGCCAGGTCGGTTTTGCAGCATGGAGGAGGGATGGATTGCTTCCCCCAGGGTCTGTGGGTGCTTAATTTGACTTTATAATAAACTTTAAGGAAACCCTGTGATGTAATGTAACAGAATAGCTGAAGAACACAGCGCTCGCTAACGGGGTCGACGTGTGGATGTGTTAGCTGGGAGCATGGAGGCGCTGGGAATCATCGAGCGTTTTGTTCACAGAATGCGCTGCAAACGCATGGTTCCAAAATAGCCCTTGTATCTAGGTCAGAGAGGCAAAACTGCAGGGCAAGATGACTGTAGCTTTACTATATTTAGAGCAGGTTTTTCAGTGCTGATGAACATCCCACT
>NW_009648526.1:4849231-4857733 GCF_000708025.1 Charadrius vociferus
TATCCCGTTCCCTTCTTCAGCGTTCGGGAATCGGGGAACGGAGGGTTCTGTTTGTACTGGCTCTGTTGAAGTATTGGTAGCTCTAGAGAAAAAACTGGAGGAGACTATCTAAATATAAAAACAGTGGAGTAAGGCACCGGAGGAAGATAATTACCTTTTTAAAACCAACAGTCCGTATCTTGGATGTGTGAGGTGTTTAGTGTTGTACTATTTACTTCCCCAAAACGTCTGAAGTGCTTAAATATGCTCAAGATAAAATAAGATGCAACTGTAGAAGGGTGGAATATTCTGCCCAGCCGCTACATCATACACAAAGTGTAGTGAAACTGACAGGCTTAGTAATTATAATGTCTTTATTTCTAGGAACGTTTAGGAGCAGCAGGCCAAGAGATGTGTAGAAATATTAAGCAACAGCAGTAATTGTTGAAAGGTGCTATTCTGCAGCACCAAAATACCTAAGCAGACATAAAAAGAGCTGCAGTGTGACTGTGTGATTAATTTAATGGCAGGTGTGAAATGAATGAAAGCTAGTAAGTTCTGCAAAATAGAGAACAAAAATAATATTAACTGTTGTGGTTTTTAAAGCTCTGATTTATTTTCTGCTCTTAGCGTGCAAGATGGACTGGCTGCTGACTTCAGAGCATTAACAAAGACTCTATATGATTTGAATAAAGCTCTGGGAAATAATATAGTTCGTGGGGGTCCTCTAAAAGAGCTGGTGATAGAAAATTTTGATGAAGAACAGATTTGGCAACAACTAGAGCTCCAGAACAATGCAGTTCTCGATTTCTTCAAGAAATCCATTGCAAGGGATGCTGAGGATGAAGATCTTTGCCTTCTATCAGACCAGGAGGAGGATAGCTCTGATGCAGAGACCAGCAGCGACAAGCAAGACAACACAATGGAAGCAGAAACTGAACGGAAGAATGTTTGTACAAAAGATAAAACTAAAGCTAAAGAAAAGCAAAGTACACTCGAAGAAAGTGTAGTGCAGAAATATAGTGATGAGGATTCTGATATTGACTTCGATATTGAAGCACTGGAGCAACAAACTAAAACAGCTAGGGAAACCACATTGAAAAAAATAGGAAGAAAATCTATAGTGGATGACAAGTTTTTTAAGCTGGCTGAGATGGAAGCTTTTTTAGAACATGCAGAGAATGAAAACAGGGAGGAGGAAGAAGATATTAATTATTTTGAGGACATCATCTCAGATGATGAGGAAGAAGAGTCTGAAGAAGCTAAAGTCAAAGTAAGAATATAAGAAAATCAATTTTCTGGTCTCTCTTTTCCTTTAAATCGAGAGCTGATACCTGTTAGAGTGACTGTAAATTGTTGAACTCTGAGTAGAAACTACCAAGTTAATTTGATTATGTGACTTATGATTACTTCTGAAGCTTTACTTTAGTAATATATTTAATATGAATATCTGTTAACAAAATGTCCCAGTGTAGTAGAACATACCCTCCTGCTATTTCAGTCTTTCTTTAGATGGGTCTTGGTTTTTCGCATGAATAAAGGAAGAGATAGTATGTCATAAGAAATAAGTGACCTTGCAGAATAGGTGACCCAGCCAATGAAAAAGATGCGTCACACAGCATTGACATCTGGCAATTAGAGATCGCTAAGGTGACTGATGCAGAGCAAAGGGCTTTTGGCAACTTCTTTTTCCAGGGACATGGTGTTGTAACTCTGACTTAACTTAAATTGCTGAGTACTTGTTTCAGAAATAAGTCTTCTAGTATTTAATATTACCAGAGATTGTCACTAGCAAGTAACTATGCACAGGGTATAAGGGAACCTGGAACCTACACATTCCAACAAGTAATTGGCAAAACCTACTGCACTTTGATTTCCGTATATGTTGAAATTGGAAATAAATTCAAGTGATAGAATATTTTAAATACTTGTAAAAGAGATTAGTTTTACTAAAATGCCCTACCACAGGTTAGTGCTTCAGTAAACTGAGTTACTGTTACACAAGTAGTGTTATTCCCCAGGTGCCAAAGAGTTTAAAAGACAGGACACCCTTAGACTTCTGTTCGTCTAACAGTTTGGGGGTCTCTTTTTTTTTTTTTTTTAACTCTCCCCTTCTTAGCCAATAAAAAGTTCTAGAGACTTGACATACAAAGATTTTTTTGATCCGGTTGATGACGATGATTTAGCAGCTAATGATGTTGAAGATGATCAGGAAGAGGAAGCAGACAGTGCTATTGAAGAGGAGAATGAGGAAACCATGTCTGAGTAAGTATATGCATTATTTACAGTTAAAATATCCTTGTTAATTTTACACTGGAGTAGAAAATCAAGTGTGAGTTCCAGGCTCGCTTTGGTCATGGTTTGCCATTTTTTGTTATCTGTTCATGGTTTGCATTGTCACCTTATTTAGAAAGTAGTTTATTTACTTATCTTTTGAGTATTGTCTCTGGGTATTTATTTGAATGTATTATTGATGTAACTACAGGTTTTGAAAGTCATTTTTAATATATAGAAGTTTCCCTAGTGTCCCCTGCCTTAGGTTTCAGTGAAGCCTATTGTATTTCTTAACTGTGGGTTAGTTGTAATGGGTAAACATCTAATGGCTGAAATAGCTTCATGTAAAAAATTATAGAGGCTTTTCAACCTTCTTTTTTTTTTAAATTTTAATGTTACAGGGTCGAGGATATGAATGAAATGATGATGGAAAATATGAGAAGTAGAGAAGCGTCTAAAAAAGTTACTTTCAGTTTGCCAGATGACAGTGAAACAGAAGATGTTACTGATACGCAATTGGAGACAGGCATCGATCCCAGTGTAATAAAGTCTTCTTTTGAGAAGAGACAGGAAAAGGTAATTTTTGGGGTTTTCTTTTGGTTTTTTGTTTGTTTGTTTGTTTTTGGCTAATATGTCAAAATAGTGACCTATATATATTGGTTTTTTAAGATGATTGTGTAATTTGTTCCGAGTTTGGCAAGTATGAGGAGGCTATTTACAATTAAGAGGAAAAAAAAATGTGGCTTATCTACATCAGATATATATGCCATTGTATACTGCCTCGTCTTTATGGGAGGAGGATTTAAAAGTATCTGAAATAACTATTAATTTCTTGCCTTGAGTTTACTTGTGAACTCTGTTTTAAACTTCTTAGGAAATTGTGTTTTTCAGATGAGCAAAAAAATAAAAAGTTTAGAAGAAGGGTTGTTAGAGGAGAAACCTTGGCAGCTTAAAGGAGAAGTGACTGGACAAAAACGACCTGAAAACAGCCTTTTGGAGGAAACACTACTTTTCGACCATGCAGTCCGAATGGGTAAGCAGCGAGAGAGGGCTTTCCTGAAAGCGTGTTGCATAACACGTTGTGTTTTCTTCCCTTTCACCTTGCTGAAAACACCTGTGACTCAACAGCAGGGTGTCAAAACACTCAGTTAAACTTCTTGGTGCGTTTTTGAGGTTGTGTGTTTTCGTGGTGGAAAAAACAGGAAACTATAATGGTTTTTGTTCATTTTTAACTTAACTGAAAGTTCATTAATTCGGTGGCAGATTTAGTCATTTACAAGCCTTACATAATTTGATTACTGTCTTCAGTAATCCTTCAAGATAGAGGAAAACATTATTTACTCACCTCGTCTCCAATTCTGACATTTTTGTTAAGGCTTTACGTTCTTTGTTGTTTGTTCTTCATAGATGAAAAAGTATTTCTTGCTGGAGAAACATTAATCTTAAAATTCTTGTCTTTCTCTTCTCAGCACCTGTGATCACGGAAGAAACTACTTTTCAGCTTGAAGATATCATTAAACAGAGAATATTGGATGAGGTTAATATTATCTTACTTGTTCTTCCCTATTTTGTTCATATACTTGATTCACAGGGCACATTCCAAGGATGAGTTTGAAGCTCTTAAAATGTAAGGTGTAGAGTTATTCTAATAATTTCTGCAACTGGCTGTTTTATTGTTTTTACTTGATGAATGTGTCTTTAGATTTCTAAAGAGCTCTGTTTTTACATGCCTGTTACATGCTAGGTTTTGGTGTGCTTAAAAAAAAAAAATAATCAGTGTTTGCAGATAAAACTATAAGGAGTTCATTTGGAATATAATGCCAGTCTGTAAATTTTGTCTGTGACCATAACTGTAGTGCTCTGAGCATTCTGAATACTAACCAAAACTCAATTGTTTACTTACTTTTCTTAAAAGCCACTGATAGAAGATTTGTATCCCACAGCTTGTTGAGGCTTGTTATTAGTTGAATAAAAAAGAACAGGTACACGTGGGGGAGAATATTTAAGTACTTAAGAAAATAACACATTTGTTATTTATTGTACAGTTTTTGCCCCAATCCACTAAAAATAAGCACGCAAGCTAGAGCTGTAAGTCTTCTACTACCTTTTTTGTCAAATGAAAGTGTGAAACTTAATGAGTTCTTGGGAAGCCACATGCATAAACTAGTTCATGTGTCAGATAAGTAATCTGAATAATGTTCTAAATATGCTAAATAGCCTTTGACTGTAGTTGCATTTGATCATTAATTTATGACTTTCTCAGGCATGGGATGATGTAGTACCAAAAGAAAAACCAAAAGAAGAGGCTTTTGAATACAAGAAACGTATCACTTTGGATCATGAAAAGAGTAAACTGAGTCTCGCAGAGATCTATGAGCAAGAATACATGAAACTTCACCAGGTAACATAAGCAGTGCCTTTCCTTTCAGTTTGAAGTTCACGTCGCATAATTTTACATGTTCACGTGCACACTGCTAACTCTGCTTTCAGCGTTGTGGAAGTACTTTCATTTTTCTCTGAGTGTTCACCAGTGAAATGGCTCTGAATTGTGGTGTTGTCAGTCTTACTTTAGTAAAATAGCTTTGTGAATGGTGTCGCAGTAACATTGTGTTATTAACGCAGCAAAAAAACGAAGAGGAAGAAAATCCTGAACACAAAGAAATTCAGGAAATGATGGATTCACTCTTCCTGAAGCTGGATGCGCTTTGTAACTTCCACTTCACACCCAAACCAGTAAGTACATATTTCATAAAGCTGCGGGTTGGGTTTTTTCCCCCCCCTCTTTGAAACTGTATACTTTAAAATATATTTGGGAAATGGAAAGTAAACACTGAGTGTTACTGAGCTTGTTCTTGTTTCGTATTAAATGCTCTATAAATGCCTGTGAATAAAACAAAGTATTTGGTATCTTTAGTTAGCTGCAAGTTGCTGTGCTCAGTCCTGAATATGTTTCCTTATTTCTAGCCTGTGCCAGAAGTTAAAATAGTTTCGAACCTTCCAGCAATAAGTATGGAAGAAGTAGCACCAGTTGCTGTTAGTGATGCTGCTCTCTTAGCACCAGAGGAGATCAAGGTAAATATAAATAAAAATCATGTAAGGATCAGTATTGTTGATAGAAGGGTGTACTGGCTGCCAGATCAATGGGAAAATTTTGCCCCCTCCTTGGGTTCCTCATCTTGGGGTTTTTTTTGGGGGTGTGGTGGTGGCGTTGTGTTTTTGTGGGTTTTTTTTTTAGTAACTGGAAAGAGGGGAAATAGTTAATTTTATTTGGTTACACCAGGCTATAATATTAGGCTTTGTTTTTGTTCTTGACTATTATGTGATGGTAATTATTTTCACAACATATATATGGAAGGGAAAGCTAAATGACAGTAGGGAAGAGGAATTAGCATGTCTTCAATCAACTGTACAAATCTCACTTCCCAGCTTTTGCCATTTCTTGGCCTTTGCCTTCATGCGGCATCGCCCAGAGGTGGCTAAACACTGGAAAGGATGGAAAATCTAAGACAGATTTGAGTACTGTGAAGTGAGCCTTTTTTTTTGCACGCTTGTGGATCTAGAAGTCTTGTTCTCTTTAGGAAAAGAACAAAGCTGGTGATGTGAAAACAGATGCAGAAAAGACTCCCACAGACAAAAAACGAGAACGAAGAAAGAAAAAGCTTCGTAAACGTATGAAGTTAAGAGAAAAGGAGAAACGTCAAAAGCTTCTTGAAAAGGTGAAACCAGGACAAGGCACAAAACTTAGCAAAAAGGCTGCTGCAGCAAAATTAAAAAGGCTTACAAAAGAAGGCAAAGCAACTCTGCTCAAGGTAAGGCGCTCTTAAGTAGTCCTGTATAACTTGGAGCTTCTCAGCTAAAGACTATTGAAATCCCAAGGACAGATAATATTTAGCTAGAGGGAGAAAAGGGAACTTTATCACAAAGAATTACAAAGTATAGGGTTTGTTTCCCTCCCATCCCTCTTGGCACCACTACATCTCCTAATCTTTCTCCATCCCCTCAAAAATTGTTGTACACAAGTGGTATATCTGCTTACTGCCAAACCTGGTTACCTTATTTATGTCTGAGCAAATAAAAGGTACATGTAGCTTCTGGAAAAAAGAGGTAGGAGGAAGACATGGAAAGGGCAGATGAACACTTTTTTTTTTTTTCCCCCTCCTTACTTTCCCCTGTGTTCTTTTGAACTCCAGTTTTGGAAGGACTATTCTAATCCATACTTGTAACTGTCTTATGCAAAGTAGTGTTGAATGTCTTTTCTAGTCCTGATTTTGCTGATTATCCTGATGGCATGATGTCAGTATAGCGGTCTGAAAAAATACAGCTTTGGTTGCACTTTGCAGTGACTCCCTTGTTTATAATGCATATTTATGTAATGTTATTGCTTTCATTACAGTAGAATGGTGTCAGACCTAAATGGTTGTTGGAACCTTTAGAAGCTTGCTCAGAGTATGAAATATATTTGAATTTGTAAGCAACTTAATCTTTAGAAATGAAAAAATGTGAAAAATTGTATGACACAATCACTTTATTTCAAAATATATTCACAAAGCAGAAATTATTGTTTGCATTAGGTACTACTTTTTTATTTATTTCAAAGTTCACAAGGTGGTGTTCCTGCAAATGCTAAGACTTACACTCTTATTTCCTGCATTTGACTCATGCCACTTGATTAAATGGGACAACTTGCGTGCATAATGGAGGATGAGGTTTCTATTTAGTTCTTTCTAAGCTCTGAGTAACTTAAGGTGTTTCAAAATAGAATATTCTTATTTAACTACCTCTTATTGTGGAGCCTTCTCTGTAATCTCACAGGATTGATTCTGTTCTGCATGCTATAAGACAGTAAACTTGTGTACCGCCTCTGATGCCTTATAAATTTTAACAATCTGTGAAATTTTGAGGTATTAAAAACTAATAGGAAGAATAACTTGATTCCTTCTAAAACATTTGTGCTTACCTTTTCAAAAGGAGAGCAGAACACAAAATACAGCGATGTAGTTGTAGCTCATGATGTGCAAGGGTCTATTCCTGATGCCTGTTCTTACCTGCCATGCTAATTACTAATTAGAAAGGGAACGTACTCTTCATTTCTTTAGATAGTGATATAAGAATGCAGTGAAAAATATCCTTTGAAAATGAACGACCAGGCTATTTTTTAAGTCAAATACCATTATGTGTGAGTAACTAGTAAGTAGTATAATGGTACTGTTTGTATGTTTCTTGGTTCTAACAAGTATTTTATCCATTGACAGGATGAAGGGAAAGACAAGGTCTTGAAATCATCCCAGGCCTTCTTTTCTCAACTACAAGATCAAGTAAAAATGGAAATCAAAGATGCAAACAAATTAAAGAAGAACCAGAAGAAGCAGAAAACACTCTCTGTTCATAAACTGAAATTGTAATTTACTTTTTTATATACACTGCATCTTGTATATATTAAAATGTTCCTACATTAATGTTGAATTTGAGTAGCTTTTATTCTGTGTCTATCTTCAAAATGTTCTGTGAACTTCTAAGGTGATGCAAAGACACTTTCCTTCAGGTTTTACTTTTTTTTTTTTCTCTACCATAGAGCTCCAATTTCCTCCTTTTATTCCCAAAAGGTTTCTTGCCATGGGCAGATGCATAACCATGTAGAATACTGGGGGTTTGTGCTGTGACTGTTCGGTGTCTTTAGGCTATAGGCCATGGCTTTTGTATCTGCTGCTGTCATAGCTCTGTATCTATTGCAGGAGTAACTGCATTTATTGAAGAACTTAAGATGCATCCTGGCAGTATGATTGGAAATTATCTTTCAAAATCGTGATTATCAAACAGGGAGGACACAGAAGCCTGTTTAAGCCTGCAGTAACTCAGTAAGCACACGAAAGGATATTGCTGGAGGTAGAAATGTTTCTGTGTTGCTCTTTTCTTGGCTGAATAAAACAAGGAGGTCCCTCAGGTTCCCCTTTATAAAGAAAGATCACAGCTGTTTTTCGCCCTTTGCTGTTAAAAGAAATTTTAAATGCAAAGAGGGCGAGATGCTTAAAACGAACAGGTCCTACTTGGTGGGTTGCTGCCAGGCTCTGCGCTCTGCTCCCCAGGCCTGCGCACCGCCATCGGTGATCCATTGCTCTGGCCTGGCGGCGCGCAGCGGCCGCTCTCTGCTGTGGGGCGGGGCCCGTCGGCCCCTCGCGCCCCCTCAGGGAGCGACGCGCGGCGGCGGTGGCGCCGGTGCGTAGGGACCGGCGGGGCGGGCGAGAGGCAGGG
>NW_009648526.1:4857777-4916235 GCF_000708025.1 Charadrius vociferus
AGAGCGCGTCCGGCCCCGCGGGGTACCAGAGCGCCACAGCAGCGGTGGAGCGCGCGGCACGGCACCGCGCCTGCGCTCGGTACGCACACGCGCGCGCTGTATGTGCTCTGTAGAAGTGGGTATTTGTCATCAAAAATATATATGCCTATAAATAGCAAGGAAGGTGATGACAAAAATTAGAGGACTTGACTATATCCTTACATGGCATTTTATCTGAAGTTTTGATTTACATCACCAAGTGAACGTGGCGTTTAAATAGTCAAAGTGTGTAATAATATTTCCATTTTTTAAAGCGTTCCTATGAAGCCAGCCGCGGCGCTCGGCTGACGGTCACACTGTGCTTCCTTGCCTGCCTCCGGAGAGGGTAAAGGGACAGTTGCGTTGTAGCAGTTCGGGATTGCTTGACTTTTCCACTTTTAAGGAGTTTATTTTTTTTTCTCCACTGTTTACCTTGGTTGCATTTGGTACTTTAGAAGAGCTTTCATTCTATATCTTTCTTTGTTTTTTTCTCGAAGGAATGTTAGAGGATTACAGATGGAAAATGCGAAGCAAAGAAAATTCTTTGTTTTTTCTTTGAAGTAATACAGAATAAGGAAACATGGCCTGAATGAAATTGCCTGTGCCATGTAAATGCTTTGAAGTTTTGTAATGGCGGAAGCTAGGTCTACAGAAGTTAAAAGATCCCGAATAAGTTTGTCACTCAGTAGAAATAAGACAAAAAAAGGAACAACAAAAAAAGTGGAAGGTAAAGGAACACCATCTATACCTTCAGCATCCTCCTCTATTATTTCATTTTTTAACAATGTTCCCCCTGCCAAAATTACCTGTCCCATGTGTGGGCAAATGGTGCCAAGATATGGAATAAACGAGCACATGGATGAAACATGTCGCAGAAACCCTGGTGAGATTGCCGTCATTGATTTAACACTCAACTCTTTTAGGAATGAGAGTCCCCCAGCTGCAAATGCAAACAATAATTCCAGCTCATACTTTTCAAAAAAATTCTTAAATCTAGAAACAAGCCCTGCCAAAAGCACTTTATTGAAAACAGAAGGGAGTGCAGCACAACGGATTAGCCCTTATTTTAGCAATAATAGTTCAGTCTGTAGTGTTAACAATGAACCACAAGCTCAAACAGTTAAAATAGTCTCTTTGGGAAGCTTGTCATCTAAACTGTCCAGAAGACGTACCCAGGGAGGAAAACAGATCGTGTATAAAGAGATTCACTCTTCACCTCCCGCTGTTCACAGTATGTGCAAAAGTGCTGCAGCACGAGATGATGATGAGATTTATGCTGGGCATGGTTCTCAGAAAGACAATCAGCTTGCTCAGAGAGAGCACCAGGAACAAAATTTTTCAAAGGAGGAACCTGAATTTCAAGAAGAAACAAACAAATGTAACGGAGAAGACCTTGTGGATATTGTTCAGGTATCATTACCAACTGATAACATAAATGGCAAAAGGTTACCAGTTGGTACAAGGAGCACCAAACCAGAAAGTAGGTCTGAAGGTGTGATACTTAGTCCTGATAAATTTGAAACACATCTAGCCATTTATACTTCAGCAGAGCTGACCAATAGTTTGGAAGTCAAGACTCAGCCTCACACTCAGGTTATTCCTTCTTCCAAGCCAGAAGTGAACTGTGGTACGCAAAATTGCTTTAGCAAGGGTGATGTACAGGTACTTCCTGTGGAAGTTCACGAAGACTTTAAGGATGAGAGGAATCATGCTTCATCAGAAACTGTGGAAAAGGTGGAATTTCAAAATTCCACTGGAGACATTTTAGACAAAATAAATGAGGTTAGCTCTGTGCCCAGCTCTCCCGATCACCCATATTATCTCCAGAATTTTTTAATGGTGCTTCGAGCAGTCTTGGAGAACGAAGATGATGTCAGACTCTTTGATGAGCAAGATATGAACATTATAACCAAGTTCTGCAAATTATCAGGTATCTTTGTTTGTTTGGTTTTTTTTAATATATTTTCACATTACATCTTATAAAGAGAACTGATACATAGTTTTATGTGAAGGGTGCTATACCAATGGACAATTTAACTTGATAAATTAGGGGAAGAAGCTCCTTTCTCTCAGAAGACTTATCCCTCAGTGGCTTCTTTCAGGTAAACTTTCCTAATGATGCTTTAATGGAAGGTAATGATAAATAATGGAGACTTGTAAGAAATGAGAGAATCATTATGTGTATATATGCATACTTTTTTTACTGTTTTAATACTAGTTTTTAGAATCTTAAGTGGAGTTGCTGCTTCATTTAAACGCGTTTCCAAGGAAGGAAACTCGTAGCACGGAAAGGCAGTATCAGTTAACACCAAGCTTTTGATGATTAATATGTATGAGAATTCTGTCAAATGGGGTTATGAAGAGGCCCATGCTGGATACATAGACCTTGGGAAAAAAATACTTCTGAAGTGGCATTTGTGTGCTTTGAGTCAGTACATTTACAGATGACTTGTATTTGTGTGAAACCATAGTTATCCCTATGATTATTATCCAGTGTTTAGAATGATAGTTACTAATTAACAGTAATTTTCTTGTAGGTTGCTTAGTACATTTAATTCATTAATTTCAGTAGGAGCCAGAATGTTGGAGATTTAAGCCTTCCATAGTTAGACAACATTCAAAGCAGACATGTTGCCTGATACAAGTTTTACAGTAAAAGCATGGCAGAAGTTATATAAGTTAAAACTAACCCTCCAAATTTTTATGTATGTTTATGACATGTCTTAAATTGTAATTAAGAGTAGTTTTACCAGCACTTGAGCCTCACACTTGGAGCATCAAAATGGGAGTAAGCTTGTAACAACTTCCACAAGAAAATTTGTGTCTCAGAGTATTGCAGGCATAACCATTTATATTGTTTTAAGCTACTATGGTAATATACAGCTGCCTGTCAAAATATGTTTAGCTATATGATCACATGAGCTCAGTTCATGCATCTGAGCTGACCATACGAAAGTGACAGTTGCCTACATACCTGCTAGTAAAAATAAATAAAAAAAAATTGGAAGCAGGCTGCATTTATTAATTTATTGTGTTCATTGAGTTTGGCTTAACTTAGCAGGCTGTAAAGTTTATCACACTAAAGAATAGTATTTCCCTGTGTGAAACTGTTACATGTTTGGGTTTTTTTTTCCTCTCTGTAGATTATATTAATTTTTTTCTTTGGAAAAAAACAGTCTTTGGACTGTTTCCCTATTGCAAAGTGGAAGAAAACTGTTCTAGCTGTTTAGAGCACTTAGTCCTTTAATGTTTGTTTCTATAAACTTCCAAATGGTATTGTGGATTGACACCACAGGACATTAGAAAGGAGAATATCAAGGCCATGACTTGTGATTAGCAATTATATAAAATTTTTCCAAGGTCAAAAGTAGGTTTTTCAGTAAGTGTTTTTCTAATAACTTCTATAGGTGTGGAGAATAATAGAATGAGGTTAGTTTAGTGTATATGATATCACAAGGTTTTTAATACAGGATACTGAGTGACATAAATGGAAACATGTTGACTTGAGTTTCTTAGGAAGAAATGTAGCCCTGATAACTAATTCACAGTCTCAGTTCCTTAAAAAAAAATGAGTCAGTGCATATCTGTTTCTCTGGGAATTACTTCAACTGTGGTAGAACAATCTCAGAAATGTCTTTTTTATTTAAAAATCTTCTTCCAAAGTTTAGCAGCTGGAAAGGACCATATATGAACATTCTTCATTTGCCCTAGTGGAAACGTCAGCTGAGCTGACTCAACCCAGCTTAAGAGATGGTTACTAAAAGGGTGAAGAAACTCCAGAGGGGGAAGTAGGGCTCTAAACCTACACAGGTATTTCTGCAGTGGTTACCTGGTCACAGTTAAGCTCTTACAGATTATATTGTTACAAATACAATTATGCAGTAACACCAAACATTTAAGAAATTAAATAATACTACTAACATAAGTTATGAGGACATTGTAAATAAGATGAGATCATAACATAGGACTGTACTTGTCAGGGAGCAGCAAGAGCAAGCTATTCCGCATGGGAAGCTGAGCCAGGAGACAAAGGGTACAGCAGGGCAGGCAGGGGCCACAAGCCCACATTGCCCAAAGAAGAACAGCAGAGTGGATCCAGTGCCAGTACTGGGGTCAGCCATGCTCCAGCAGTGGCAGATCTTCAGGCAAGACCATAGTGACAAGGCAGGTGCAAGGTGAAGCCAAGTCAGCAAGATGTAGGCTAACAGCCTGAGGTTAAGTACAGCTCCGGAGAGAATGGGGGGAAGCCCTGACAAAGCCTCACACAGCTGTCCCCAGCAGCCTGAGCCCAGCCTACGCAGCTGCAATGTACCAGAACTGACCTTGAACGCAAGCAGCCAGACCTGTGGGGGCTGGGGTGGGGTTGCAGAGCTTATTGGTGCACTCAAGGTCATAAGAGTATTACAGTAGTAAACTTTCTCCACCTAAATGTGTATACAGTGCCATCTTGGAGCTTGATAATGCCTTGTTTATGTTGTCATAGTTAAAACAGGGATATATAAAGAAAGAAGAGAGTATAAGCAACAAAACTCTGTTATTGGCTCTTTGAAGCAAGCAGTAGATGCGTATCACTTACATCCAAAGAAGATCTAGGAATAAACTTAGTTAGGTGCAGGCTTTGGCTACTTTGACAAACACTAAAAAAGATGTTCAGGATACAGCTTCCTTATTTCCACGCTCCCTTCTCTGGATAAGTACAACACCCATCAGTAATAGCAACTTGTTCTGTTAAAGTAAAGGAAGTGCTTGTTTCTCTTTCAGTAGTGTGATTTCAGTATTCCTGTCTCACAGGAGTTCAGTATACAGAATGAATTACTGCAAAATGGTGTTGATAAATCCATGTCTGCACTGGCTGCTAGAGTCACAAATAAAACAATCTCTCTTTGCAGGGTAGGAAAAACAGAGTGTTTCAGCTATGAGAAGTGATCGGATAGCATTAAGTAAATAGATAATGAATTCTGGGCAAGTGGCAGATGGATGTCTTTAGTGTCAAGAAATCTTAGACAGAATACTTTAAAAGTTCAGATAGATGGGTTATCTGTTCCACATTTGAAGTAATGTGTTCCACAAGTAATATGCAGTGCAATGTCAGGCTTTGTGCTCAAGATGAGATCTGTCTGAACTCAGGTGTACTATTTAAAAAAATATTTTTTATATTCTCCATGTTTAATTTCACCGCGTGGAGCAGTTGGAAAAATTTAAATCCAAGCCCACAGTTCTAGTCACATGGTTTAATACACTTTGTGAAATCCTCCTTCCAACTTTTATATAACAGAAAAACTGTATCTGAGGAACATTGATTTATAGTTACCAGTGGAACTGAGGTACAGAGAACTAAATAAGAAAAAATAATGTAATTTTTTTCTGTTGCGTTTCAATGAATCATAGAGGGTGAACTTATTCTAAGATCTTCTGCATCTTTTTTCTGATATTTAAACTTAGAGCAAATTTTTTATTTCAGTGATACACCTGAAACTTTTGTAGGAACTACAAAAGAAAAAAAAATATCTCTCAAACCTTCAAAGGTAATATGTGTTGCAGAACAGGATGCTTAAGAAGCAACTAATTACTTGTGCAATACCTTTTTCTTCTATTTGTCATTCAAATCTGTTAGAGAGAAAGTAGTCCTCACATGCCTTTGCTGGATTACAGCCCTAGTTTGGTCAGTTTCCATGGTCTGGAGAAAGGAAGTTCATGTGTTAGTCAACCTTTTTCCTTTTTCCAGAGTTGTAAAAACTGGAGGCAGTCTTCAAAGAAGTTATAACCCCACAGAGAAAATGACAAGCTTATGCATCTGTAGTTCTCTCAGTGAATTGATGCTGGAAACATTCTATTAAAAAAAATGCTGAAAAATTCCTTTTAAGGGCAGGAGAATAGTTAAACAAGCATGTACAAGTTAACTGCTGTTTCTTAAATATATCCAGGGCTGGTAGTGTTTCAGTGTATGTTTTTATTAATGTTTCAGTTAAGCAGCAACAATCAGGGATAAAAAAATTAAAAGTTAATGAGGTATGAATTAAGTATTCAAAAGGGTGCTGAATGTAGTAACAATAGCTAGACTATTTTCAGTTAAGATTTAATAGGCTCTTTTGTTGAATTTCATCACTGTTAGTATTTTAAAAGTATTTTAAAAAGGTACTTTAAGACAGCACTTCCCATACAGAAATCAAACCGGTAGTTTTTTTCCCTTTTTTTCAGTAGATATATTAGTAAAATTAAGCTCATCTTTGAAAAATAAGAATCTGAAGACTACTTCGCAGAGACATATTCCATGATTATGAAATCATTCTGTCAGACTACAGCTTCTATTGTTCCCCAACATCAAATAGTTGGTTATTGAATGACTGTTAAGAAAAGCAAAAAGACCGATTTATCATCACAATATTCAGATTTTGAAAAATGAACTTATCTTTAAAAAATGTCCAAAATTCATTGCAGCTATTTTCATTACCTACAAAATATATTGTAATAATTTTCTACCTACAAAACTTAAAGATTCTAATGAGCAATAATTACTTGGAAAGGTAAGTTCTAGTATTTTACCAAGTCTGCTCTTAGAACGTGGGCAGATTTAAAAGGTGTTTTAGAGGATAGCTGCATCAAAGTAATTTTCCTATGTAAGGTAGTGATTATGCATAGTACTATGTTTTAGAATTTAATTTTTTTTCCTTCCCTGCTTTAAATAAAATTTGCAGTTGGTGGGCAGAAGTTATATGTGAGACTTTTTCAACGCAAGCTGAATTGGTTAAAGGTGAACAAAATAGAGTATGGAGAGATAAGTATGGATTTGTCACCGATAATTGAAGAGCTGGCTGAAGCCAGATTTCTGCAAACAGGT
The DNA here is from genome assembly GCF_000708025.1 of Charadrius vociferus. Taxonomy (NCBI): domain Eukaryota; kingdom Metazoa; phylum Chordata; class Aves; order Charadriiformes; family Charadriidae; genus Charadrius; species Charadrius vociferus. The sequence continues at coordinate 4,864,634 of NW_009648526.1, forward strand.
ATGGCCAGCATTAATAGATTTTAAAAATACTATAAATAAAATCTGCAGTTGTGTCATGTTAGAATTTAATACATTACATGCTTGTCTGTGCCTTGAGAAGAGAATTAGAGGAGCAGAATAAAGGTTTCAGGTAGGTGAGTTGTGTTATGTGAACTATAAATGCAGTTAGTGCAAATTAGGTAATAGGGAGAGCTAAATAAATGTCAGGGCTATAGGTGCCACAGTAGGCCCTACTTACCCTCACCAGCCTCATCTCAGACCCTGATGTGTGCAGCCTCTGCACGTTTGTCCAGGAGCTCTTCTTAATATCCTTCCGTACTGTTCTGAGCTGTCTTGAAGGCAACCTGTCCCTGGCCTTGTCCACCCCTGGCTGGCTGGACTTCCAACCGGCCGTGTGGGTGTTTGGTTCCAGTCTTGTCTGTGACCATGTACTGTGGATGGATCTCAGACGTAAATTGCAGTCTTGTCTCTAGCCTTATGGCCGGCTTGTCTCTTAGATTGACCCAGGACCTTATTCATCGTCATGCCTTTTCTGGGGCTGCCAGTGGCATCTGTTATCAGGACTTTTACTCTGTTCTGTTCATTTATGGTGGGACTGCACCAGGTTTGGTGTGGACACTGCCAGTGCTGTGGTCGCTCTTGACTCCTGGTTCATTCCCCCTTGTCGAGCAGCTCTTCTATTGCAGCACTGGCAGCACTTTTTTTTTTTTTTTTTTTTTTGCATTGGGCAAATTTTATGCATCATTATGACAAGATTTTTCTGAACAGCATTTTTCTTTGTAACTCAGCAGAATTTCTTTGTATTTGCTTTTGTTTTGAAGTTGCAAAGGGTTTTTTTTCTGATTATTCCATTCTTTCAAACTAGACCTGTGAAGAGAATTAATTTCAAGCTGAACCAGCTAGCATGTTTGAAGAATCTAAATCATTAGGTTATTACTAGGTTATATGAATATGCTATACTTTGAGCTGTTGCTTTTATGTATATGTATAGTGCATAACGAATATATGTGGATCATTTTACTTTCAGAATCTGAACTGGAAGACCTGTATGAAGGGTTGGATTTACTTTCAGCCCCTGAGCTAAAAACATTGGCAAAGATATTTCACTTGCCAAACCCAAATGGTCAGAAGCAGCAACTTGTGGATGATTTTCTGAGGTTGGCAAAACAACGTTCGGTATTCAGCAGGAGTCAGGCTGGTATTGGGACAGTGATTTTGAAAAGGTAACTCTGTTTATAGTTAAATTTTGCAGGTGAATGTAAGTTACGCTTCAAAGGATTCAATCTAGATGCCTTTTGAGGAGAGGAATGCACTTAGTAAATTTATGCATAAAAAAGGGCAGTGTTAAATTTTGATTCACAGTGGGTCAAACAGAACGGTAAATATTAGACTTTTTTTAAACTATGTCATGCTTTTCAGCTGTGGGCATGATTATCTCTCTCCAAAGTTACTCAGTTGTACAGACACACATTTGTGAATTATTTAAAGCAAAGTAATGCAGAAAGACATCTAGGAAGACACAGGGAAAGTCATTGCCAATTAAAACAACTATCTGATGTTTGTTTGCTGGGTGAGCTCATTTAGTAGAACTAGAGGGGAGCAATAATCCCTTTTTTTTGATTGACTTTGTACTTTAACATAGAACCTCCTTTTTGGCAATACTTTAAAAGGGAAATAAATGTTTACTTGACAAAGTGTTCTTTATTCCTGAGAATTTTTTTCACTGTGGCTATCACAGCTGCATATATCAGATGCCCTTGACTTCCAGGTCTTGTGGGGTCCAGATTCAGGTTTAAGGTGTCATTCTGAGTGATTACAGCATTAATATTCTGGGTGCTTAGGGCTGGCTCTGTAGCTAGAACACCCACAAAAAGTCTAGGAATATGAACTAAAGTAATAGCCAGGGTACTGGTGCTAGGGTACAAGTCAGTTCTAGAGTTTATAAGCTTTCTTACACAGTTACTTCTGTTAGTGACTAACGCCAAAAAGTAACTGTTAGAATAATAATGCATATAAACAAAGGTTGCATGTCTAGCACTTAGCTTGTAGTAGGCTGAAGAACTAGGGATTGAACTCAGTAATTATGGAATCCTTTCTGTACAAAATGCAGGTTGGGTAGAAAGCTGACAGATACCACTATGTACTGCATTTGCTTCGGTAACATCATTTGTCTTTCCTGTGGTATTCTTTTTCAAATGAGAGAGATATAGAGCTTTGTCAAGTTTTGCATAGCTATGTTTGTTGGACAAATATTCCCCCACCCCTGAAATCTATCATGTGATTATCTGCAAAATTCCTTGTATTAAAATGAGCCTAGTATTGAAGGAACTTTAAAATCATCCCTCCATGAAAAATTATTACGTGAATCAGTGAGGTCTTCTTTCCTTACGCCAAAAGAGAGGCCTAAGATTGCACCTGAGATTGCATTTTTTCTCTTTGATACCAGCTATTTGAACTATATGACTGTGCATGATGCATAATTTGTATAAATATCTCTAACAGAAACAAAATTGTTTTCAGAATGTTGGCTTAAACTATACAAAGGAAGGCTAGAAAAAAAAAAGTTCAGGAAATGGAAAGGAACCTGGGAAAATTAGTTACATTCCAAAAATGTCCTTGGTGCTGGCTTACTCCCTACTCCAAGAAAAGGGGCAGATAGCTACGTGCTTGGCCACATCAATTCTGGGAATGTTGTTTACAGCTTTGTAATGTTGTTTACCCTTTGCTGTTGTTGACAGCGAAATACTAGTCACCCTGTGAAATCAGAGAAAATCCTGTTCTAAATCTGTGCTGTCCTGTGGAAACAGAAATCTTGTATGAAAAGGCTGGATGAAGATGTGCTAATGGAGATACCCTAAAACAAGAGATCTCAAATTGTGGTCTGTAAACGTTGCCCTAGCAGCAAACCACATCTTGTTGCTTGTTGGTACTGCCTGGCATAGTGACAGGAGTGGCTGCATCCAAAGGGCAGTTAGTTCCAAATCTATTCAGGTTGAAGTTTGGCCCTGAAATGTTTTATTAGTTAGTGCATTTCTTTGGCTTTTCACTGGAGATTACATGCACTATACAGTTTCTGAAGCTGCTTCTTTCAAAGAAAATCAAGTTCATACATTAATAGGCTTGAAAACAAACTTTTCTCAAACTTCATTCAGTGTATTTGAATTTTTATAAGTGATGGGAAAAAACATTTGTTATATTAATTTTATTTGTCCTTTCAGGGTGAAGGACCTGGCTGGAAAATCTGTGAGGGTCTGTAAAGGCCCTCGGGCTGTCTTTTCTCGAATTCTGCTGCTATTTTCACTGTCTGAGTCAATGGAGGATGAAGAAGCTGGTAGTGCTGGTCAAAGCCAGCTCTGCACAGTGCTTATGGTAAACATGGGGCGTATGGTATTCCCCAGTTACACTGTAAATAGGAAAACACAGGTCTTCCAGGACAGAGAAGATCTTATCAGGTAGGGGGAGCTTTGGCAGTTTGGAAATCTGTTTATTTCTAGAAAAGCTTTACTGCAGTACTTGTGTAGGCAAATAAGAATTCATCATTTAGAACTCCAGATGTAAATAGGTAGAAGTGCGCTTTCGCAATGATTTTAAATGCGTTTTTGTGTCCAGGTAGGACTTGTGATTCACAGTGGCTTGCATTTTGAACTAAAATAGCGTATTTATTTGCTTCATGATCATCCAGTGATGAAAGTTATTTCTTCATTTGCTGTGATGATTATTAGAATGGACTCCGAAGAAAACAAAAAATACATTTTCTAATTTTTAAGTAATTTTAAATAATGTACCTGCTAGTGTAAACTGTGCTGATCCTACAAGATTAAGAATAAAGCTGGCTGCATGGTTCAGTGTCTTTGGAGACTGGGAGTGTTTAAAAGGTATTGTATGGATGAATTGATTTCTTTTAACTATAAATGCTTTTTAAGCCTAGTACAGTTATTATGGTATTTTCCCTTAGGTATGCGACTGCTGCTCATCTGTCAAATGATATAGCCACTGCAATGGTAAATGGGAACTGGGAAGAAGCTAATCAGCTATATATGTGTGCTAAAGAAACCTGGAACGAACTGAAAAATCACCCCTCTTTGAGGTAGTAAACTGGAAACTAGCCTAGTGTTCATGCGAAACTATTAATTTTATTATCTTACTTTTGGTACTTTTCCTTTTGAGAGAGGCTTACAGACAAGTGATATTATTTAAGCCTGATAAATTTAGAAGCTTTAATGTTGCTGAAAGCTTTGAACTTCCTGGTTGTTTAGCTTTTAAGTGATTATATGAAAAGGCCTTTTTACAAAATCTTGGGAATGAATTGGTAGGCGTGGATAAAGCACTAAAATATTTCTGTTCTATGTGTCAGTGCAGGAAAACAAGAGCCTTATTTTTCCCTTGTTATAGTTTGTTTTTATGACTTTAGACAAAGAGCAATAAGCAGAATTTAAAATTCACTGTGAACAGAAGAATGTTGCCGAGATTATGGGAAAACGTACTGGGTTATTCATCTCTTCAGACTTCTAAGTGGGTGTTATTCAGGAAACGTTACTAAAGATCTGGGAACTGATAGCGTGTATTGTTTTTGAAGCGTCCTTCATCAGTTTTTCTTTCAATTATTTTGTTTTCTGGCGTAATGATACACATTTTCATGGCATCTGATTTAAAATAATATTCATAGAGGGTCATTTGGAGGTCTGTTGCATTTCACACTGAAGAAAGTGGAAAAACCCATTTCGATTTCAAGAAGACATTCAAAAGACTGTCTTGAAGCATAGAAGTGCCTACCCAAAAGATGTTAGTCGTCTTTTATGGCAGGAAATGCCTGTTCTAGCCTTTTTGTTTTGTTCAGCTGTGTTTCTAAAGTTAACCTTCTGACTTACAAGAACAAGTTGGCGGTAACAAAACATGATGTAATAAATTACAGTGTTGTATCTGATGCAAAACTTACTAACTAATAATTCCACTGTTGAAACCAAAATATGCTGTGCAAGTGCAGCTTGCACCTGCTACCTCAGCAAAACTGTTTTCTTACCTTTGGGTTCTTGACTTTGCAGCTGGAACACTCATTTCAGTTCAGTTTTGATATATAAGGCATTTATTTTTTGTAAATGCTTTAAGTATTCTTAGTAAGAGAATTTTAAGAATTTAAATTGCTATCATTAAATTGATCTGAGCTGCTCTTATCTTTCAGCTATCACAGAGTTTTACCTGAGTATCTGCGACATTTCACCGTTGGCTGGGTGTATACAAGAATCCTTTCTCAAGGTGTTGAAATTTTGCAGAGACTTCACATGTATGAGGTAAAGTGGTGAATAGAAGTACTTGTTTAATGTAGCGTTGTACATCAATTTACAATTCTGATGTAGCTGGAAAATGGTGATAATGTTCATTAGGACTTGCTACAGTTCTCTTAACAGGTTACTTTTAAGGAAAAAGAGCCTTTTTTTTGTTGCTGCTTTAGAAAGTTTTGATTTTTGCTTGTGCTTTGGAGATTTACCGTATGTAATATACCATAAGACTGTTGCTGAGACATTGTTGTTTCATTATTTAGAGGTATCTGTGTTTCCCTAGTTTTGGTTATTGTTTTTAAATAAGAAAATCCTGGAAGAAAAGTCTTCTATGAAATCCCTGCCTCTTCACCTTAGGGGCTAACATCTCCAAAGGCCTCTGACTTAGATGTTAAAGCAAACCAGATTATTCTGAAAAAGACTTTGCCTCTGCAAAAAGGCAACAAGTATTCAGGTCATAAAGGACAAAAATATTGGGGTTTTTTGGCAGCTAATCTTTAAGTTTACATAAAAACATCTCTGTTCTAGAGTTTTTAAGATTGTGCCTGAATGCATTGGGTGCTGGAGTAAAAGCAGGGTTTGAATTATGCAGAGACAAAGTTTTATAGTACCCAATAATTAGAAGGGAAAGTGACAAGCTAATTATAGAATGAAACTTCAACTTGTTTTTTTAACGCAATTACTAAAGATAGAATCCTGTCACTACAGGAAGCAGTGCGGGAGCTGCAGACTCTTCTGTCTCAGGATGTGTATTGTACTGACAGCAGAGGGCGATGGTGGGATCGACTAGCTCTGAATTTACACCAGCACTTGAAAAACACTAAGAAGGTATCTTCACACCTGCATGCTGTAAAGCTGGAAACACTGCAGTCATTGTCTGAAAACATTTGCAAAAATATTTCATATGAGAAGAACAGCGGGGTAGGCTCTCCTAAAAATGCAGTTATTGGTAGGAATCCCAAGGTCAGGCAACCAGTTTCTCCCAAGAAACTGAACAGTGAGTGTACCCTCATCCTTGGTCAGACTGCTTTTTTCTGTTGCATAGAAGAACACTGTTTGGCCTGAAGGATTGTATGGAGTTATCAGGCAGCAGCTTCCTTGCTATTCTGCCTTATAAATTTGCCTAACTTGTGAGAAGCAGTGATATTTCTTCCAGTAAACACTTCCGCTTCTGAACTTGAGTCATGGTGATGCCATATCTGGAATGAAAAAAACAGGCATGATCGGAAGGAGTTTGTTAATGTTTTCAAACTAAGAAATTAAGGGAATTAAGTCCTTGGCTAACTGTTGCCAGTGAGGAGAAGTTTGTCTTCTGTAGCTGGACCAGTTTTGGTGTGGGGTTTCTATTGTAAGGGGTCAAGCAGTAGACAACCCCCTTTCTAATCTGTTACTTGTACACAGCTCTGGCAGGGTTATCAATCTTTAACAACAAATTTAAAGTATTTCCACGGACCTACAGGAAAAACCATAACTGTGGTCAGTTATGGTTTAGACTAGTAAAGAATAACATTAATTATTTTAGATAGCTTGTATTACAGGCTATGTTCATCTTTGTCTGTTTAATTCTCTTAGGAAGACAGAGGAGGGAAAAAGAGGTTTTAAGGTAATTTTAGCTTTTGCTGAAACTTTGCTGTCTTTGCTCTTCCCTTCCAGTAGGACACACACACCAGGAGGGTGTTTGTATAAGCAAAACACATTATTTGTGCAGTGGGTAAACTTGCCAGTCTCGAGTCTGAATGATGCAGTTCAGGCTTTTAGAAACACTGTGTACATGATGAGTGGTCTTTCAGTTTCCCTAAGTGATTAGCTGGCATGTAGCCGAATGAGAGAAAAATAACCATATGGGAATGGCAAGGATTGTGTGCAAGGATTATTGTAAATCTCTGTAGAACTTTCTGGCACCTCTGGATAGATTTCTCCAGCAGAATATAAAGGAACCAGAGAAAATTGCAAGCTGCAGTACAGGTTGTGCCTTTGAATTCCTTGTGAGCCAGCACCAGCTTTTCAGAGACTTTCTTTTCAAGAGCCACAAGGCGTAGAAGCCACTGTCACTCATTTTAGGGCTCAGTTGCAGTTCCGTGAATTTTCTGTGCAAGGAACAGCAGGTAGTAGTTGTAGCAGCTGCTGGTCTGAGGATTTGTAAACACAGGAGATTATGTCCATTTTTCCTGTCTGTTACCTACAAAGGAGAAATGTTGTTGATGATTGAAAGTGAAACTCTGTAGGACTGTTTCGGTCACAGTGAAGTATGGGCAGACCTAAAATCAACTTTTAAACTAAAATACAAAGAAGACCAGTCTAATTAAACAGACCTATGATACCTGACTAATTTGGCAATGAAAAATAGAGGTAAAAAGTTAAGATTTAAGTCCAAGAACAGTAGCAGTTGTAGAGTTTCTCAAAATAAGCAGAGAATTGCTTTTTTTTCACTAGGTGTTGCTTTCTTGCCTCACTAAGGCTATTGAGAATTTGGATTAAAATCCTCTTATTTTGTGTTGCATTTTAATTCCTTTATTAAGTCTGTTAAAGGGAAATAATATCATAGGCTGTCTAGCGTCTGCAGTTGTCTCTTCTGCATCTCATACCCCCATATCAAGCTTTTCCCAGATTTGGAATCAGACGTTGTACAAAGGAAGGGTTAGTTTCAGTTCCTTATTTATAAATTAGGACAAAGGGCCTTCCTCAAGTCACAGAAAGAGAGTATGTCAGAACCATGATTTGAATTAGTTTTTGGAGTCCATATTTAACCCTGGCTGTTCTTCAGTGCAGTAGTGCATTGGTCTAAAATTTGATGTGTATGTACCTTCTTGCACCACTCATCTGGTCCTTCTGTTTCCGTGTTACGTACTGTTAAGAAACTGGCTTAAAAATACTAAACTGATTTACCTTAGAACCAACTCTTTTTTTCTGGTCACTTGTGTAGAATTTACACTTCCTTAATCTTATATTCATCCATACAAATAGAGAGTAATTTCTTTTTACTGCACTAGTGGAAATTTGAATCCAGAAGCCTACTAGTGCAAAATATTACTTACTAGTTAGGACCTCAGTACATAAGTGAGAAAGGTGGCCCTGTCTTATATGCTGTTTTTTACATTCCCATTTTTGTGTTCCTTAAATCAAGTGGTCTCTTGGGCTTAGTAAGAACAGACAGATGTGCCTAGGTCTTTATAAATTCTTGTGTGTTCCCTTTTGCTCTTTGCTAGGCCATTGACTGCATTAGAAAGGGACTGGCAGACCCATTTGTACGTACTGGGCATCGTCTCTCTCTCTACCAGCGGGCCCTACGAATTAGAGACTCGCCAAGCTGCAAGCAGTTCAGGTGCCTGTTTCATGACCTGCCAGTCATAACTGTGGAGGATGTGACACATGTAAGTAAAGTTGCTGGTGGTTTCTGAGAAATAACAATTCATGAGGGCTTTTTTATTCTGATAAGAAAAAATGATCTGGGAGACCATTGTGTGGTGTGCACCAGCCTCTGACTTATTTGTGCTGCAGGAAAATGAATGCAAACGTGTTTCTAAAACAAAAGCCTCTTGTAAACAAATATTTCTACTTACTTAATAAATGGTCAGCTTCTTAGCTGAAGTTAGTCAGCTGTACACTGATTTAATTTGCATTGCTGTACTGAATATGTGTTACGAATCCGCTCAGCTATAAACTCCACTAATTTACCAGCAATACTCTCAGAGTCTTTCTGTCTGAAGACTCTGATCAAATCATTGCATTGCTGCTGGTGTCTTCAGGCCAAGCCTTTTGTGTGTAAGAAAAGGTAATAGTAACCTTCGCATGTTTTCAGCATTAGATTAATAGCTCCAAAAATGCAAGTTTTTTTAGTAATATTTGGGAGTTATGCGCTCTAAATATGCACTATGCTATTACACAATATGATGCACTTGCATCATACTGGAATGGATTTTTTTAACTCATTCTTTCACTGCTGTTGCAAAGATAATTGCATCTGGGCAAAGTTGGAGCGGAGTCTTGCTTTCTCTCAGCCTGGTCACCACATATCTCCTTACAGCCCTTCTTTTTCTCAGTACAGAATCAGTCTCCTTAGTCATCTGTGTTCTTTCTTCTTGGTCCTGCATATAGAAAGACTACATTCCCGTCTGCCCTGCATTTTTCATAGACTTTTTTTTTCTGAAAAATTTGCCAGTTTATAAAAGATATGGGAATGGCAGGTTAAATGTTTTTTTTTTCAGTTGATTTTTGGAAAGAAGTCTGGTTCTTATTTTAAGAAAACTGAAAAGGAAGAATGTGTGTTTTAGGAGAGATTCAATTGCCTAGGCTAAAGCTTGTTAAACGTAATGCTGGAAAGTAACTAGTTCTTTTAATATATTCAGGTTACAATCAAAGGAAAGATGTGTCCTCAGATGGGAATGGGAAAATCTGTATTTCTAATGGAGGATATTGGTGATGAAGAAGGAGGTGAAAACTTCCATGTATCCACAGTCATGTGCTCGGTTGAGGAGCTGGCGTTAACTCATTACAGGCAGAATGGTTTTGATCAGGGTAACTAAATTTTTTTTTTTGGTACAGTAAAATAACTGTGGGAGTAAAGAACCAATTTACTAAGCCGTTTAGTTAATAGACTAGTTTTAGCTCATTTCATTAGACCAGATTTTAGTCTGATTCTGTTTCCTTCCCAGACGGGTCTAATATGTAATTTCCTTACCAGAGTGCTCTAATACATATTTTCCACCTGATCTGCTTCATGGACCTTAATTGATTGCTGCCTTGATACACCTGGGGTGGTTTTGAAATGTGTTAGGAAAAAACCCAACATATCTTCTTTGTCTCTATAGAAAAGCACTTATTTTGCCTTTCTTATCAGTGAACAGCTATTGCATTTCTTAGGGGTAAAATGCTAGCAGCATCATTTTAGGGAGTGCCTTTAAGGAAAGGTAAACTTCCACTGAGTTTTGGTAATTTAAGCTGATGCTGTAAATGAAGGCTACTAGTCTGGCAACAGAAAGTAGGAGCAAATTGTGGAAGTAATAAACTGCATTTACAACTTGATGCTGTAATGTTAGTATATACTAACTTCAGCTGTGTGTAAACCTGAACTCGGCATGTTTCTGGTTTGAGTCATGGTGATGGTAGTACCTCTTCAGGCGAGATTGCTGTAGAAATTGATGTTTCCATTTTTATTAAATTCTGTCCTTTAGGTATTCATGGGGAAGGCTCAACATTTATGACGCTGTATGGTATTCTAATGTGGGATATCATTTTCATGGATGACATACCCGACGTTTTCAGAAATTCCTATCAGGTAGTTTTGAAAGGCTTTATTCAGTTAATTTCTTTACCCATTGTTGTAGACTCTGTAACTATGTTAAAATCTGAGTCAGGATTAGGTTAACGTTTTATGCTGAGGGACTTTACAGACAGATCTTGGTGTTTGGTTGGTTTTATTATTTGTTATGTTGGGCCTGTTACTAGAGGGCTCCTCAGTAACTAATTGCTATGTAAGTCTGGATTGACTGTCAGATAGGGTGGGATTCATCTGGCTAAATGCATATGATGTCATAGATCTGAACTCACTGGTCAGAATTTCCTTTATAGTCAGTGGAAGAATACTGCCATACCACAGGATTGTTCATCTCGTTTGCAGATGATGCATGCGATTAAAAAAAAAGTCTGTTTCTTTTCAATAGCTTTTAAAGGGAGGTCACATTTTTAAACTCAGGTTTGTTAACAACCCCACCTCCTGTACCCCAACGCGTTTATACTTTTGGAGTTATCCTTCCTTTTTGTCAGAGAAACAAACACTGCACCCACCAACTCCCTGCCACACCCTAAGATTAATGATTCCAGGTGAACTTGTAGCTTTTAGCTAAATGCTTTACATCATACAAATTACAGCTAGAAGCAGTTTTAATAATTGCAATTAGAAAACTTGATCACTTAGTGACATTTGCTGAGAAAACCGTAAAAAGCCACCTCAAATGATGTAGAAAGAGGCCAGACAACTGTTGTCTTTCTTCCACCTTAACCCATTGCTTCTAATTGGAACCCTGGCTAAGAGGTAAACCAGTCAGTAATGTCCTCTTCCTTAACTGGATTTATTTGTACTGTAAGAAATGATAGGTTTATAACAGGATGAAATACTGTAGGTAGAAATTTCTTCTTATTTTAGAAGTGAAATACGCAAGTTTTCCTTGTCTTCCCCCTCTCAGCCCCCGCCTCTGCCTCCCTTTTTCTTTATTTTTCTTCACCATTATGATGTAGAAATCCTTGCAGCTGAGTTGAAAACCACCTGGTAGTTTTGGAGATGGCTGTCTCCCTAATTAGTCATCACTACAAATATCTTTTTAATTGGTGGCAAGAGATATATTCCCTCAAGGCCATCCTTACATAAGCAAAGGATGTAAAAATCTAGGGAATCAAACAGTACAATTATTTTATTAGGCCAATGGGACTAAACTCAAAACTATGGATACACGCGTCACTGTCTGTCCCACTAATCTGACCTTTAACCTGTTATTTTATTTTATGTTTACACGGATTATGAGTCTGTATACATTCATGTCTTAAAATAATTTCTTAAGCCATGAGTATTTGCGTATAAGTATGTATGTTCTCGGTCATATCCTTGGAGAGCTACTCAATGATGAAAAGAGGCAACTTCTTATTGCAGAGTAATGCCTATTCCTTGAAACGGCTTTTCGTACCTGTCTTTTGTTTATCTGACCAAGTAAATTTAGGGTTGAATACTGTTTGCAGAAAGAACTGAGATACGGTTGTCCTTCTTGCTTTGGCATTTTGAGGTGGGACATGAGCACTAGCAGGCTTATAGCCAGGACAGGAAGCGGACTGTTGTAGCTCCAAAGGTATGCTCATACTGCTAAATGGAAGTCATACAAGTAACTCTTGTTGGGGAGTATCTGCTATTCTTGTAAGATGCCTTAATTGTATGAATGTCACTTGTTAAAAGCAGATAGTCTTTGTCAGACCAAACTGCCAGTTACTGTAGATCTTTCCTTTCTAAATACATTTCCTTTTATATAATCTTACATGCAGATGACACCTACTAAAAAAACAGGGAAAAAAAACCCAAAAAACCAACAAAAACCTTATGTATGTTTAGCTGTTTATAACAAGCCCAGTATTTACAGCTCGTTTGCAAGTATTTTTTTTTAGCTAGATTTTACTTTCTAGTGCAGAGCAAAGCTATCATGAACCTCAGGCATGAACAAGGATGAGCTGAAAGCTCGCATCTTGAGTCTCGGTCTTTCCTAGGCTGTATTTTTGTGGGATTGTAGCAGCAATTTGTGTAAGGTCTGACCTTTAACCTGTTATTTTATTTTATGTTTACACGGATTATGAGTCTGTATACATTCATGTCTTAAAATAATTTCTTAAGCCATGAGTACTTGCGTATAAGTATGTATGTTCTCGATCATATCCTTGGAGAGCTACTCAATGATGAAAAGAGGCAACTTCTTATTGCAGAGTAATGCCTATTCCTTGAAACGATTTAGGGTTGAATACTGTTTGCAGAAAGAACTGAGATACGGTTGTCCTTCTTGCTTTGGCATTTTGAGGTGGGACATGAGCACTAGCAGGCTTATAGCCAGGACAGGAAGCGGACTGTTGTAGCTCCAAAGGTATGCTCATACTGCTAAATGGAAGTCATACAAGTAACTCTTGTTGGGGAGTATCTGCTATTCTTGTAAGATGCCTTAATTGTATGAATGTCACTTGTTAAAAGCAGATAGTCTTTGTCAGACCAAACTGCCAGTTACTGTAGATCTTTCCTTTCTAAATACATTTCCTTTTATATAATCTTACATGCAGATGACACCTACTAAAAAAACAGGGAAAAAAAACCCAAAAAACCAACAAAAACCTTATGTATGTTTAGCTGTTTATAACAAGCCCAGTATTTACAGCTCGTTTGCAAGTATTTTTTTTTAGCTAGATTTTACTTTCTAGTGCAGAGCAAAGCTATCATGAACCTCAGGCATGAACAAGGATGAGCTGAAAGCTCGCATCTTGAGTCTCGGTCTTTCCTAGGCTGTATTTTTGTGGGATTGTAGCAGCAATTTGTGTAAGGCTGAAATTTGCCATTTTCTAAGAAGCGCTCTGCATTTGATTTTGAAAAACTGGAATGGCACTCAGCTACTACGCGATAGCCTTTTTCAGCTGTGTTCAAAACTGAGTAATTGCTGTGGTGACTTTATGCACTAATGTGTTCAGCATTATGCGTAAGACTCTCTGCTTTTAGGCGGCTTGCGTGATACTCCCCAGGTTCATCACTGCTTTGTTCTTCCCACCTCACACGGCTCACTGTAGCTGAGCAGTCTTGGTACTCGTCCCAGATCCTGACTAGAACGTTACTGCTTGGCAAGTTAGGAGAGCAGGTAGCTCTTTCTTTGTTGTCTGTTAAAGGAAACCTTTGTCTAGAGGGCAAAAACCAACAGCGCACAGGCTAAGATGTGGCCAGCATTTGCTGCACTGGCATTGGGTGGTAAAATAATATATGCAAATCTTTTCCCATATAATAGAGGTTTATGTGGTGGACATGTTCAAGTTAAATCAGCGGAGTGTTTGAGTGAATTTGTAGTTGAGATAAGAAAAATATAAAGTAGGGCATTGTCATTCTTGGAATTGCTGCTTTGCTGGCAGTTCCTCAGGGCTGTATTTACCTTTTTATACAGACGTTCCCCCTGGATTTATACACTGACAGCTTCTATGAGAACAGGAGGGATGTCATTGAGGCCAGACTCCAGCAGCTTCATACAGCTTCCTCAGAGACACTGGCAAAGTTGATTGCTGACATCTGGACCGCTCAGGAGGGAAAAGCAGCAGCACTAGTTAGCTGGGGGCGGTTTATTTCCCTCCAGCAAGTTCAGGTAAGTAACTGTCATCCAGAATGGGCACGCTGTTTGATTAGGCTTGTCGTTAAATCACATGCAGCCGTAGCGTGCTCTCAGTTTGTCCTAACGCACTGAGCCAAGACTGATGGCGAGTGGTGAGAAGGAGGAATCAAGGGGACTACAGCGCAATTCTCCTTAATCCCAAGTACTGTTACTCTTCACTGATATGGTCACTTTTTCTGCAACAGTAGTCAGGCACGCAGCAGAGAAGTTTCTGTAGATAACATCTACTTAATTATCTTGTTATATGTGACTAAACAAAAAGCTGAGATGGGCCATAGACTGTTCTTGTGAGAGCTGGGAAATGGCTGTACAGGAAATAATAATAAAAAAAGCCAACTGTTAAAACTTCTCTTACAGAGCCTTGTTTCTTGCCTTGGAGGAATGTTTCTGAGTGGTGTTTTTAGGCGACTTTCCAAAGATCTCCGCCATTGCAGAGGGGGACTTCCTGACCTGGTTGTGTGGCGTACTCGCACTAATGACTTTAAGGTATTGGGAGATCATGGAAATACTCCGTGCTGAGATGCTCATTCCCTGAGGTATAACACCTTCCTGTTGTCAGCCCATACAAAGTGTATTTTCCCATTGTGGTGGAGTTACACCTGCTGCTCATCTGCCCACCAGCTATGGCAAGTAGTGGGTGGTGGTTATCTGCTATTTCACCGCATTAGCTTTTATGGGTATAATAAGAAAGAGCAAGCAGTGGCTAGGTATTGTTGTAGAATAAGTCTTCAATTAAAATTACTGTAAAGCATCTGTTACCAATCAGTCATACATATCCTGACTGTTGTTAGCAAGGGGTGCTACCGTCACCGCTTAGACCAAAAGCTTGAATATATGAGACTACAACAACTATGTCTGTGTGTCTGCTACAAAACCAGAGTAAATAGTCATGGCTTGTGTCTTGCATGGTAGTGGAATTGGTACTAGAACACTATTGGACATCTCTCAGCTGCTGGAGCAACTTGTTACATGCTTATAAAACACAGCTGAATAGCAGAAATTATTTCTGTAGAACCTCTGAGTAAATTGCGCTCAGTCTCAGCTGGAACAGGAGAGGTTGCGGATGATCGATTTTTGAGTATGTGGTATCTTTATTCACCAGTGCCTCTTGTGTTTTGGTGAGTATTTACTGCATAAAATTTCATACAGTTAAACTTTGGAACATGGGCTAATAATTTAGCACCCACTGGGCCTTCCTTTGTGCCAAATCTGTATTATTTTTGTTGCAAATACTGGCCATAAACAAACATTTGTATTAGCCTGTGGGAGCTACTGATCTTTCAGTTCCTCCACAGGCACACTACTAATCATCTGCATTTCTTTGCAGCTGGTGGAAGTGAAAGGTCCCAACGATCGCCTGTCCCACAAGCAGATCATCTGGCTGAGTGAGCTGAAGAAGCTGGGTGCGACAGTGGAAGTTTGTCACGTACAAGCTGTTGGAGGCAAGAGTAAACGCCTCAGTTGACACTAGGAAGTCTTGATCACGTGGGTAACTCGGGTGTTTTTAAACTATCTATCTGGCATCACACACACTACTGGCTGCTGCTTATTAAAAGTCATTTCTTCTAAAATTCTGGCTTCTTGGAACGTTACTGTAGTTATTTTTAGCACAAATAATTCTAAAAAATAGTTTGAGAAGACTGTCAGTATGATTTACTGTATGTCATTTTGCGTTCAGAGCAAAGCCTTTGTTGTCTCTGCACAATTCTATGAAAGGTAATCTAGGGGCTTGGCCCGGGAAAGAGGAACAGCTGCAGTCACACTGGAACCAACTGAGAATATCCTCTACAATAAAAAATGTGGTGCATCAAGTCCTGATCATTTCCCTGCAGTCTGTGTAGCCCAAGTTCATTATGTTGTGCAAGTTTCCTTGCAAGGTGCAAGTTTAGCACCTTTCCAGGATTGTCAGGACCAGCATGGTTCTCTGACTGTCCCCACTTCATATTACCTATTTCAGTTTTTCACTGTAATATAAAAAAATACAGCTGGTCAATGATAGCATAGAGTAAGGCATAAAACTTTTTTTTTTAAATGCTGTTTTCATGTGCTGCTGTCTATGAAAGGACAATTTATTTGCCAGCTCCTTCTGTTGTGAATACTGTATTATCAGTATAAAGGGGAAATATTTCTGGTAGTACATGTGTTGTTCAGTGCCAAGATAGCTGCACTCATTTGCAGTACATCATTCATTGTAGTCAGTTTTGCCCCACATAAATTGATGTGTGTTCTCATTCAGAAATAAGTTAGTCAATTGAAATGGAACCAAAAGGATGCGTTCTCTTTTAGGACACCAAAACTCTGTGGGATTGTCTCAGTTTTAACACATAGCCAACATGGAGTCTTCATTCTCATACTGAGTAAGTTTTCCTGATAGCAGAAATTCTGCTTACCATACAGACAGCAGACATCGTTAGTAGAATGTAGTGAGAAATTAAGATGATTTGCACGTCCTTTTTATTAATCTTTCTACAGCGCAGTGTCCCTGCTTCTCTTGGAAAAAAACAAACACACCCCCCACTATTTTTTTTCGTTAGAGGAAGTGAAAGAAAACCGCCTGAAGTTCGCTGTGGAAAGGTATGAACTTTTATTTAGTCTAATTTACTTCACATTCACAACTCAGCATCAGGATTTTATAATCTTCCTGGCACTGCTACTTTACGCAATAAATCATCATCAGGCACAAAGGTTTTAGTTTCAGTAGAAATAGTGAACTCTAAACCATCACAGCAACAGCGTTAGAAACCTACTGCCTAGAGCAATTTGAGGTACAGATTTCTGTCTCTTACTTTAGAGGCAAATTTAAGATTTTGTCCTTTGCTTAAATATATGTTAGAATTCTTTTGGTTTTAATGTCTTTCCATCTGAGAGTAAGCCAAAACCTTTGCCCCGCTTGCTACATTTTCTTCAGAAATACAAGGCAGTTCATATCAAAGTGGTATTGCAGGCAGGTGCACATTGAACACACGTGCAGGCCTGGCTATACATATACACACAAACACACACTTCTCAATGCATTTCTGGAATGAAAGAGATTTCTTTGATACATGGCAGTAAATGGTGAATAAAGTTGTACTACCATGATCGCTAAGTCTACGATACGCTGTACCTCACAGTAATTAATGACACTGGAGGTACACTTTAACCCTATCAACCGGCGTTCCATCTTTCCCCCCGCGTGCTTTACAGTGTAGTACAAAAGTCATGATATAACATCCAATAACAGCCAAAATAGTGCACGTTTTTCTAGAAACAGACAAAAAAGGTAAGATTCTTGATAGTTTTTCTACAACACCATAATGGCATTAACAGTATCTTGTTTTAAATGGTGAACAGAAATTAAAATTTGAAAATGTGTACATATAGATATATATACACACACATATATACACACACTTGTACGTCAGTATTCTGTACAGAGAAGTTAAAAGATACGTACTCGCACCCCAAAATTGCTTTTGAAAGTAACTAAAGATGTTCAGAGCAGTCCCTATAACTATTGATAAGGCAACTGTGCAGAGTGAAGAGTATTTTAAAATTAACATTTAGTACCTGTCTTTAAAAAGTAAATTAATACAATTAAGATGGTCAAGAGGAAGAAACAACATCCACAGGCAGGCATGTGCCCGCAGAGACACAGCAGTCACTCAAGCTCCTGGGCAGGCGAGGTCCCTGCGCACACGGGGAGCAGAACCTTCTCGGCATTGCCCAGGCAAGGGGCCGGGCGCCCGCCTCCACGGCTCTACTCCCTGTGCTTAGCCCCAGCTTGGCCTCCGCCTGCCCAGCTCCCCCCTGTGAGCTGTGTAAAAGTTATTTTTAAGCCTGTTTGGCAAACAGATATTTAGACAGGTTTTGTTTATTATAAAGGCATATTATTTTTAACCCCCTCCCATGCTATATATATAAAATACAAAGACCATCTGCAGCATCTGTACACATCTTAGAGCTGAAATGTAAAAATGTCTGAAATCTCCTTATAAAAGACAATCCTGTTTAAATATAGTACCCATTTTTCCCCCAAAGGGTACTAGCCTAAACATTAATTTTATTTTTTTTTATTCCACCAGCTGCCTGTGTGGAGTCATTTATTTACACATTTTTTGGTACCTTTAAACCAAAAAAGTTATACTTTTAAGGAAAAAAAAGAAAAAGAGACACCATAGTTTTAACTGTCATTTTAAAAAGAAAAAAATTGGTACCAAAAGACACTAAGCACACAGGTTGAGGTCTTTTATGTCAAGTATCAGGCCAGGGAAAGCAGTAAGCTAATTAAGAAAAAAATAAAATCAAAAAAGCAAAGAAGTAATACACACATTTGAATAATGAACTGAACAAGGTAGATGACTGCTCCAGCAAGCTGGTAAATAAAGACAACTTGTTTGTGGACCATTTAACATGCTTGGACCGTTTTGCAGCATAATTAGGCAACTGAGGTGAATACATGTTTTTTCCTCACAAACAGTTGACCAGAACCAATCTGGCATTGTGTCATGACACGCACATGAGTGTCTGTGTGCAGACACACACACACACTCTCAGCTGCTTTGCATAAACCCAGGTTCTGGGGGGTTTGGTTAGTTAAAAAAGGAAGCCTCCGCCCCCATTAGCTCACATTCCCAATGAAACCACCCAAAATCCCCCAGCACAAGAGCGCAGCACAGCCCCTGGCAGCAGCTCGGCTTGGGGCTTTTTCAGCCTGGGGAAAACGGGGTCCCTCTCTAGCACAGAGCCTGCACCTATAAGGCCACTCCAGATGCATATTCTCTAAAATAAATACTTGAGCAACCTCAAGCATCCAAGAGGAGGCTGCTGTATGAAGCAGGGGGAGGCTGTTGGATTTAATTCCCTCAAGCAGTGTTTGTCCACTGCACTGTCCATATGGACATGCACATAGGCAAAAAAAGGCAGCACCACCAAGCACTCTTCTTCCAGCCCCTGCTTACAGGGTGTCAACAGCACTCGCACTGGGAGCACATCCTCCTTTCTGGAATCCAGTAGGGCTGAGGCTGAATTCTGTCGAAAGCTGCTTCATCCTGCAACAGACTGAGGAGCGGGTTGGCAGGGATCAGGATCTGTGCAGGGATACAATGCTGAGTATTTGAGGTGCTGATACACAAAAGTGAGGCTCTCATGAGACTTACAAACAAGCTTAACCTCAAAGAGGAAAAACCTGCTGCCTGTTTCGCTGGCTGCCACCTGTTATTTCCCGAAGTGGAGAGAGGGGGATGGAACAAGAACTTACCGTAACAACCAACTGTAAAAAGTTGGAGGGGGGTCAGCTGCATTAGAGTCACCTTGCTACTGTTTCCTCCCAATTAAAGGCACTTCTAAAGCTACTAAACGCCATATCTACAGTAAATTTTTTAAGGTTAACAGTGCATTGTCCTGAAGTTGGTTCCTATAGTCTAAAGTCAAGCTCATGACAAAGAGCACAAATCTGACTAATTGTTAATGAATGCATTTTGGGGAGAGGAAGAAAAGGGAACAACATCCCCCCCCCCCCAATACGTACTGCATTAACACATATGTAGGGTGATCAAGTCACAGAACATTAGTATGTATGTATGCATATATGTATTATTCCTGAAGAGGCAATCTGATAAAATAGTTTGTTCCCAGACTTCAGCTATCGGCTGGTGTCCACTGCACCAAACTGCTTTTGCCAAGCTGTTTTGACACAAGAGTCACTTCAGTCGTTATCTGGGCAAAAAGGTATTTCAAGCAGAACCCTCATTAATGACCACACCAAGCCTTTCAATTAGCTAATGAAATGCTCCATCGCATATAATGAGCCAAACCACAAAAATACAGAAGGAATCGGGGACCAGAAACCCTAGCAGATGAGAACTACTGAAGACAAAATTGTGCGATTTGAAGCATGACTCGCTTTGCTTTTAAATATTTGTGCAAAACTTACGTAATGTTTGTATATAAAAATTATTACAGCTTTCAATGCCGCATTTAGCAGTGTTAACTTAGAAAAGACAAAATGATACGCTGTATTCTCCCCAAACCTTTAAACCGTCACATCCTCTTAGTCTTCATTTGCAAGCGTCTCAGTGGACAGCCAGATTTTGGCACCACTTAAAAATTTGCTTAAAGGTGTTCCCAGAATGCTCCGCCTGCACAGGTTCCCTACAGGAGAAAACGGGAATGAGGAGGAGAGAAAGTCTGGGGCCCCAGAGGTGTCATTCACACTATTTGCTCTGAAGTACATCCTGCTTTGATCCAGTTCCGAGCAGCTGCCTTGCAAAGAAGAGTTGCTTTTGTGCTGCCGAAGATTCCGGTTTAACATGTCTACTTCATCTGCCAGCAAAGAAACTTTATGGAAAGCAGTGATGAAGCCACCATGATTAATCTGGGCCTCAGGAACCCAGCGGAAGTAGCACAGTTTCCACAGTTTTATTTGTGTTCCAGAGATACGGGGTAGAATTACGCCGTGCAAATCAACAGGCTTTGCAAACCAGTCTCTGAAGTACTGTTCCATACTGTTACTCTGACTCTCTGTTTGCTGTAAAAAGTCTGGTTTCAGTTTGAGTATCAGAGAGTTTCTTCTTGGAAGGAACTCCTGTTCACTGATGATTCCATTTTTTAATGCTGGGGGGACACCTCGCAATGTGGAGCTGTAGTTTTTCTGCAGAAAAGAAATACTGGTAATTTTCCAGTTTTATGCTGATCTGAATAGCACACTTCCCTGAGCTGCTCGGATGCATCATCCAGAGAAAAGGATGTGACCTTGCAACAGTTCTGAGCTTGCGAGTCACTGCTGCAGGGCTCACAGGGCAAACAGTGTGGCCACATAGCGTTTTCTAGACTTTCTAAAACAATGAATGATTGAATTAAGCAGTATTCACTGAAAAAACTGACAGCCCTGGGGGAAAAACGTGGCATGTCATCGCTTTTCCATAGGTGAAATGCAAATGTCGGCAGTGAGCTCAGCCGTATCGGAAAATGTCCTGGAACACACGGCTCAACAATTTACGTCTTTACTTCTACAGAAAATAATTTCTTTAGGCTGGGAAGCTAAGGGAATTAATGCTCCTATTGCTAAACTGAGTGTGTAAAACGCTATATAACTGTACATTTTTAAGCATTAACACCGTTGGTTAAGTAGAGAGTTCACAGACAGACATTGCTATACTTACCTGGTTAAGTAGAGAAACAGTCCGTTCACAGACAGACATTGCTATACTTACCTTTGAGCGTTTAAAAGTTTTCACTGCTCCATTCTGTACACATGGTGCGCTCTTTCCAACATACAAAGGGTTGTGAAAGAGCAGGCGATCCCTGCTTGTAAACTGAAGAGACCAGTCCCAAACACAAGGAAATCTGAGGCCCTTCTCATCACCCAGCTGAATATTTTTGCTTATGGCAAACTCCTGCAAGAAGTTAACATTCAGGCATATTAAAAATCAAAGTAAGCATATTCACAAATCTTAATTATAAACCAGTGCATAACTATTGGGGAAGGAAAGGCAGGGATATAATTTAGAGGTGGCGGCAGGTAAAAGCAACAGAGCAGCGAGACAGTCTGCTGCTGGAGAAAACAGCTGTACCCTCTTTTCATTTCATGGAATCACAGAATGGTTAGAGTTGGAAGGCACCTTAAAGATCATCTAGTTCCACCCCCCTGCCCTGGGCAGGGACACCTCCCACCAGCCCAGGTTGCTCCAAGCCCCATCCAGCCTGGCCTTGAACCCCTCCAGGGATGGGGCAGCCACAGCTTCTCTGGGCAGCCTGTGCCAGTGCCTCACCACCCCCACAGTAAAGAATTTCTTCCCAGTATCTAATCTAAATCTCCCCTCTTTCAGTTTAAAGCCCGCTCAGGGGGCTCAGGACTAATGCTTACTTGGCAAAAATTACTTTTCAATGATATTGTTTGTTTGTTTACTTGTAAATCCCCCAAACTGTTATTTTGAGAATACAGTAATGGTCCCTCAATGCGCTACTTCTTTGTAAGGTAGCTACTGACAACTTTAAAGGGAAAGTATTTAACAAAATAACTAAGTTTTACTTTTATCAGCCATCAAATGTTTTCTACACACAGTTCTGATAAGCTCCAGTTTTCAAAATCCAACTCAAGTGTTCAGTTTTCTAAATACCTTCATTTGGCATTACTATTAGAAGGTCATGCAGGCTCTTCCAACTTTTTCAACCATTTAAACAATTATGTCGAGATTTCAAAGTTTGCCTGAAGTGCAAAATTCCTGTCATTCTACCTTATCAGTTCCACATATAAATCTGTTTCCTAGAGGAGTACAAATAATAATGTGCAATAACTATGCTTTTCTAGAAGAAAATAAAAAAGAAATTCAATAGACTTTCTTCTTGAATAGTTAGTTACTGTCTATGCAAAGATCACCTGAAAGGACATTCTGATCATATTCATCTGAGGAGCAGAATATTTTGCCCTGAACAGAGTGTGACGTTTTGAAAAACATAAAGAAATACCATTTAGTTGTGATGCTGTTATTTCCAGAAGGGCACCCTAAAGTCTCTTACTTGAAAAGCAGGTGTAACACTTCATACTCACAGTGCTTTCCTTTACTCGCTGATGAGGACAATTGAAAAGGAAAGTGCCAAACAGGGAGATACGTGCGCTGTCGTACAATATGGTCAAGTACACTTCCGAAAACTCGAAGGCTGCTGGGTATTGTTCTAGCAGCTGCCAAACACAGTCAAGAAACATCAAGAACAAAGGAGACTGCGAAAAGAAACAGAGAATTATTGGATTTAACAAAAGCTTTTTCCAAGTCATACCAATTTCTTTGCAGTTAGTGCTCCACAGGAGTATCCAGCTACACCTCTGGTATGCACCTCAACAGGGTAAACTTGGAGTAAATTTGGAGTATTGTATTTTTTATAATTTTATGCAACTAATACCCTCTTTTCCTGTTTAGCCACTTTCACAAGCAACTATGGCAACTGGCTTTCTCAGCATTACCTTTCCACAGCTTTCCCTTCTCTGTAATTGCCAGTCAATTCTTTCCTGGGCTCTCTTCATACTCGTGTGGCTGCAAAAATGCTTTCTGCCCTCTTGTATGTCCCTCATAATTTCCAAATTAGCGCTTGTATGAGCCTTCCTTGCTACTTGGCCTTAGTTTCACAATGTGTATACTTCCTTCTTGTTCGAAACGACTGGAAAGCTTATGATTCAGCCACGTTAACTTCTCACTCCGCTTTCTAGCTCTTTCCACAGCGGCCCATGAATGGCAAAAGAATAAACTATCACTTATATAAAGTGTTAGAAATATTTTCCTCTTCCCAGTTTCTCTCTTCTGTATATCCTTTCCTAGGGTCAAAATATCTGCTTTCTCATTATTTCCTCCATCGTATTTCCATTTCTTTACCCCTTAATGCATTTTCTCTGCTTAGTGCTCAGTGTCCTCAGTTTACCTGTTGGCTCCACTCTCTGGGGATATTACTCTTCTGTGACTCTCGGGCATTGTCCCTGAAGAAGGCTGCTAACCTTGGGTCCTCTATTTTTCCCACTGCAATTACAAGTCTCTCCTTTGCAACGAAGAGCCCAAATAAAAGTAGCTGGAAATACTGGAAATCAAGCACTGCGCTACCCTCTATTAATGTGTTTGGCAGCTGTGTACCAGTCCATAAAGCTGCGGTGCTTCTGTCAGCTCAATACTGCCTATTGATGTGACTTTACATTCCAGAAAATGGGGATGAAAACAGATACCCATGGTAAAACAAACAACCCACTCCTATCCCCCTTTTATTTCAATGTAAAATGTGGGCTGAGCGTTTGTACCAGTGGGACCTTTTCATGTATAACACTGAGGCAATATAAAAACCCAGCAACCTCTGATTGCACCTGGTGTGTGACCGATTCTCACATGGCTACAGATAATAAGGAAAACACATCGCAATCCTGGACAAGGGCTCATTTCTCTGACATTAGTTTCATGAGATTTGAAAGTATTACGAAATATTTTTACTTTTAGATTTCTCTGTGAATAAATGTTCAGGCTGATATTAACAAGATACTGTTATCCCATACCAATACAATTCACTTTTACCTCTTTGTCAGATCTCTTTAAGTGGTTACACCTATCTAAAAACTGGTATCCTGCCATGACCCATTCCTTCTGTATTAAGCTTTGAAATCCAACAATTGTTCGGAAATGGGGATCCAGCATGACTTGAATGAGAGAAGCAGCAAGACAGCTCAGGTCCCGTCCCTCTTCCTCTGTGAATAACATACAGAATGTATGAAACATATAAGGTATATATGCACATATAGAGAATTAGATCTCAAAGAGCAAGAAGTGGCAACTAGGTCTAGTGTGTTTCTTTGAATTTCTTTTAAAACATGCTTTCTGCTGCTGTAATTGTTCTCATAGTTTCAAACAAAACCAGAAAAAAAACCCACCTTTTTTTTTAACCAAGACTCATACTCTAGAAATGTTCCTGCAGTAACCAGCACAACAATGCCTTCATCAAGAACAAAATACCCACCCGAATGCTTGATATTTAAACCGAGATGTGATGAGAAGGAGGGTGTTCATGCTGCTGGAAATTTTCAACCTACTTTCCACCCTTAAGCAGTTTTTGGAAGGCCATTATATGAGTGGCATATACCACCTGAACGGGTCTTGTAAAAATTACAGAAACGACAACATTTCTGATCTCGATATGAGCAAGTTTTTCAGTGTCTTTTTTTTCTGGAGTATCTGTTTGCACTTACACAACAGCAGCCACTGTCAGTGAAATACTTTTGTATATAGGATCTCTGAGTAAAACTGGTATTGCTTATGCACAGAGTATTAGCCCAATTAACAACGTACAAAACTGCACCCTAAAGTTTTGATTCTGTCACATCATTGTCAGAATAAAACCCACAAAGACTCAAAGTGAAATATTTTTTGATGCTACAGTTCAGATACATAACAAAAGTATTTTCCTTTCTAATTCCTCAAATGCCTAAAATATTTAGAAGTGATGGGGTTTATGTATAAAGATTACAGTTGATTTTATCTAAATGTGTGTCGTGGTTTGGCCTCAGCCAGCAACAAAGAACCACGCAGCCGCTCGCACAACTCCCACAGTCGTGGAAAAAGAAAATGACAGGGCCAAACTCGTGGGTTAAAAGAGTGCAATTTAACAGAACAGCAAAAGGAAAAGACGAAAACGCGATTACAGTACCGCCGCGCAGCGCACCGACCGGACCCGCACCGCCGCAGCCCACCCCCGAGTGGCGACTCCTCTCCTCGCCCCGGCAGCGCCTCTTATAGCCCGGGCAGGGGTCACGTGGGATGGAATACCTGCCCCCTGCCGGCTCCTGGGGAGATTAACCCCATCCCTGCCGCAACCAGGACAATGTGTTTATTTACGTTACCATACTAATGCTAAGAATTACAGCATGCTATACGGTTGTATTACCTTGCAGAACTACAGAAACGTGCTTACACTCCATCATATATACAAGCTCAGCAGAATGCTTAAGAAATGATCTAGACGGGGAAAAGAAAGTGATACAACAGTTAATATAACAGGTTCACACTTTAGAAGGAAAAAAATTTGGGAAATCTGTATTTACCTAACTCATATATTAAACCAGAGAATCCTTCAACCAATTCACTGCTTATTTACACTGAAAGCTTTTCACATCTCATTAACTATCATTTTATTAATGGTACAAACCTAATATACTCTAACCAGTGAGTATTTTCCAGGGAGGATAGCCACTTCTCTTCAGTTTCTTCAAAAGGCTCTGCAACAAGGAAAGTAATCACATTGCAGAACAACTTCAAATAACTACTCCTGTTAGCCAGATCTATTAGAATTTGTTGTATTTCAAGAAAATAACCACCATGAAAGGAGGACAGTCCAGCATACCGTTAACACACAGCTGTTTGAGTTTGATATGTGCAGCCTGGATTTCCTGGATGTTGGGGAGACACTTGTCCAGATCAGATTTGTAAACGTCACTTCTCAGGGGATGGCTTCGAGTTATTGCACTGCAAATCCTAAGTACGAAAAAGAATCAGCCATTTTATTATGGCAGAGGAGAGAAACCGTCTTTGAAGACATATGCCACAGTCTGTAACTGCAAACAACTAAAACCACATAAAACATGCACGTTATTTTTAAGAAAAAGCTTTCTACTTTATATTCAGGAGATATATTGCTCCTCCCACAAAGCTATTGACTCAAATATTTCTGGTATCTGCTAGTTACAAAACAAAAAAATGGAAACGCTACATGATTAAAACAATACATTTGGGAAATTAAAGTCTGAGGCTGACTTACAATTAAACAGCTCTGTTTAACTTTCCACAATTTTTAGTAAGACTTATCTATGCTAAATAAGCAGATCATATATAAAGTTTATAAAGCCGGGAAATCCGCCACGGTTTCAAATAAAACTCAGAGCTCCAGCCTCACACACATGCATTCGTACTACTACAAAAAGTTACCCTACAAATTACATCAAAGAACAAAAAATTACCAAGCTAGTAAACCACTTATGCAAGGCTCTAAATACCTTCATCTTTCATCAAAGACAGTGAATGACAAACTTTTCACCAAAATACCATGTGCATCGTGGCACCGAACCTATAGAACTGTATTTCCCAATGCCACAAATAAATGAAATCATTTTTACTGTGTCTTGCTGAAGCGCTAAGAAACTCTCCCCAATGTAACTTGTATTACAGTAACATCAATAGAAAAGATCTATTCTTCAGATAAAAGCCTGATCCTTTTATCTGAATGACTAGCTGCCTAAAAAATAAACATCCCTTAAAATCTGAAGAATTATTCAGTATAAGAAACAGAAGTGGACCTTGAATAGAAATTGTGCCACAACTGTCTTCAGAGAAGAGCTCCTCAAAAGTTATTGCATTACAACATTATGAAGCAAGTATCCTCTCAATTACCAATTGCTGCTGTATGTTACACAGTCACCACTTGTGTTATCTTATGTGTCTGATTAAAGAATAACGTAACTCATCATTTACCTTTGATCAATTCTTCTTTGTTGCAACACATCTTTAATGTTGGCCATTCTTACAAGGGCACTCCCATTAGGGTGATTCCAGGACCACAACTAATATGGGGAAAAAAACACAAAAGAAACAACAAAATAATGCAGGTTAATGTTATTCCATAGAATTTTTTTTCTTAATGCTATACCTAAAACTACGTTAATTGGCATACATATCTTTAAGATTAATATTGCACAGTATGAGTCCAAGAACAGTAACAGAATAAAGACTACACTTACTGGCATTCGTCTCCCAATAAAAGAGTAGGAGTATAGCTTAAGGTCTTGATCTGCTAAGGAAGATGGAACCACAAAATATTCTGGAAGGCTTGGGGAAAAAATACGATAGAAAAGGTTACTTTTCCATACATATTTTACCAGCTTTTCTCTTGTTGCAATGCTGTCTTACCAACTCTGTTTAACTATAACGCACCAGCCCCTAATACCGCAGGTTGTCCAGTATGTCTGCATGATCTTACATACCATTGGTTCAGCTCATATCTATTTGTTTAGAAACTGCATGTTTCAGAGGGAAGTACAAAAGCATGAAAGCAACGGATGCCAAAATATGACATTTCCTTTAATGACAACACTTGCAGGATCTTTCAGCTGAGGGCCTCTCCAGAGAGCGGCACATTTAAGAGGTGAAGTACACAGTTATGTAGGATGGAGGCTTGGTAGAGAAGAGAGGAAAAAGACAGTATAATTGCCTTGTTTTCTTCTACCTGCGTTATAAGAAAAACTTACCAAGTAGATATCATATAACCTTCATTGACTGAACAAACTCTCCACTCTGATGCACCTGTCCTTTTGATTTCTCTATCCCAATCAGAGTATGTTTCAAACAAAGGTGTCTGCTGGCCACTGGCACTGCCGATGCCACCACCACCACCTCCTGGGTCTATTCCATTCACCTTCTTTGCTAGGAAAAGAAAATTCATCAATGGGCATTAAAAAAAAAGAGAAAAAAAAATCAAACTCTTCACCTTCCTAATTATGAGAATGAGCCATTAGCATCAGGACTACCGCTACCTATTTCTGTATTACAACACATCAGTGCTTTAATGACAGGTTGGCGATACGTGATGATGCAAATGGTTTTTTCCTGCAATTTCAACAGAGGAGCAACATAAAATTGGTATGTTGTGCTGCTTGATAGAAAGCAAGACATACTATACTAACACTCAGGAACAAATGTTATCTTCAGTCACTGGATTTCTCTCTTCAATATGCCCAAGTTAGCGATGTTTTAAAAACATGAACCCTTTATAGGCTACCCTTTAATTAGGTACCTTATGAAGAAAGCAAAATAAAAATTTGCTGTATTAACAGCAAATAAAATAAACTGAAGGCTAGGTTAAAATATATATATATATATTTATATATATTTATTTATATCCACACGAAAAGATGGCCTACCATTTTGTGGCTAGGGACCAAGAAGATTAAAGAGTCTGTTAGTAAAACAGAAGGATCTCCTTTGCTGGGCATTCTTTAGGTGCCAAGGAGGCAGTCAGCTGTGTCAAAGGAGACTACATTTCATTTCTTGACACTTGAAAATAAATTTTTAGATGAAAGTGAAATAAATCGAGACTCAACGCTACTACCTCCCCCACGAAAGCTCCTAGCTTTAACAAGAGCCTGTAACGATCGAAGGGGTGGCCCAAACAAAGCAGAATACAGCGTTACGGCTCTACTGTCGCCTCAGTGATTGTGTACTTTCTGCCCTCTCTATCAACTTCATTCTTGCACTAGTACTCGGACTACTCGTTTTTTTCTGAAGAAAACTAGACTAAAATCGGAATGAAGATGTTCAAAGGTAGCATATGGGGAAATATGATAATTACCAAAAAAAAGTTACAGTTTTGCTGTTCAATGGCAGGATATATAATTATCAAATACAGCCTGGGAAAAAATGATATACATATACAGCAGAGCAATGCAGGTTCTTTATGTTCCTCAAGAAGCACAAAGACAGTATTTCAACTTTACTTTGCTGGGACCAGCAGGGATAGAGAGTCATAAAACACAGGACTGGAACTGGAAGAGCAAAGTCAGAGATGGACGCTACAGACACCAGGGGTCACAGCAACAAAACGCCCCAACCCAACCCAGCAGTATTTCAAACTCTGTTCTCCAGCAACTGCAGCACAGCAGAACAAATATCTTTTGCCGCTCTGGTCTGCTGCTCCAGAGGAACAACATTTTTTACCCACCTTATAAAATTGTTCCACTAGGTATTTTTCCATACAACACATGGTATTTTAAGGACAGAGTAAAGGCAACTTTGTGAGACACTAGCATTTTGTTCACACTCCGCTTTAACATTTTATCTGCAAATTGGCTTCCTCCCTCGTGCTTTATAACACTAAAGTACATGGACCTTAATAACTGCCCAAGTTTTATCAAGTAAGAAATTCTATGTGCAATTACGTACGCAATGTAATCACATGCACATGTACTTGTGCACGCACAGGGCAGTCACGTAGGCGCCTGTGTGAAAAACATGCATTTTTGTGCAAATTTGAAGGCCTGAGCTCATAATTCCCCAAGATTCAAGTTTTGTAACAGGCAGATCAGTGGTTTCTAATGCCAGCTGCTGAGTACATATTTCAGTACCACAGAACTACATCAATGGCACTTTCTCTGTTTGGAGGCTTGTTACGCTAGAACTGACGCTTTTCAGCTGTGTATTGGCTGGGGAACACTAGGCAGTGACCGCACAGCATTACACTAGAAACCAAGTTCCAAAGGCATCTTTTTCAGGCTTACCTAACTGACAAGGTTCAGTTGGAGATTGGCCTTGAGCAGAGAGGGTGTGCTCCAGCTCAGCAGGGGTGGTGGAGGTTTTGGGTGGTAAGAACTGCCTAGTAAGCCTCTAGGAAAGAAGGTTTGGAGTCCCAAGTTGCACAAATCCTCCTGCAATACCACCAGAAGAGAAACTTATTCCCAAAAGAAGGGCAGGTGAACAAGCCTGCCTGATGGGAGATTAGCTAGGTACCTAGAGTACCAATAGAGACATACAACGGGAGGATCGAAGCGTGAATTGAGAAATAGGAGTATTCATGCTGACATAAGTGCTGACATAGGTAGTTTTGTTTTGTTTCAGACAGGAAAGACAGTTCTTTCAATTTTGGTCATTAATGTCTATCACAATGAATGACTTATAACCCAAAGTAAGAGGTTGGGTGCAGGACAAGCCAATTTTATTACCCCTGGAGAAAGCCTCAAATGCTTTTTGCCATTGCTTCTAGACTGAAGTTGTACTAAAATTACATCTTATGAAATAGGAAAAAAAAAATCAAACAACTTTCATACTTACCTGGATTATGATACATTTCCCCAACATACTCAAACGCAAAGAGAAGCTGAAGATCCGTTGGCTGAGAATAATGAGCTATGGCAAGGCACACCTAGGAAAGAAGCATTTATTACTGTTAGCTTAGAGACAGTTTATTGCCCTTAATTATGACAGCGTGAAATACACAAAGCAAAAGTTAAAAATCAGTCTTCTGATGGATTATTTCCATATTTTATTTGAGAGGAGTGAATTATATAGTTAAATATACTCATATTTGCTGAGAGACCATTACTGTAATTCTAGCAGGCGAGTTCACGACCATCTTTTAAGAGTAATTAACTGATGAAGGGCAGGCTAAGGTTTTGCAAGAACCGTCAGACTGCAACAGGCATCCCTAAATGTGATTCTCTGTATCAACAGAGACAAGCAAGGGCTTGGAGCTACTGAGCCGTGTCTGTCCACATGCACGTAGATGTAAGGCAGAGAACAGAAGAGTACAGCACACAGGTGATGACCACAGTACAGCAAAATCACATTCGTAGTTGGTCTTTTGAGATTGTATTTTTAAATAAATAAATAGCACTTATCAACGTAGCATAAGAACGGCCATACTGAGTCAGTTCAAAAGGTCCAGCCTAGCACTCTGTTCGTGACAGGGGCCAGCAACTGATGCTTAAGGAAGAGAGTAAAAACAGAGCAAGCATATAATGAAATTTTATCATTATATTTTTCAACAGTTCACAGTTCAGGCACTTCCAGAACTAAAATTTGGTATCAGTATTCCACAGCATTTGACAGATATTTCTTCTATAAAGTTGTCAATTGGGGCAAGAGGTTTTTGAAGTGAGACTTCTCTTTAAAAAGCCCTGATGGTTCTTTCCTAAAGTAGCATATTTAACCAAAACTTTGTATCTAATTACATTTTTATTATCTTTTCCACTAATTCACCCCATATAGGCATCAGGCTTAGCAGTCTGTGCTACTCAAAACTCAACTTTCAAAAATTTCTGCTCTTGGAAGGGAAAACAAGAGGTTGCTCTTTGAAGACTTCTAGGACCTCTGTCAATCCTGCATCTCATTGAGTTGTATTCCAAAATTATGAAGGGCATTGATGAATATAAATAAAAAGCAAATTGTTACTTGGAAATAAGTAATTCATGGTGGGAGATGTTTTCTTCATGTTAGTCATCTGTAGCCTGTTTGTCAGCTGAATGGCAGATTCTCCACCAATCTCCAATTTCAATAGAAAGTGAGTTTTTAGGGTAGGTGCTTTTGCCAAGTGTGGGGGATCTCTGCAGTTAATTAAGCCTGCCAGTAATCACCCCCTTCCCAGTCCGAGCTGATCTTGAGAACTGAAACACCAGCTAAACTTTCTGAGGGCAGCAAGATGTCAGCATTATTCAATTTTGGCCCAGCCCTTGTAGGTTCTGTCCTAGATGACTGGATTTCATTACTGAAGAAACCCACTTGTAATTTTTAGATGCCTGCAGGTTTACAGCAAGTTCCAACACTGCCTCTGACAATCTGAGTCATTAATCAGGTTTAACCAGGCTGAGTCACAAGCCCTGCCCTGCAAAGGGAAATTCAGCAGGGATTTAAATTGAGAGAGATGTCTCTTTAAATGTGGATAGTCACTAATAAGTACAAAAGATTTGACAAAAACCCTAGTATCTAGAAGAATCAAATTCAGGAAGAAAAAAAAGACCTTTCAAGTAGAGCTTGGCACTGTTATTCTCTAAATTTCAGGACTTGATTTGGAGTCCTTAGCTTTGCCTTCTTCCCTCAGTATTTGCTTCTCCATGTTCCTAAAATGTACCTGCCTTATCTCTAAAGAAAATATTTAATGAAAAGGAGGCTGTAAAACACAAAACTCTATCCTACATGTTCAGATACAGAAATTTCACGTGTCAAAGTTTTTAATTAGGGACATAGTATAAGTTCACATTATTACCACCTAACATTTTCCCTTTCCATTTTCTTCCTTCCCATGTTGACACAATTTATTCATTGTTTAGCAGTTTTGGATATTATTTTTGAAAAAAATTCTGTGCATCCAAAAAATTGTTTTCTGTTAGTGAAAGAAAGTTTTCTTATTGTCAGAGACAAAAGAAAGATTCGCATGACACACAACTAGAGGAATAAAAGTGTCACTGGGAAACAGTCCAGCATGACTTTTCAAACAAACATTTATAAGCTGATTTCCAGGATTTAGTAAAACTTTTAAGAACTACCATGAAGTAACTGGAAGCCATGCACATTTTATTAAATCTTGCGATTTAAATGTACAAATCAAAGCTGAAGAAGCCAGCTATTCCATAGTACTTGGCTGCTTCTAACAGACTACTTTTGCCTATCATTGACAATGAAATAAAATGGAAACCTGTGTATGTACATGTTTTTACTTCCATTTTTCTATGTAACTTTTCACTACGGTAACTAACAGAGCTACTCCTCATCTTCATTTATGGAAGTAAAGGATGAAAAGCCTTTTACTATGCTGGTCTACTCTCAAGGCTTGAGGATGAGCTGCAAGACATTAAAAAATGCCACTGTGCTGCCAAGTAACACAATAGAAATACAGTAAAACCTATTTTTAAAAGCAGCAGCTGAAGTCTCTGTCATTTACTTGCCACATTTGAGAAAGAAAGTATGTGTGTGCTGTGTTAAGAGGAGTAAAATTGTGTGGGGGAGATGGTGAGCATTCAGATCTAGTTCCCAAAAATGAGACCATAGCTGTGCTTTTGAACCCAGCAGCCGAAAAATGCTCCCAGGTGTTCCACAGTATACACAAAACTCACACCACCAGGTACTACATGGGTGAAACAGTCTACCTGTGGGTTACAATACAGGTTCAGGACCTCTATTTCTGTCATTAAAAAAAAAATATTTATCCTGCTACTGTCTTCATTTTTACATTTTAGACAAATTCCACTCACACACACACTAAACAAGTATTAAAGACACACTCGTTTTCAGTTTATTCCTCCCTAAATCCATATAGTAGTTTTATTGTCTGAAAGTTTCAAGAGACAAGCACATTCCACAGATCTCAGCAGATTATCATCCTAAGTAGAAAGCTCTCAAATTGGAAGACAATCATGTTTTACAGGAAATGTTCTCATATCAAACTGAAAAATGTTTGGTATTTTTGCCAATTTACAATTGTGTAAAGCTGAAGATATTTAGGCTCAGTCAAATAACAAGAGAATAGGCTGCTTGTTGGAAAGTTCATTTATTAAAAGCAGTAAACACAATGGCTGTAATTCTTTCATAGTACAAAGGCCACTTCCCTATGTCAGCGTCCCCTGTTCAACCCCTGTCTGAGAAAAATAAATGGTACTTTCAAGGGCAAGCCTTCCTCTTCTTCAGCGGGAATTTTACCAAGGACAAGAGCTTCAAAATATTGCTAATGCTCTTGGAAAAGATCATTCTGAACAGTCTTAAACATAAGGTATGTTTAATATCTTAAACGTATTTAAGACATCTAAGTTAGCATAGCCCTTCACTCCACCTGCCTCCCTAAGCCAGGCTACCTGCCCTATGACCTCACTGGAAGGATACTACTGCCGTTCCCGTTCTGAGTAGACAGAAAAGCAGAAAGTCAGGTAATCAGATTGAATCCCACGGACAGAATTTGTGAATCTCCCTGGGCAGGAAGTCTTCTTGGGCAAATAAGCTTTTAGGTAACAAGACTTCCAGCCCTAACCATCGTGCACGTTCTCCTACTAGCCGCTAAGCTACAAATTGTCTAATTGAGAGCGGCTTTTTTTTTTTCCTTCTATAAAAATTCCAATACCAGCTATACATAACAGTTAATTTGGTTTGAGTACAAGTAATCTACACAAGAGGAAACAGTACAAGGATTTCAGAAGCTGAAGCAACTTTTTACATATCAGGATCCTTGTTTGTACAAGAATATGTCTGAATTCTAAGAATAGCTTTCCTTAGACTGGAGAGAAATATTAAAATACATTTCTACTTTTTAGAATACCTTTAGGTAAGTTTACTTCTGAAAAAAGTTTTCTTCACTCCCTCCAACCCCACTCCAAAAACCATAAAGATAATAACATCTTCTCATGCATTCCCAGTGTCTTGAGAAATTACCAATTTTGTGATCTGCATAAACAATTAGAACAAGGTAATACAGAAGTATGAAAGGGAAAAAAAAAAAAAAGACATTACAAGGGGACAGGATCATTTGTCCAAACCTCTGAGTTACATATTATTCTTCGTAACAATTAGGAAAAAATTGTTCTGCTCCATCCCAAGTGTTATGACGTGTGAGAAGGCTGGTTTTGATTGCACAGGAAACAAGATTTGAGATAAATAATTTCCCTTATGTTTTGATTAAGCATGTGTTTCTGAAACTGCTCTCATACTCATTTAAAAAAGCTTCCTGAAGGAAAAGAGCTGAGGGGAGTTCCAGAAGAGAAAGGGACTGAGAAAATGGAGATATATTTAGGAAACAGGAGATTATAGGGTGTGTGCCATTCTGGTGCACTGCCAAGGTTCACATGCGTGGCGAGGCAACACGCTATCCATCAGCTAACAGCCGTAAGATCTAAAGCCTCACCTTTTCACACATTTTAATTTCTTGGTCTAACGTCAAGTATTGTAGCGGCTAGAAATTAGCAGGAGTTTTCAGTTTGACTGTTTGTTGTGATTTTTGGAACAAAATCATTCCTTTTCCTTTAAGGAATGTGAAATGCTTCTTCTTTCACGCTGCCTAACTTAAGACTTCCCCAGCTTGCTTACCCTTGCTTCCCCATCCTCCACTTCCTCCCACACCCATCTGGCTTTCCTTCCTTTGGAGACTCGATAGCTTTATTTTAGAGACAAACCAGAATTAAACTGTTAAATAGTGATGAGTGCGAGTTTCCATTCCCTCTATTATTCCTTAACTCTTGTCTCCCAAACATCCATTAATAAAAACAAGGAAGGAAATATTTACTTGACTGGTTAACGTTGAGACAGTATTTTATTAGCACGTACTGGCTGCAACTGATGTTGAGGGTATCTTTCTAATAGAACTGATTTTTAAGCTTCTTTGTAATAATTTGCCCCAAAATAAACTAATTAACCTCAAAATATAATGCATTCTTCCAATTTTGTTTCTGCTTAAAAGGTAGAGAAAGACACCTCTGAAAGTTCTACCAATGTTACCCACGCATCATGTCTCTGTGCAATCAAGTCAGTCAGACTGTCCACATCTGAAGCCTGACTGCTTCCAAACTTGGAGCCTTCTTTTCACACTTTTTGAAGAGAGACTCAGAATACTCTCTATTCTACACAGCTTAATTAGCGAGGGTTATTCTCCCTTATGCCCTCTTCAGCAAATATAGACACTTCCTTAGGAACAGATTACATTCCCTTTGCCAACCCCAATTTATGTAACTGAATGCTGTTGAGTATTTCCATCGCACTGAAGGAAACTATGCATGAAACAAATCACTCTAAAAAGTTAGTATCTATTCTCCTTGTAACTATTTCAAATATTTAAAGCGCATTTAAAAATAATAATAATTAAGTGTATTGGTTTTATTTCTTTAACTATCGCTCTAAACAGAACATCTGCTAGCATCTGGCAACAAGTTAGAGCCATTTATGCTCCCACAGTTTCAAGTGTATACCTTAGAAGGTAGATATTCCACTTTGACCTATCAGTGCTTTATAGATAGGATGATACTCCTCTCTATTACTGGGACGTCAATTAGTTAGAAGTCTCCCTGCTCTGATTTGTATAGCTGACTGTATTTCTGTAAAGTTTGCTAAAGGAAGCTATTTATGATTTATAGAGCACTAACATGCAGGTCTCTTGCTTTACAGAACAGAGATTGCAATGCTACCTATAACATCACCTTTCCTTCTGCTTACTTTAAAAACAAGTGAAAAAACCTTATTCGAAAAAACTTCGGTCATAAATATTTCAGACATAATTTTAATTACAGCCTGTACAATTCACTGATTCCATTCAGAAATTCTGAGTTCTGCACTTTTTCAACACTAAGCACCCTAGAAAACCTTCATAAAAAAACATAAGCACAATTTATCCAGTTCATTTTTTACTCAGGAGGTCATACCTAGCTCCAAAAGGAGCATAAGCTAACTTGTCAGCAGAAAAATATAGCTGACAATTATTTTGATTTTTTATTTATTTATTTATTTATTTAAGAGATGACTGGAGATTAGGCCCCCAGGTAAAAAGGAAAGCGGAGAAGCTGGAGGGAAATCCAGCGGTGGGCTGCCCAAGATGACTATGGTCCTAAAGTACATTTTCTGAAGAAACTGGGCTCATTTAGCTGTGCAGTAATAAGACTGCAGGAAACCACTACTAGGAAGGTAGTTATAGACTTAGTCTTAACAAGATGACACAATGGACAGCAGCCAGAAACTCATCTTGAGACATTCAAGTTGCACATCAGGAAAAACATACAGCACTGGAACAGGTAACCCACAGAGGGGGAAAGCTCTCCATCCTTGGTGGTTTTCAAGATACAACTGAACGAACCCGCTGCTAACCTGATCTAATCCTGGCAACTCTGAAGAGAAAGGTGGACTAGGTGATCTCCGCTGGCCCCTCCCATCTAGCACCTCTGACTCCATGGCCAGTTCTCTACTACAACACGCTCTGGGTCAGAAGACAATGCTAGCACGCTCAGCCAAAGAGAAGGGCAGGAATTCCCTCTCATCAGAGCTCAGTTAAAGTATAAGTCTTGGTCCTCTCTACAAAAGTTATGCACACACAATTACTTCCAAGTTTTCATGCAGCAATGTTTTCATGCACAAATAGCTGGATGTAAATATATATTGAAGTGGCCCTTCAGAACTATAAGGGGATCTGACCACCTTCCTTTGTTTTTAAACATCAGGACAACCTTGCTAATATATACCACTTGAAGGGCAGGAACAGAAACCAGATAAAAATCTTTCAAGAATGTGGTGCTAGCATGCCATTTAAATGCCAGAAAGAACAAAACAACTCCATTCAATACGCTGGGTAAGACCATTCCAGTTGAGTTCACCAGCATCCCAAAATAATTTAAGCAAAATCCCGATAGAAGAAACCTGACCTAAGGACCTCCTCGTTTTAGATGTTTATATTTTAATTCCAACGGGAAAATGTTATTATAGAACCGTTAGATTAGGTTAACAGAGACTTATCTCCCTTCAGTAAAAGTCTGCTTCGGTGATACACCCACGCAAAGTTGCCGTAACCTACTTGATGCGTCAAAACTGCAATAGCAGCCACACAAGTTTCCTTCCACCCCTCTAGTGAGGCATTCTGGTATTTGAATACGTCAACTGCTACACTTGTGGTCACCACCAGTACCATCTTTATAATCACACAGATTCAGATCTTTCTTTCCTATCAAAAGAAATCACATTAGGTCAAGTAATTACAAATGTATAAAGCAAGTGTTTTCATAAAAAGGTTTCACTATTTGGTCTTGCGTAAGTAAACGCAGCACAAAAAGTGTTAATGAGATGCTGAGTTTACACGCTCTCCCTCCCTCCTCCAGGCTAATCACACTTCTTAGCTGCCACAGCCAATTAGAAACAGTTGCTATAAAGATATGGCAGCAGTCAGGCTGCTCCAGGGAGATTTCAGAGAAGCTGAGAAACGGGAATTGACTGCTGAAAGATTGCCAAACATGAAAGGTTACAAACAGCAAAGGCAGCAGGCAGGGAGGAACCTAGAAAAGGAGCAGGGAAAGAACAGCCCGCTTGTTACTGGACTTCTGCCCAGGGGCATGTAGGCCAGGCTGAGAGGTGAAGAAGGGATGAACTGGTTCATCAGTTACTCAGTTGGTAACCGCAAACAGACTTATGTCTGGGCAGATGGCTCTTAGGACTTACAGGGTTAAGCTCAAACTTTATCCCACCGAGAAGGGGAATTCTTAAGCTGTGTGAGCAAATTGGGTCATTTCTTACGAAAGGACTGCTGTGCCACGCCTGGCCAGGAAGGGGTGCCATGGAGGTCAGAGGAGCTCTAACTCAAATAACTCATCCCACCCATCTAGAAGAGGGAAGCCGGTGAGCTAATGTCGCCACACAGACTAACCATCTCTGAGTAGCAGAAACTTATTTGGACTTTACTGTGTTAAATAACATTGTATGATTTTCTTGAGACTTGTGACAACAAGTGTTAAAGCTGGGGAAGGAATGGTGTTTCTAGGAATGTACAAACAGAAGTAATTCCTCTTGTCATGAGGCAAGCAAGTCTTTCTAAGAAAATGTTGAGAAAGAGCAGATAGTTCTACGTAGATTAGAGAAAGTGACCATTCCAAGAGCTCACTGGAAGACTTGCTGTGTGAAGCAAATAAGTGTACATATAAGATAGTACACTTTACCTTTGGGTAAGTTAAGCTTATGACTTTCAGAAAATGTATCAAAGTTTCAAACATTTTCCATAAAAATGTAAACATCTGTTGTTGTACAGCTGCAATGCAGTATTCTCATTCCAATCTTTAAAAAAAATGTGTTTAATAAATTAGTAATTTTTAAAAGTACAAGAGATATGGGCAAGAAATGCAGGTTTATCTTATATGAAACAAAAGAGTTAATACATCATGCTAAATTTTTTACTGAACAACTTAGACTCTAAAACTCTAGATATTCTCCTGTAACAGAATGTGATTAATTTGCAATTCTCCTCCCCTACTTCTCTATCAAAACATAAACCAAATTGTTTTTACTAGCACAGCTCTTGCTACGTATAATGACTACAAGGCAAGATCTCATAAGAAGATATAATACCTTTTTTGCACTTTCAGGACCCGCTTCATCAAAACGAAATCTGACAATACGGAAGTCTTTGCAATAAATTATTAATTCAGTTGGATTAAATTTAAGTTTTTGGTTGGGACCAAGGACCTTCTGCTTCCTCTTGGTGTCATTCACTATAAAGAAAAGAGAAAGTTATTGGACTGTGTTTTGTAAGTATACAACACAAGACTGGCTCAAAGAGATACAGCAGCACTGCTACCAGCATTTTTTCCATTTCATAGTGTATTTCAACTGTCCAGTTAGGTCCTCCTGTTGATCAATCTCCTTTCAAACAAGTGGCTGAAATTCTGCTTCCTCTATGTCCAGATTATTTTTGTCCATCAACAACTCCACAAACAAGGAATTAACATGTAGTATTCCCACGAGCAGTTTTTACTCCCAGACAGTTGATCGTGTATGCTGCAATGCCCTTCTAGTGCACAGTAATTGGCACATATGCTGGTTGGTTTTTGGGTTTTTTTGTGGGTTTTTTTGGTTTTTTGTTACTTGGATGTATAAAAAAAGTGCTAGAGCTAAGACTATGATTAACTCCTTATTCCTTACATAAAACTCAAGAATGTAAGTATTGTAAATTGCCAGCTTGTCTAGACCTGCACAGACAGCCTGTGTCTCCTGGCGTTTTCAAAAAGAGAATGTTAAGTTGTAAAAAGTAAGAATCACAGAAGCCACAGAGATTTCATTTGTAGTAACTGGGAAAACTGGTGCACATAGCTGTTGAGTGATTAATTGACACAGCTGCCTGACTGCAGGTATCTTATCTTCTGGATTAAATTTAAGTACTTCCACGGAACTCAGGAGAAGTGTTTTAGGACACCTCCACGTGTCCCGCCCTGTACCTCAAGTTTTATTCAGTTTTTAAGGCTTTTATCCTAATTTTAAATAAATCGCATTTTCAAATCAGTGAAGATTAATGACATAAAACCTTAAGCGTCAACAATTCTGCACAACCTAACAGGCAGTTAACAACTTTGAACTGAGTAAGTTTAAAGCCTATCATCATATTTAGCTATTTTTGACGTACCTGTGACAATCTGCTCGATGCATGTTAGTGGCACATCATGTTCACCAAGGAGGAGGTTTTTATAATGGAATTTCTGAAAGACAGGAACTCATAGCCATTAACTGCAGTTCTGCAGTTCACAACCAGCTATACCACACAATTTTGAAGAAACTGATAAAAATCAGGCATGCCGAGACTTTTCTGACATGTACCACCCTTGCCTATTCACAGGCAATTAGAGGCTGTGGAAACAGCTCTCGTGCTGCACACCAAATGGTTTAGAAACCCCAGTGGAATATGCAAAATAACCCCACTACTTGCATCAAATTTACTAGCCTCAAAATTTGCTGGCAGAAATTCAATACAATCTGAAGTGTAAAATATATATACATGATATAAAAAATCTCCAACTGTTACTGTAACTGTAGAAATAAATTAATTCATTCAGATTTCAGAAACGAGTTTTGACAACTACTTCATGTCAAAAATTAATTTTTTGACGTTGTCCTCCATCAGTAACGCCAATAAAACTTGGATGCATTAAAGCCTTTACTGATCTGATGCTTGTCTAGTCAAAGGAACATTTGCAATTATCTTCTTCAAGGAGGAACACGTTTTTATATAATTCCTGCTTTGCCTTTTGTAAAACCACTTCCCAATGAAGCCTCCATAAACAGAGGTACACAGAGCTGGCTGTACTTCCACACCAAACTTGCTCTGTTCTGATATTCTCAGTGAAGGGACAGAACAGCAACACATTCAGAACAGGACAGTAGAATCTCATCATTTATGCTGCTTTGTTTTAGAAAGCATCATATTTATATCAGCTATAGGACAGATTCACTGTATTCTAAATAAATCCATTTTACCTATCACGTTTGTTGCCATGATGTAGTGATGTGAGTAATAACACACCTGTAGTGGCATCGGGTCATCCGTAATAAAAGAAATCTTGAAGTTAGTGCAAACCAATTTGCCCCACAGGTCATATTGACTTGTATCCGTTGCGATGCATTTTCTTACAAAATTTACTTCATTTACCACAATTTCACCTGAAACAGAAAAAGGGGAGGGGAAAAGAGAAGCCTATATAAATCTTGTAGGTATAACAGTTCTAAGCCTGTAGTACCAAGAAACCCCTAACTCTTTACCTGCTTCAAGTTATACACCTCTTCTGGGTAAACCTGGAGTTTAACAAACACCACTCCAGGGAATAAAAGAAAACTATGATTCCAAAACAGACAATATTGTGGAGCAGTTAAAAGCAAAAAAAAAAACCCACCGCAAAAAACAACAAAAACCCCAAGAAAACCCACACCACTTTCTTCATACCCAGAGATCAAAATCTGCAATTCATCACTATTAAAAATTCATTGGTTTGGACACACTGCCCTTTAAAAAAGGCATATACTCATGTACTCCAGCTAGCATTTATTTTAAAAACTGAAACTAGCTGGCTATTGTTAAGTGCTTTAGAAAGTTTTATGAACTTCATGAATTCAGAGACTGCGGACCATTTAAAAATAAAAAGTAAATTGCTACACATAATGTTAATTTTTAGTTCCACAACAGAGGTTTCTGAAAGCTAAACAGTAATTTCATTCTTACTTCAGGAAATGAACTTGGTCATTTATTTCACTACTGTATAGGGCTTTCGCTTCTGTCATCAGATCAACCACTTCCTTCTTCTGCTACCATAAATAATGTGCAAGTCGAAGCGTGTTCAAGAAAAGTGTAATTTTATACCAGCTGTACGATTCTGTTTAAAAAAGACTAAGTACTAAAGATTGCTAATGCCTAATTTACTCGCAATAGGTTAGGCATATTTAGTCCCAGTTGCCCAAATTGCCATCTCAGAGTGTCCTGTGGTTCTCAAGAAAGCAATCGGTATAGCAATCGGTATAGCGCAGCTATAATGGCAGTAATCAGTTATCTGTATGCCCAGTGAGTATGCATATACCTTTCAATAAATCTCCCATCGGTCTCTTGATGTAGAGAAGGTATTTTCCCCAGGTAGTTACCACTGCACCCAAGTAACCATACATTCAAAGAACTGTCTTTAGCATTCCAGACGCTTGAGCAGAAACGCGCCTTTTGCTAGTCCTGAGAACCAGTCCCTGCACATGGTCCTCATCCCAAGCCCTCCTGCTAAGCTGCCCCGCCAGCTCTCTCACCCCTAATACGATTAGGCATCAGCCTGGAAACCACTAAGAGCAGCAGCAAACAGAGCCCCTGCTTTTAGTTCAGTTGTCATAAACAGCTACAAAAATTCCTTGGACTAACTCTGTAGCCTTCAGCTGGCAGAATTATGTTGAGTGTTCTGGGACTGTTTGAAGATGTAAGGGGACAAGTTTATTTGACCCGTGGTTATCATATACATGCATAATCTATGCCAGAAGTGGCAGGAGTTCTGAAAATGCTCTATAGACAGATGTGATGGAGCTTTAAAGTCTTTTCTCAAACATTTCGGAAAAGAGAATATAAAAACCCTCTGATTCTGACAGCTTCAGTACAACTAGTTAAAGCTCAGCCAAGTCCACAGCAATTGAAAACAATGTCTTATAATGGGGTACATGAGAATGACAAGCCCTACTTCTGTTAAACACCGTAATGGAAATGTTTCAATACTTTTAGCAGAGGCTGCCCTGAAACTTCTTAATGCTCAGCATCTTTTCTAATAAGCTAATTACTTAACTTCAAAAGCCCTAACTGTGTATTAAAGCAACTCCTTCTCACAGTTGGTGTTAATCTTCAACTACACAATGTCAAGTTTTCGGTCACATTCTGTCTGAGAAGCTCTCCCTCTCCACAAAGTGAGCTCTTCTAAACCTGAACAGTTTTTACTCTTTCCTTTCTCAGCACCTCCAGTGTATCACTGCATTCGTAATAAAAAGATAAGAAGGGCCAAATACACCGTGAAATGAAGTGCAACTTCCATAAGTACTCCCCCCCCCCAACATTCTCTTATCTGTTATCAAGCGTAACATTTTCAGTATCACACAGGAGACACTCTTGCTAAAAGCACAAATTACTATTACCAAACTACTTCAGTACTTCACATCTTTGATGCTACAAAACAGTAGAGAAATAAGAGAGCCATTACTGCTCTCATGCAAACTTCTTCAATTTGAATCTACTACAGTTCAAAACACGCCTGCTACATCCTTCTCTTTACCAAAGCCAGTCCTTTTTACTTCCCTCCTCCATTCCACGTAACTGTGTGGCGACACCACAAGATGTTAATACTAATCCTATTTTAGTGCAATTTCATTTATTCTCATTTAATCCAACACAAATACATTCTGGATTTTTTTTTAGCCTATGTTCTCCTTTGCACTCAAGTTTATTATGATACGGCAAGAGTGCACGCATACTGATCTCAGCTGAAGGTTTTAAACATTTACAATGAAGCGTGAGAAAGTTTACAATGAAAATTTAATAGATGCAGTTTTCAAAACCCTCTAGAAACTGAACCTTGTTTTTAAAATGCAGGTTTGGAATTTTACATCGACCTGGCTTTTATCCCTCATTTGGACATCTATAATGAGCAATAAAAAAAGGTACAAACCTTCCAAACTTAAATTTAGGAAAGTAGATAAACAACATCAGTAGTACATGTTGGTCTTACACAATGAACCCTTCTTGTATTTGTAGTCAAGTAGGTGATTTTTCTATACAAGTGTCAACAACAGCGCTATTCAGAGATATTACACTGCACATTTTTACAATGTAGCTGCTGCTTTTTCCAGTAAACAGTCACAAGCTGTTCCAGACACGGAACAGCAGTCAACACTTCCATGTGACTTGAACAGTCAAAGTATGATCTCAGGAGACAAGAGCAGTTTGTCTAAACTCTGACAGGAAACCAGAAGAAAAATTACAGGTTGCCACCCTTCTATATAAAGCCTAGTCATGTTTAATAAAAATATTTCTACATCGAATA
The DNA here is from genome assembly GCF_000708025.1 of Charadrius vociferus. Classification (NCBI taxonomy): domain Eukaryota; kingdom Metazoa; phylum Chordata; class Aves; order Charadriiformes; family Charadriidae; genus Charadrius; species Charadrius vociferus. Next base: position 4,908,826 of record NW_009648526.1, read on the forward strand.
TGCGAATCAAAAATAACACAAGAGGCTGAAGGATCTCTCTTAGCTAATACACCTTCCATGTAACACACAGCCTCAGAAACTGTAAACTTCAGGAAAAAAAAATCTGCTAAACCACCCAGAAGCACATACAATTTGACGGTTTCATGTTTTGGGTGTTAAGAGAATTCAAGGTATATATCTAATCCACCATAGCGCATAACCTTCTACAGTCCAAATAAAAGCCAGAAAGCAAAGCACGCATTCATGGGAACTGGTGACAACAGAGGCAGGACTGAAACTGCTGAATTCCGTGATCAGCAGAACGAGACATCAATAGGTATCAGAGCCGTTGTGCAGCAGCTCCCATTTTGCCCCCCAGCTGGCAGTCACACTAAGCGAGCCTGGTGGAGGGTTCAGGGCAATTTCTTTCTGCAAAACTTGAAAACACAAGCCCTCACCAGTAACATCCTAAAATAAATGATGTTCTGCACCATTGTGCCTAATACTGAACAATATTTTTGTCATTTTTGGTGCTATGTCCCACAGGATCAAGTTTCATTTTTTTGTTTATCTTACGAAGGTAGTAATTAGTAATTTACTATCAGGAATGCTGGATGCAATAACCTGCATACATGCAGATCACACAATATAGCTAAAAAATGTTCTTAGTTTTTGTTTATTTTGCATCAGTTTTATCACTATTTTTTTATCAATAACAGGGCAATTGGACAATAAGGAAATTTGATAGATCTCAAAAACTGAGAAAGAGCTGCTAGAATTAGCACTGCATTGGAACTCGTAATTGGAAACGTCCATATTTTCTCTAGAGACAAGGGTCTGGATTCTTTATAGGAGACTGAGATGCATAAATAATCCTCCTTCACCTATATACCCAGTATTTGCTATTTTAAGATTCTGTATTATCTTCGCTTACAATTCAAGAAACATGACAACAAAGAAAGAGACCTCAAGTAATTTCCAGGATTTCAGTTGCTTACTGAAGCAGCTGCCAAACCCTTCCACCCAACAGGTTCTAGCAGAGTTTTGCTGCCTGTGAATATAGAAGGAATATAGCAGGACAGCGTATCTTAAAACCTTAGTTTTCAGGGAAGAATGCTGATGGAATAGCATCTAGGACCACAGCCTTGTGAGGTGAAACAGACTGAACAGTATTCAACAAATCTAACAATACTGACTGAATACAAAAATATTGCACAATGAAATAAAGTAACTGAGCAGTTTACAAGGTTATATATTCATACTGTATTGTATGCACATATACACACACCCCACATACATACTCAGACAGAGCGTGCACATGCATATATACACATGTTCAAATGGTAACATACAGTATTTCGAGCACATTAAGAACCTGATACTTGCTACAGGCGATGAATGGCTGAAATCAGACTCCATAAACTAATAATGCAAATCCTACAGGCTCAAGAAGTTTGCAGGTACCCTACATAATGCTAAGAGAAGTTTTTCAAAGCTGTACTAGAAGCATAAGAATAGATGTATTAGTATAAGCATTCTCTAACAAGCAATGAAGTTCTAAATCAAAATCTGATTATGTTTAGTGCATGTTCAAGGCCTAACAGACGTAAGGACAATAGAGGGTATAGGTACTTTATGCAGTCATGTAATTCCTACCTGAATTCAGGAAAACCTAGCAGTTAACTAAACCCCTGTTCCTCATTTATAATTCTAATAGTGTCTATACCCACTTGTTTTGCTGAAAGATAGTCTAAAAAGTTCACAATAGGAAAGCTAAAGTTATTTCAAGTAGCCATTTAACTGTTTCAAATGCACATCAGTGAGTTCTCTTGCATTTGGAAAGATGTAAGTCTAAAACTGTTCAAAAATGATTGGCAAATAATTAACTTTGTAAATTTCTGAGTAAGAATTTCCAATAAAAACTTCATTAATAAGTAACTGAAATCTAGAACATCTTCACCCATTTAGCTGCCTTTTCTTAGCTGTTCTTTTGCAGAAAGAATACCAAAATTGTATGAGTTTATTAGTATGCACCAAGCATTTAGATGTAAATGTCTCTAATCCACTTCTAAATGAATCTTCTGTTCAGTGTGCTCAGCCACTTCTAAACTAAGAAAAAAGTATTTATAAACTCATGAAATAATTTTCCTTTGTCTCTTTTCTGATTTTCATGAGCTCTTACAATATATTTAAGGATTTAAGGTATGTGAAGACAAAAAAAGCTGCACAGTACTATAGATATCACCCACCTTTTTATTTCCCCCAACTATTTTTCAATACTTTCACAATTAGTTAAAAAATAGACTACTTTTCATTTTCTGTACATCCACAAAAAGCAAAAAAAGGAAAACAAATTAAAAATGTTGTTCCAAAAGAACAGCTCAATACTGTGATTATTTGGAATGAGAAACAATTTGGCTATATGCTATTTGCATTAATTTTTAATAGGAGAACCCAGGATTTATTTCAAAATACAACTCTAACCACTGATTGGAAAGTGGTGTGTTTAAAATTGGCAGAGGAAGCTCTTTTGGTACTGCACATCTGATTAGAAAAATTGTTATTAACATATCATATGAATATTTTACAGTTTCTCTACTGTGCTAACAAACAGAAAAAGACAAAGAGCATGACAAGAGCTCAGCTAAATTTTAGAAGCGCTCAATAACGGAAAAAAAAGTAGAAAAAAAAAAAAAGACTTCTTGGTAAAAGTCTTCAAAGAACAACTATTCTTTTCCCATGCACAATAACAAGATTAAAACCAGTATTTGTCCAATAACGGCTAATCTTTGTGACCCTTGCAAAAGGAACTGACCACAGGAGGGATCTGAAAAGACACTGCTTTTCTGAACTAGGATGGGATGCTCCACAGAAACATCCCCCGTGCCCCAGAAACACTATGACAGACACAAGAACATAGAGCAGGCAACCAACAGGAGTTCCCATGGCAAGACAGGAACATCCACCACGAGCAAGGCTCTCGGTAGCAGCTAGATCCAAAACAAAGTATTGCCATAGATTAAAAAGCTGATCATGCTTATGGAGTTGCTTTAATCCAGCAACTCGCTATTACCCCTAAAACGGGAACAGTTCCATCTTCAACATTCATTCCCACCTCAACCCTTGTGCTTGCACTGCCATTTGTGAAAGACTTTGTTAGTCTTATCAGAGGTGGGTTGAAAATAATTCTACCCATGTATTTTTCTTCCTTTTTTGTCAGCTCTGATTTCATCAGAATTAGCTCTCTGATCTGGCTTGTTCTTTGGTTGCACAAAAAAGTGTCAGCACCAAGTATCTAAAAGGAACACCTGAGATGAGAAAAATGGAATAATAAACAGCTCCTCTTGGCATCAACATGCATTTTTAGGCCAAATTAAAATAACCCTATTGCAACCTCCTCACCCCCCCAAGTTTTAGCAATGATTCAGTCAGAGTTCTGTAACGTGAACAACAGACAAGCCAGCAAGGAGGAAGAGCACTTTCTGTTTTGCATATTTTCAATCTGGCTCCACAAACTACAGATTCCCAAAACCTGACTTTGCCTAAACAATATAATCAGTAACAATTTGAAAGGACAGTGGTTTTCAGCCTGTTATTGTATAACTATGTCACCAGTACAAGTTATAGATGCTGTTCTGAACTTGTAATGTATTACTGGGTCTAGCATAAATTACTCAGGTTTGGCTTAATAAATAAACCAATACAGAAACACACGTTCCTTAGAAATGAGTTTGCTGAAGACTTACTTCATTGGAAGCAAATATAATTGCCAGGAGACAAAAAAAACCCCAGTAGTTTGGCCAGCTGACAATTCAGAATCTATGCTAACATTTTATCCTCTTTCTGGAATTTAATGACTTATGGCATTAAATATATGTGGGACAGAGCGGGCACAAACCAATTACTTTGGAACTGTTTTGCAGAATGCATATGCAGAAACATTAAAATATTTAATTTTAAAGCATGCTCATCCTTCTGCCTTTACGGAATTATTTCCATATCTGGAATTATTACGGAATTATATCCATATCTACAGCTAATCTGTTGCAAATAGGGAAGTATGTTTGTAGATATTTACAAACACTTAAAATATATTGCTAGTCAGAAACTTTAAGAAATGCAGTCTGTATATTCATAACAAAGAACAAAACCGACTCCATCCAGTAAAATCCACTTATAAGACTGTATCTGGAACTTAGATTCTACATGCAGACTGCATTGATAGTACCTGTATCATGCCAATCTTTAAAAAAAGCAAAACCAAAACAAGCAGTTAACTGAACCCAAAGCTTGCCTGAAAATTTACTTTGAGTCAAACAAACAAAAAAGAGCTATAATAGAAAAGAGTATTTACTATATACTTACTGTAAGTGATGCCTCATTTGTTCTAAATATAAGTCAAATGCTTGGTTCATTTTTAAACTTCTTGCAGTATGAAAGATTAGTTTGCAGAAAGCTGCTGTTTCAGATTTCAAACCTAAAATTTGAATCTCTCATAATTTATTTAAATAAAACTTTTGGTAACCTTCTTGGTGTAGACACCCCACCTCACCCCCACCCCCCAAAAAAATTCTACTTAAGAAAGGCTTTAGGGGATTTTATTACTTTCTAAATTGCCATTCTGATTTTCTAATCTGGTCATTCTGAAATGTTGAAAATAATTTCATGCTCTTGTATAACACTGATTCCTGAAAATGAGTTGAAATTACAAAGCTATTTCACTTACTTGTCAATATCACACACTAACTTTAAAAACAAACTTTTACAGTAACTTTTCAATTTCAAATAAGAAACTTTGATGCAGGGAAAAACCCCGAACTCTGCAATATGATGTCTTAATCAGCTGCTCAATGAGTAAGAGCCTTGGCTAGCACACCACAACACTGGAAATCAGAATCAACAACTGAACATGCTTTGGAAACAATCAGAAACTGACTTCATATATGTTCAATTCAGTTATTATCAGCATTGATAGGCTAGCACAACTCACCGTCAACAGATTAACATCCTTAACAGACCAATCCATACCTGCTTGAGTATCAATAGCTCATTCCAGGAAGACACGTGGAAAAAGGCACTGACAGGAACAGCATTACTACTGGTACCAAGCAATTAAACCATCCCAGTTTCCCCTTTGAGATGTTAAACCAAAATGATACCTAATACACAAGAAAAGCACACCTGACAAATCTCTGGGCTTATGCATTAACCTCGCTAACTCAGTCCCTATTTCTTACCCCCAGTTACTGCACTGGCCTCCTGCACTGGCACTGCAACACCACAACCTCTGTTCTCCAGCTCTGGGACACCACAAATCAATGAAAATGCCAAGCAAGAGGTACAGGGGTTCAAAGCAGTCAGGAGTGAACATACCTGGGGTACTAACGCACAAGGGTGCCTCACCAAAAAGTTTCTTCCCTTCTCCTATCACAAGATGTGTTGCAGCTGCTCTGGAACACATGACTTAATGTACTAAGGATTTGCAGAAAGCAGGAAAAAAAAAAAAAAAAAAAAAAAAAGAGAGCTGGGAGAATCAGACACTTAGAAAAAGATTAAAAGTTTCCATGATATAGTCTTAAAAACCTCCCACAATTAAATTTCTACAGTCAGTTACCTATCTAAGGGCACATGTATACAAAAATGCAAACCAAAACTAAAAAGCAGGTGGTAAAGCCAATTAAATTGGCGTTATTAGATAAAAACTGAATACATCCAGTGGCAAAAATCACATAATATGTAATTCCACCTCAAAAAGAACACGGCATAACTGGAAAATGTTCAGAGGTAATCAAAAGGACGTTTAAAGATATGGAAAGCTTCCTTCTTAGGATCAGCTAAGACAACTAAGCTGAAGGGAAGCAAAACAGAGCAGGCATATGACACAAGTCTGAAAATCACCCATCACATGGAATGGGGGAATATGGCTTGATGTTTGCTGTGTCATCTAAGAACTAGAATTTAACCAAAGAAACTAGATGGTGGTAAATTCAGAACAAACAAATAAAGGTAGTTTGTCACAGCATACAATTAAACTGCTGAACTCCTCACCAGATGAAGCTGTGGGTGATACAAGTTTACACAGCTATAAAAAGCAAATGGATAAACTCACGTAAGAAAAAAACAGCAAGAGGAATTAAATACGATAGCACTGGCTCTACGATGCTCTGTAACTCCTCGCTTGGATCTCCCCATTATGTTACTCTAAGAGGAAAGCCCCCGTGCCACACACTGGAGGTGCAGGGAGGGCAGAACAAGCAGCTGGGATTGCTGCCTGTCTGTTTCCTTCCTCTTCCTATGTGCCTCCTAGCAGCCACCACCAGCAAGAAGTGACGTCTGGCCCAGTCCCACCATATTCAGGACCTGTTTATAAACCCACCACGGGCGTGATCGCACACCAACAACAGCACTGAAGTTGACTTCCATGATCTGACCCTGAAACATGGTGCTGACACAAAAGACTATGAATAACCGAATTGGAACAGCAGCTCACCACCAATATTCCCTTAACTTGCCTTAACACGAGCAAGTCTTAAAGATAAAAAAAAAAAACCCTATTCTAATTCAGTTTACTTCTATAATTTTACTGTATAAAGCTTTAAAACCAAAAACAACTAAACCATTTCTAGCTGTTCTGTAAAAACCTACTAATTTAATCCACTAGCAAATTAGTATACTGAGCAACACTTTAAAATAGTTACTACAGGTGGGTATTAAGATTCAGGAGGAACAATCCTTTTCTCACAGATCAGATCAGATCTTCCATTCATCAGATGTTCCATTAGTTAGCTGATCTCCTGCAGAACATCCCTCGTGAGCAACAGTGAGGACCTTTTTGCCTGATCTTGCCTAAACCACAGCACGGCACTGCTTACAGTGCAGACGCTGGACTGGTTCGTTACCCACCCATGCCGTGCACCCCTCTGCATGCTGCCATGCCATTCACATCATGAAAAAATACACTGCATTCTATTTCAGCTACGTTGTACAATTTTTTTTGCATGCTTTGGTTGATGTCTCAAAAATGCTACAGACATTGCTGTGGAAAATAGGCCACAATTGATTACCAGAACAAAACACACCTTCGAGTTTAACAACTTTGACTTCATTCTCCCCTAAAGTACACAAGCTAATTTCCTACTAGCCAGGCAAGGCAGGTTAACAGACTGACTGGTAGACTACCTACTATTTCCCTATTTTTGCCCTTTGACATGCTTATAAAACATGCTACGAAAACAAACAAAGGAAAACAAAGTGAAACTGCTACACAGGCCAACTCTTCAACTAATGCCACAAAAACTCTTGATCAGAGCTACACTAGGAGAACAGAACTGCAGAAAGAAAAGGAAAACATTTTTATAACTTCATCTTAAACCGCTATCATGTGTTTTGGAATGAAATTATACCAGATTCTATAAAATTATTTGTTTTTCC
>NW_009648526.1:4916344-4920128 GCF_000708025.1 Charadrius vociferus
TCCCTACAACAGTATCCGTGTTGCCACTTACACCAAGGTTTTTACTTGCTTTAAACTATGTTTGTTGCTTTTCCTAATACACCACCCTCCTCAGGGCACACAGTTCCACTAGAATACAGGCTTTTGTTCCAAAAGCTGAAAAGATGAGTCTCTTTTCCTCTGGGCACCAGAGGAAACTTTAAAAACAAACTCCACAGGTTAAAAGTTTATTCCAATGTAAATTCCAATATTTTTTTAAAAACAAACCCCTCCTCATTTTGTAACCTGACTCATATTACTTCCACGTCTGGAACTCCCCCTCCTAACCTCCACTGCACAGAAATACAAGTTAGACAGTAGGGTATTTAGCTACTTCGGAATTTCGATTTTTAGTAAGCTACTCCCTCAAAGCGACTATGTTTTGGGAATCAAACGCTTAATACAATTATTTGCATTTTTCAAAGATTACTAAAGCCAGTAACTGCCTGTGCTAATATAATTTAACTCCAAAAGAACTCCTTAAAAACTCCACCAATTAAAGAAGCATAATAAACACTCAGCCTCTCAGGTTTAATTCTGTTCCTGAGAGCAAAAGCAATTTCACACAACTGTTAAGGACAGGATATTAGGAATACCATACTCAAACTGTACTTGCAAAGGAGTGCAAGCCAGCCTTAATGTAATTAAATGAGTTGGAATTTGGCCAGCAACTTGGGTTATGACAAATCCAAAAGCCAGTCTATCCGACAGTACAATGCGTACTTGTTTATACACTTTCTACTGCACCATTTGATGACAGAAACAAAAGAAATGCATTCAGACCGGTGCTTAACTTTAAACAGGAAGAGTTTCATTTAAGTAATTTAAACCAAGTCACTTCTAAACTCCCCCCCACCCTTATACAGACTGGTGCTCAGAAAAATGAAAGGATTTCATCAGAGCTATTCTGTGGCTGTACAGAGCAGTGAGTTTTATTATGAAATCATTCAAAATAACACCTTAGAGTGATACGGAGGTGGAAATTTTTATTCTGTGGTGAGTCATACTCTCGCAGTCAGTTTCTATATAACCTGGGGCAACTTACTACAAATGTCCCAAAAGCCATCAACTGCTTATTTCAAAGACAGTGCAGACAAGGGAAATGATGCAAACATGGGATAAATATAAGCCGGTTGAGAAAAACAAACCTACTCAGCACCATTTTAAGTATACTTTGGAGTTTCATAAATAAAGAATGAACCACACTGCAAAAAGTTACTGCACAGAAGTTGTTTTCTGTAAGCGCTCATGCACACGTCCCACAGTAAAGGCAAGATGTGTTACATTTTGAGAAAAGCAACCTCGTATTGCCTTGCATTTGCTGTGGAATGTCTCAGAGAAGAACATGCAGTCACTTCCTTGTGAGTCAAAGACCTTGGATGAATATCAACTGCAACATAACCAATAAGATGCCAAGTGGTAAGCAGAAGTTTTGCAAGCATAAAAATATAACTGTATTTCAAATACCAAGCAATCTTAGCAATGTATTTTAGGGTATTTGTGCCTCAAGCAAAATCTGTATTATTCTGTTTCATGAAGAGTTTCAGACAGTTGTTATTTACTCTTTCAGTTGAACCTCTTTGACAATATTTCAGCACCTCATTGGACCATACCCCATATCGATTAGTACTGCTTCATTGACAACAGTCCCATAAGAAGCAGTGACAGAGCACAAAGAGTAACTTGTTTATTCTACTGATCACCTTGAAAGTTAACATGTTTTATTAACTTACACAACATGACAGCAATAGCTTCCTATGTTAGTGTGTGTAAATTCCTATTTATTAACATATAAGCTGAATGCTAAAAAAAAAAGTAGTATACCATTCTGTTTTAAACTCAAAATTACCCTTAGAAACAGCAAGCCAAATTTATAACTGTGATGTATAGTTTGCAATGAAAGTAACCTTGCGAACAGTACATTGTTCCTTTGGTATCTGAAAAAGGCTTTTAGGAAATCCTCATTGATCAAAATGTCATACCAAAGATTACTTCTTATTTAAAATATGGAAGTTGGGAATATCCTACATTTTTACCAATATGTAATTATGAGCAATAATAAAAGCATTGCTTTTCTCATCCACACACTGAAAAGGTTATTCTGCTTAAGTTTAAAGGCACTTACAAATTCAAAAATTATGTAACAGCTGCATATTATTAAGAGTAAATTAATAAAGATGGCATTAGAAGTTTTCCAATACAGAAGTCAAGCATACCTAGCCACTAGAAATTCTATGAATATCTCTCTTTAAAATAAAGGAAGGCTACAATACATGATATGGTAGTGGGTTCTGCACACAGGTGAAGGCCTGACTGTCTGACAAGAATATAGTATCTTAGATGGTTTAGGTTGGAAGGGATCTTAAAGATCATTGAGTTCCAACCCCCCTACCATATAATTATTAGTAGTTTTCCAAAAGGTGTCATAAATGTTACAAGACTTACAACTTCAAATATTCACAATAAAGCCAAGACATTATTCTACACATACTAACGCATTACACAGGCAAAATTGCTTATGTATTTATTTAGTGTTTCAGGCAGGTTAGAACAATTTTCTAGAGATGCAAATATCATTAGATTTTCCTACTTAGAAGTTATAGTCCCTCAAGGAACACACCAAGATTAAAATATACCAAAATCAATAATCACAGTAAAATAAGGAAAACCATTTACACTTTACCAATTCTGTTATAATAAACAAAAGGCTTAAATATATCCTTGTTGAGCTATCTGTCCAATTCCTGATTTATGCCTACCTGGCAAAAGTACTGGTTCCAGTTTTTTAATCCTTGGTTCTGAAGCTATATCGTCTTCAGCCTGGAGGAAAAAAAGAAAAGATAATTTACTTCAGAATCAGAACTTTACAGTCAGACACAAGTCTGATCCATTTGGGCAAAGGAGAAAGTTCTTCTCTTAACTTAAAAAGCTGATCTTAAAGAGCTAGAATCCATTCATACCAACAGTTTTCTGTAAAGATATTAACATTTTTGTGTACTTTTAGCTTTGTATCAGAAGAATAATGTAATATTTAAATTGCTAATATTTAACTAATTGTGTAACCTCAGCTGTACAAGTCACAGGATGAACAAAAAAACAATTTGGCTTGACATTCCATAAAGGCTCAAGTCCCACAACAAGCTTTACATGGACATGGGCTCTCAAGTCTGCACAAAACTCTCGACCAACTTTTAACGTGCATGACTTTCTGACATAAGAAAAAATTCAAAAAAACCGAAGCCTAGAACACATACGTGCCTACCTGCATTTAAATGCCAAACCTTAAAAATAAAAATACTTCTATAAAAAGACCACAGCCTTCACTGAAATAACCTTAACGCCTGTGGTTCCTACACTGACAGCAATATTGCCATGGCCCAGGACTAGGAATATCCAGAATGACGCTGCATCGACATTTCACTTTCACCAAGAAATTGTGAAAACGCAAAAATGAGTCAACATGTCAAACGTGTTGTTAGAAGAGGCCTCGCCTTGTCTAAAACAGGTAAATAAAAACCACATTCCGGCAAGTGCACATCCAGACCACATGAAAAATCCTGGTCGTTCTACAATACATAGACTTGATCCTATACGGACTATATACAGTGTTCTACTATATATAGTTGATAGGCATACTTGACTTTCTTATTTACGCCACCAGCCAAGTTTTGAACGGTGTCCAGGGCGCGGCGGAGCTCGCCGCCGCCAGCCTCCCGCCAGCTCTCCTCTCCCCAGAGCAGCCCCAGCGCGGACGCGGGGGGGCGCG
>NW_009648526.1:4921144-4987776 GCF_000708025.1 Charadrius vociferus
TGGGCGAGCGGCGCGGGACGGCCCGGGCGGGCCTGCGGGGGAGAAAAGCGGCCGCACATAGCGAGGCCTGAGGCGGGGGAGACAGCGGACTGAGGCTGAGGCCGAGCGTTCCCCGTGCGGCCTCCGAGCCCCTGCCAACCCCCGCACGGGGCCTGCGCAGGCAGGTGGTTATCGCGGCCCCGGCAGGAAAGACCCGGCTCCAGCGGGAAGCACCCACCGCTGCCGAGCTGTTACCGGCCCCTTGCGCAGAAGGGGTCCCGGGTAGCGGCCACCCAATGTACCTGATCTATGGGTGAAGCCTCTGGGCTGCTGCGCAGTCACCCTCCGGCTGCAGATCCAACCTCCGTGTCCAGGCACGCTCTAGCTTCTTTCAAGGACATGGAAATAATGCTGTTACCCACCTAAACTGCCAAAATCTAGCACTGCTCTCTTTTTTGTTAAGTAGGAAACTGAGTAAGTACTCACATGTGTTTAGTGGCCCTTGGCACCCTTAAAGGTCCGTGTTGTGGGCGTTTATGTGAGCACCGACTGCAACGCACTTGCCCTCTGCAGTGGAAAGACCCTAGAAGAAGGAACAGTTTGGATGGAAATGGGGTTTAATCGAGAACCCCAGCGTGGGACTGCACGGGTCTGCCAGCTGCGAGACCAAAGGCTGGGGGAGAGCCTGGGCTCTGCTGCTGGTGGTCCAAGCACAAAGGAATTGGGTAAAATCAGCCAGGTCTGTCCGGTTTGACACCAGGTCTGATGCACTGGGTAGGGTAGGAAAGGCAGCTGGTTCCACAGTTGGCACACCACAGCGAAGGTTCCAGCTACCAGCCAAGTGCAGTTCCCTGCAAGGCCCATCGTTTAGGGGCAAGAGTTGGAGGCCAGGACCTGCCAAACTAACTGCTGGTATTCGGGCACTTTAGCCTCGCCTTATTGGAAAGCATGGTTTGGGTCAGCATACTGTAATTTTTCTGTAACAGCTCACATGCAAGATAACATCAGTAAAGGCCCGCTACAGCATAGCAGTGTTCTAACAGCGCCATGACATAAACATAGTAAAGAACTAGGAAACTCCAGAAAAATGGGCACATTTTTAGACACAGACTGACACATGCATTGGCCCCTCAGTACAAAAAGGGCATTGAGGTGTTGGAGCGTGTCCAGAGAAGGGCTACAAAGCTGGCGAGGGGTCTGGAGGACAAGCTGTGTGAGGAACGTCTGAGGGAACTGGGGTTGTTTAGCCTGGAGAAGAGGAGGCTGAGGGGAGACCTTATCACTCTCTACAACTACCTGAAAGGAGGTTGTAGAGAGGTGGGGGCTGACCTCCCTGGTGAAAAGTGATAGGATGAGAGGAAATGGATTCAAGTTATGTCAGGGGAGGTATAGACTGGGTATTAGGAAACATTTTTTCACTAAAAGGGTTACTAGACATTGGAATGGGCTGCCCAGGGAGGTGGTGGATTTGCCATCCCTGGAGGTGTTTAAAAAAAGGGTAGATGTGGTGCTTAGGGACATGGTTTAGAGGTGGTTTTGTCAGGGCAGGTTGATGGTTGGACTTGATCATCTTAAAGGTCCCTTCCAACCTTAGCGATTCTATGCAGCACCCAGCATCAGGTCAAGGTCTCCCCTTACTATCATTAACAGGAAGCACATCACATTGCATTGTAGACCCTGGGATGTTTTGGTGAAGCCAGAGGTGGGTGTTCAATGGCCACAACCTACACTCCCCGACTTAGAAGAGATGCCCCACTGATGCCAGCGGGGAGGTTTGTTTGAACAGTGCGGAGGGAAACAACCCACTGACACCTGCCTAGGTTGAAGACAGACGTGTAAGATGTATGAGTGCATACATTTAAAGCTCTTCAGCAGCCCAGGGGAGAACACCAGCAAGCACCTTCATAATCATACACTACTCTAGGACTTACAGGTGGAGCAGATAAAAACAATCCCATCGTGTAGTTTTTTTTAAAACAAGTGCACCTCCTTGCACAAGGGTCCCATGTTACTTGGTGTCAGCAGACAGTTCCCTTCATTTTATCCTGTATTTTCACATACAAGATTTTTATTTTATGCTGCAAACATCATTGTCTAAGTGGCATTATTCAGCCTGGCATGGTCTTGGGCTCAGCCCCTGTCCATTTTAGAGAGTGCACTGTGCTGCAGAAGCTCCTGGTGGTGTACTGCTGAGTGCTCCACAGCGCTGTGAGAGCACACCACTGCTCCTCTCCGGCTGTCGACTTACCCCTTTCACAAGCTCAATCCTTTGGATGTTTGGTAAGTGAGAAATACTGTGGGACATGCCCTCATCTCTATTCTTCTTTAAAATTTTTTGTTCATATTCAGAATATTGTTGAAAGCAAATTAAGATGAGAAAAGGGGGAAGAGAAAGCAAGGGGGCGAGCAAGGCAGAAACTGCCCAAATCAGCTAGGCTTGAAATGACATATAAGAAATTTACTAGAGATATTAAAAATTACAATTATTTATACTACACCAGAATTACAAGAGTGTTTCTGCATCGGCATCTGTGCAGCCTTCTGAGGTGTGGCTGCAAATGTAATCTTACTTTTGAGGGAATAAGCATAGGATAGCACAAATTTCCATTAAGGACTGCACCAACACATTTAAATTGCAGTGCTGTTCTGAAAAGGAACAAACAAAATCAAAACTAAGCTCTCCATAAACATAAGATCACAAGATTTGTGAGGTCTGTTGTTGGAACTGGTCCCAAGTTGCCACTGGAAGAGTTTTATGCCAGTGGGAAGAGAAAGCTGATTTGCAGAGATTTCAGAAAATGCCTTTGTACTATGAGAACAGTCTTGAAAGAATGGTGGGAAGCTAGCTATGCAGCAAAGCCGGCTGAACTGAAAGAGCTGCAGATGTCTGGTTTTATTCTCATTAATTTAAAAAACATAATTTCTTTACTCAGTGCAATTATTTTCATTGCCTCAACAAGTTATTCGGTGATATCTCCTGTGTGCTAGACTGACCAGCCTTACACTTGTCCACTGTTACAGCCCTCCAGGAACCAGCTTGGGCTCTCTCCTGGTGATATTACACCCCACATGCTGTGTAGCAGTTTCCAGAGGCTGTTTTTTACATACAAAGTAAATTGTTTGTAACAGTGAAGATAATTATCTGCTTGGCTATAGCTATGGTGCATAACCCGCTGCGTTTCGTGCATGTCAGATTCGGTACCTTTCTACAAGTTCTGGTACAACCACACAAGACCGCTCTGTGGTTGGGAGAAGTATAATTGTGCAATGCATGAGGGCTGGGGTTAAACCAGAACAGATTTTTATAATGGTCCCTTTTTGTGTCTCAGGTGAATAGAGAATGGCTTTCATTAGACATCTTCAAGAATGACAAGTAGAGTTGAAACCCTAAACTTCAGGAGGGCTAAATTTGATCGTTTCAAAGAATTGCTTGGGCAAATCCCATGGGAAAGGGCTCTAGAGGGTAAGGGGGCTCTAGAGAGCTGGCTGCTATTTAAGCGTCACCTCCTCCAAGCTCAGGATCAGTGCATCCCAAAGAGAAAGAAATCAGGCAAGGGGAGAAGGAGACCTGCATGGCTGAGCAGGGACCTTCTGAAAAGGCTCAGGTGGAAGAAGGGAGTTTACAATAGGTGGAAGAAGGGGCTGACTGCTTGGGAGGAATACAAGAATGCTGTCAGGGTATGCAGGGAGGAAACAAGGAAAGCCAAGGCAGCCTTGGAATTGAACCTGGCGAGGGATGTGTGATGCTATTGACACTGCTGTATTTGCCTCAGTGCAGATGATCTCTTCCGGGCCTGTATTTCTATAGCAACTTATTTGTTTTCATATCTTTCTGAAGAATGGTTCAATTCTTGGTTTAAACTCCAAGACGTAACAACATGAGCTGTTATGAGCTCAGAGCTGAGCTATGTGCCCAGAGCTACAGCAAGTCTGTGGCAAGACTGCAAAGCCAGGGATTCCTTGATGAAAGTCTGTTCTATTTTTCATGGAAAGTGTTACTGTTTATTACTTTTTCTAGACCCCTCCCTACTTGTGCACTCAGTTTGCACACCCGGCTTGCCACAGCCTGCACTCAGAGTGTGGGACTTTGCTGGGGATGTGTGAGGAAGCCAGCCCTACAGGTCTGTATTACCTCTTCCAGAAGAAAAGCATTATGCCTTAAATTTATTAAGCAGTTGGGAAAAAATCTCTTTCCTGAGTCTCCTTGATGAAGATCCAGCAGAAGAATATTTAAAATGTGATTGTTTATATAAATCAGCAACTTTGATAGTCTTGGCCAAAGATACACCAAAGATATAAAAATTATGCAAAAGTTTTAGTTTCTTAAGGCATTTCAGGAAAAAGGGCTCCTTCTCAAGGCCCATCTGCAAAGTAGAGGTAGTATTCTCAGTGTGAAGATTTAATGATGTTGAACTTTGCTACGTTACATAAAGGTGCTTTTCTTGTTAATCATTATGCAGGTATTACTTGCCTAGTTATTTGTAGCTATTCATTGTACAACATTCCACCCTGGCTTGGGCTATTTTATGCAGGTATTGTGATAGCAACTATCAAATTACCAGTGCTCCTAAACTAGAATCCAATCTTTTTCCATGGCCATTTTTGAAGGCTGTTGGTCTGCTCAGATAATAGCTTGCTGAGCACAGCAATCCAATTAGTGAAAGAAAAAGGAGATACTGGCATCTGGAATCATGCAGGATGAAGCACTGCAGTTTCATAGGGGTTTTAATGTTGCAGAGACAAAAGAGGAGCAGGCAGATGAAACTATGCAGCTCCTTTTTCATTAGATTTAACACCAAGCGAAAGGTGGATACAGGCACTTAAAATACTTTGGCTGAATAATTGCAAAGAATAATTTAAAGCCTATTACCAAGACATACCTGACATCCATTTGTAAGATACAGGGCATCAACCTTAAAGCACCACTTTGCCATATCAAATTTTGTTTCTGCAGATAAAGCTACAAGTTGGAAAAAGCAAAAGAAGATTGCTGTTTTAAGGAAATCTGTAATTCTTGTTTCACTTCTCCCCAGGCTTGTGGTTTGTCAGCCTGCAATACAAACTGCTGCTGTGTGCTGTTTTTTGACTACCCCAACCCCCCTGGACCCTGGCAGGACTTGAAATGGGCGTTAAATGGCCATATCAAACAGGTCTTTACATCTGTTTTGCCTTTCTGTCTGATGCTGGGGCCGAAAGGGGGATTCAAAATCCAGAATTAGGCTGAAATACTTGGCTCAGGTGACCACAGTATGAAGTAGAGCATTTATCTGCAGTGGCTGTAGTGAGAGGAAAACATCTCTAGGGCCAATGTAGCCTCGTAACCCAGTAAATAGAGTATTATCACGACTAGCAACAGGCCACAGGCTTTATGCTGACTTTCTACAGCCTTAGGACTGAGGCTTGTCAGGATTACTTTGTCTGAACTTGCCTTAAGGTGCTTTCAGCTGTGCCTTTGTTTGTTTAGCTGTGAAAGCAATTTTTCTAATGACTAGGAAATTCAGGTGTAATTGTAGGATTTGAAGGCCAATGAAGAAAAACAAGATATAAAGGTGGTACCAAACATAAAAATGCCCACAAGCAAGCAAAAAATAAGGAAAAAGAAACCAGCAACATCAACATCATGCTCATCCTAGTGGGATGCTGACAACTGGCAATATTTCCTCACAAGCCCCATTGCAGCCACTGACTGTTAGACCCAGAGGATCAATGCAAATGTGAGCATAACATCAAAAATGGGGTAGATAGTAGGAAGTGTGCGTATATCAATTTTACCTTATTGCTTTTTTTCCTGTAGTAGTACACTAGTTTTCTTTCCTCTCTTCTTGTCTCTCCTCTCGTAATTAAATCTAGACTAATAATAAACCATATATTAGACTGTTAAAATTTGTTACACTAGCAATAAATTCTTGGTTTTACATACAAGGTGTGTCTCCTTTTTGCTCATAACAGGTTTTTGAGTCTAACACTAGTTCAACTAGAAGTGACCAGTCAGACAGGACAGTGGTGCAGAAGTGATATGCTGGCAATGGCCCTACTAGGTGGGACCCCAGCAATGTGTCCAAGTGCTGCTGTCACTCTGAAAACTCATCTCCTCCACAGCAAGTGCTTGGCAGCAAACTGGCTTTGTGGAATAACGACCCAGAACACCTGTAACAGGGCACAATCCTGTGGATCTTGCAGATCTTATGAAATAATCCTGTTGACATCCTTGGTCATGCACCCTCCTCATGTTCCTGGTTTCTGACAAGGCCTTACAGATACTTGTATTCTTTTAATTTTATTAGAAGGACAGATATACATTTTGCCAAAGGTGATAGTCAGGCCCAGAACCTAGGAAAGCATCCAAAGCAGCAGTATGGAGAAACCATAGTTGGAAGGTTTCAATGGCTACTTCTTTAATTCGTTACTGAATAATACGGAAAATGGACTTTCTTGGTTCTCAGCTATCAAAATCACGTGTCTAAAATGGAAAGACTGACCCTGCAATAGGAGAGGCTTGCAACAGCAAGTCAAGCTAGTCCCAGAATGATGAAATGTAAAAAGGCATAATCCATGGAATCAGCTGGTATAGTTAAGAACCTGTCTATGGGAGTATTTGAATTAGTCACTGTGTTTAAAACATTTGCCTTAAGGGAGAGGGAAATGTCTGTATTGCAAGACACTGTAAGATGAACGCACTTAAATTTCCCCAGTGTAATGTCCCTGGGGACATAGCTTTAGAGTACACACTCTTTAGGACTGACCTGGTTCAGTATAGGTGAAGCACACAATAAAAAATAGCAAGTTGAATTTACAGCAACACTGCTGTGGAGTCAGCACATACTTAGCAAGAGGAGGGGCACATCTTCCTGAAAAGAAGTATTAAACATGCCTCTTCAGAAACGCAAATTCTGTGCTTGCATCCTTTCATCCAGTATTCAACAAAGCATGTAGGCAGATATGCAGATGTATTGATCATTATTCTGTTTAGCGTGCTCCAAATCTACTATCAGTCCTCTATGCACATACAGAGCTATATTTAAATCGTATTAAAATGGCTGTATGTCTAAAATAACTCTGCCAAAGCCGGTGTATTTACTTCGCATTTAATGGCAGAGGGGTTCTCATTTCAGTTCATGCTATGCAAGACCACAGAAAACACCCAAGCCTTATAAAGTCATTGCTGTTTTGAGAACTTTATGGAAAATTACTGGCAAATGTTAAAAAAGAAACTTTGCTTAGAACATGTTCAGCACATGCACTGCATAAGAAGAAACAGGTAAGTGAAGTGTTTTGGTATCACTATAGTGAAAAATTTGTTATACTGAATTCATTTCACATCTTTTTCATATGTTTCTTTACCAATATATTTACACAAAGGAAGTAAATACATAGGTAAAATGTTTTTGTTTGAAATCTACATGCTATCTGATAAATTTGTAATGTAAATCCTACAAAAATAACTGGTCAAACAGAGCATGATTTAACACACGTTTTATAAAGACAATGTAACAAGAGGTATGCAATACACTGTATTTCGTTCCACAATGCATACTGCTTGTTTAGCAAAGTGCTGAAAAGCTGCATCCCGTTGTGTTTGTTAATGAATCAGTTTCTGGTGAGTGTGCAGGCAAACAATAAAAAGGCATTGGCAAATTGGAGGCTATTTTAACCACACATACAAAATGGCTATATCGTTGCACAGAACGGTAACACAGAAGTAAACATGGAAGTGAAACAATTTCAAATGTCAAGTTCCCTAAAGTTGAACAAAAGAGAAGCCCACACGAAAAGCAAAATGTCAACACTGTTCTGACAACAGTGAAACCAGTAAACCTGCTAATAAGACCAAGCTAGCAAAACCCCGTAGTAAATTATGACTGAACTTTCAGAAATGTCTATGTAGTTACTGTCATCATTCAGTATGGTAACTGTACTTCAAGGTATAAGTATGGATGGAGTATGAAAATACAATATAAACAATAAAAAGCTGATGTCATCAATGCATTTGTAGAGTCTTCCATCATTCTCTGCATTTCAAAATGCTGTAAGCAGCATTATCAAGTGGGATACTGAGACCTACGTACTGTGGAGCCGATGGTGGGGAGAAAAAGAAATTGTCTTTTCAAAACAGTATATGAATAAGTCCTGATGGTTAATGAGTTAAGCATAAACTTTTGACCAGTATTTTATGAACAAGTAACATACCCTTAACTCGTATTCTTTCTTGTCTGTTCAATGGGGAGCAGAATGTCAGGGAGCAGAACGAAGCCCCCATAATCCAAGGGGAAATGGTGAGTAACCTACTACACCACTTAGATGCACACAGGTCTATGGGCCTGGATGAGATCCACCCAAGTGTACTGAAGGAGCTGGTGGAGGTGCTCACCAAGCAACTTTCCATCATTTATCAGCAGTCCTGGCTAACCATGGAGGTCCAAGTTAACCGAAGGTTAGCAAATGTGATGCCCATCCACAAGAGGGGCCAGAAAGAGGATCCCGGAAACTACAGGCTGGTCAGTCTGACCTTGGTGCCTGGGAAGGTTATGGCACAGATCCTCTTGAGTACCAGCACACGGCACATGCAGGACAACCAGGTGATCAAGCCCAGTCAGCATGGGTTTATGAAAGGCAGGTTCTGCTTGACAAACCTGATCTCTTTCTACGACAAGGTGACACGCTTAGTGGATGAGGGAAAAGCTGTGGATGTTGTTCACCTGGACTGTAGTAAAGCCTTCAACACTGTTTCCCACAGCACTCTCCTGGAGAAACTGGCTGCTCATGTCTTGGCTAGGTGTACTCTTTGCTGGGTAAAAAACTGTCTGGAAGGCTGGGCCCAAAGAGCGGTGGTGAATGGAGGTCAATCTAGTTGACAGCTGGTCACAAGGTGTGCTTCCCAGGGCTCAGTATTGGGGCCGGTTCTCCGTAATATCTTTATCAACCACCTGGACAAGGGGATCAAATGCACCCTCAGGAAGTTTGCAGATGACGCCAAGTTAGGCGGGAGTGTAGATGTGCCTGGGGGCAGGATGGCTCTACACAGGGTTCTGGACGGGCTGGATCAATGGGCTGAGGCCAACGGCATGAGGTTCAAGAAGGTGAAGTACCGGGTCCTGCACTTGCGTCACAACAACCCCATGCAGCGCTACAGGCTTGGGAAATAGTAAGAGTGGCTGGGAAGCTGCCCTGCAGAGAAAGGCCTGGGGGTGTTGGTCCACAGACAGCTGAATGCGAGCCAGTGGTGTGCCCAGGTGGCCAAAGAAGGCCAACAGCATCCCGGCCTGTATCAGGAATAGTGTGGTCAGCAGGACAAGGGAGGTGCTTGTCGCCCTGTACGTGGCACTGGTGAGGCCCCACCTCAAATACTGTGTTCAGTTTTGGGCCCCTCACTACAAGAAAGACACTGAGGTGCTAGTGTGTGTCCAGAGAAGGGCAATGGAGCTGGTGAGGGATCTAGCGAACATGTCTTGTGAGCAGCAGCTGTGGGAACGGCGGCTGTTTAGCCTGGAGAAAAGGAGGCTGAGGGGAGACCTTATTGCTCTCTACAACTACCTGAAAGGAGGCTGTAGTGAGGTGAGGGTCGGTCTCTTCTCCCGAGCAACAGGCGATAGGACAAGAGGAAATGGCCTCAAGTTGCACCGGGGGAAGTTTAGATTAGGTGTTAGGAAAAATTTCTTCACCAAAAGGGCTATCAAGCATTGGAACAGGCTGCCCAAGGGAAGTGGTTCAGTCGCCATCCCTGAAGTATTTAAAAGATGTGCAGACGTGGTGCTGAAGGACAGGGTTTAGTGGTGGACTTCGCAGTGTTAGGTTGATGGCTGGACTCGATGATCTTAAAGGTCTTTTCCAACCTAAACAATTCTATGATTCTATGATGCACCTTCCCTGCAAAGAGAGGTGCTGAATATTTGGGAAAACAAAATTCCTAAAAGGTAACAGAGAAGAATGAGGCAAATAACATCATACTATTATGAAGAAAATTATCAAAACCTAGTACTTAGAATGCCACTGTTGAGACAAGTGTGCTGGGAAACTGCAACTACAGATGTGGATTTCTAGTCTTAGTCATTGATGGATAGAAACCACTTTCACTGTAGAGACTTTTTTTCGCTTTGACATTTGTTTTTGAAATTTGCTCAAGAAAACGTACGGAATTTCTGTTCTCACCTGTAAAATCTATTTTTTGTTTAGACTGACTGCTAGAAACTCTTCTTTGTTCCTGCACCTTGTTCCTCACGTGTAGTCATAATGAAACTGCAAAATGAAAGATGAATTTGTCGCAGATTAATTTGCTTCAAACACAGACTGGCTACATTTTTATTTCACCTGATCAGAACACCTTTCCTGTGTTGCTTTGTTTTCCCTTGCAGGCATTTAAAAAAAGCCAGATTCTTAATCTACATGGACTACTATTGTA
Organism: Charadrius vociferus; assembly: GCF_000708025.1. Classification (NCBI taxonomy): domain Eukaryota; kingdom Metazoa; phylum Chordata; class Aves; order Charadriiformes; family Charadriidae; genus Charadrius; species Charadrius vociferus. Next base: position 4,931,520 of record NW_009648526.1, read on the forward strand.
ATCCTCATTTATACCAAGCACTAATGCAGATCTTGGATCCATAGTATTAAAATCTCCATAAACTTCATATACTTACTATTTCCCTAAACATTGAAACAATGATGATCACTGTTCTTCAACAGTTTAAGGCGGTCAGTATGCTTTGGGGTGGGGACAGATACGATTGTGAAAGCAGTATTATGTCACTGAAGTTCAAGGACAGTTCAAGAATATGTCTACACATGGCTTTCCGGGTCAAGTTTCTCCAAACACAACTGTATTTTGACACTCAGACCTATTTTAGTGGATGAAGACTGCTATGTTGTGCCTTTCTGAAAGAGGAGCTAAGGAGCATGCATGAAATCAGAAGGGAAACAGGGGACTGCCTAATTTTTCCTTGCCTCCAACAATTTTGTTTTGATCTGAAAAACACAATGGCCACAAAGAAACCAGCTGCACAAGTAAGGATAAAAACTAAGGCTGGTTAAAAATTTGTTCAGTTTAAGAAGTCCTCTGATAAAAAAAAAAAAAAAGAAAATCCTTTTTCTAAATTATTACATTATAATATTGTCCTTCTTTCAAAAGCTTTTATAAAGAGCTTGTCAGTAAGTGAGCTTACGAGGGAGGCTGAAATGGAAAAAAAGAAAGATCTATACTGTTGGCATCTGTGGACTGTGCTTACTTTTTACCTGCTCCTGAGAGAGCATCCTCCTTTCACCTGACCGAGCAAGCATTTATTTAAGAACAGAACATATATCTATTAAGTTTAAAATTAAAATAAACAAATAGATGCAAAATTCTTTAGAAATTAATTTCAACATTCATATTTTCTTCAATTAGTCATGCTGCTTTCCTGACTGTCGATAAAACAGGGACCATAAGCCACTTTAACACTCAGTTTCTGTGGATGCATTTTCTTGCCTAGCTTTCTGTTCTTCTGTTGCACTGCCGAATGCTACCACCAGATTAGTTACGCTGCTGGCATGTCCTGGTCTATTTAATTTGTCCTTTACAGACTTGGCTTTCCGAGAATGACTGTGCAAACTCTTTGACCGTACTGATGGGAATCCAGAAGTCCTTTCTGGCTTTACTGATAGCAAATTCTCTTTCTCAGCCTTGACAGTGGCAGGCATAGAGGTGTAAGAGGCACTCATACCTGCTTCACCATCACTGTCATCTGTGTCCGTCTGTAACTGTTTCTGCTCTGCTTGCCTTTCTGCTTCAGAGATAAACCCAGGGTATTCTGGAGGACGTTCTTGAGAAAGCTGCTGCTCAACTTCATATTTCCACTCTGTGGCCCATTGCTCAATTGTAGAAGGGCACACCTGATCCATGATGGTACTATACTCTGTGGTCCAGTTGTTAACTCCTCCAACCAGCTTCCCACCCTGTGCAAATATAAAGCTCCTTGATTTCATCATAGTGGTTTGACAAGCACTGAATGTTTCAGGAGGAAAATAGCGCATTGCTCTAGATTTGTCCAAGGGGTAAGAGATGGTTGCTTCTAACTTGGCATGTTCTACTTTTAACTGAGTGTTCTGAAAATTGGATCTTGGTACTGACTGTTTGTTTGTAACTGCATCCATCTGGTTTATACTTCGAGGAATCATCCCATCACTCTTGAAAATCCCCTGCTTTTCAACACCCAAACCACCGGAACCAGAATAGGGTCTGGAAACATTCTGTGCAATTTCAAGTGTAGATTTACTGTAATCTGATGTGGTGACAGCATTAGCGCTAGAGATATAATGGAGACTGGTGTGGTGTTCAGGAACCAGCATCCTTGGGTCTGCTCCATCTTCTTTGGTACCAACAGAATGGGCTTTTTTACGCAATCCCATGGCTGGTGACATAGGAGTGATACTGTCATCATATGTTAACTCATCGCCACCGACATGGTATCTGTACATGCTGTAGCCATCAGAGCTGTTAACACTGCTTTGCCTTAGGAGATATGCAGCATCACACTCAGACGAAGCCCGTGAACGTGTATATGTCAGCTCAGATTTGTCAATACCCGCCAGCTTCTCCAGAGCATTCACCATCCGACCAGACAGTTCTTCCAACTGAGAGAGTCGAAGGTCGACTGTTTGAAGAGAAGCTTTCATAAAATGTTCTCTTTCATTCACCTCTTCTAGCCTCATAGACATATTTTCAACTCTGTTGGGTATAAAAGAGAAGGCATAGAACAGAAACTGTGGAATGGTGCAGTAACCTGTTACAGGCACCCAGCTACTGATTTCTTCATAAGGCAGAATTTTGTGCTATGTATCATGCATCATTCTTTTTTCCTATGTGTAGCATCAAAGCATGAGTGTTTTCTTACTATCTGTGCTTTCCATATACCACATGAGAGGGCTGTTTGAACCTTGCCCTTATTTACATGCCAGGAGAGTACAAGAGTTGCAGCCCCTAGGGACAGCCTACTATTAACATTTCTGCGTGTGCAACCCACTTCACATTCAGTTGTCCTCTTTCATTGTCAAGCATCAAATAATTATACGAAAAATACTTTCTAATGACATGCTCACAGGATGACTTAAAATAGCAGCAAGGCATGCCGTAAAACAGGTTTTGTGGCTGTATAAAAGAACACATGCTGATGTGTATGGGATTACTTTCGCTCTTGAGATACCCTTCAATTATGTATGAGCTGAAAGGAGTGGAATTATTGTCCAGTTCAATTGAAATAATACTTTTTCCCATTTTCTTTTATCATTTATATCATAATGGAAGCGATGGTACCAGAAGAATGCATATAGAAGTAATGCATTAGAATGTGACTTAAGAGATCATACACTAGTAAATGAACTGTGGAAATTAAATTAACATTCTTTTGCTCTCACACACAAAAGATGACAAAGCATCTGGAGCAAGAAGCCATGAGAAATAAGCAAATCTGCTTTGTGGCCATAGACCATAGTGAATCAGTGAGGCTTACCAGCCCTGCTTTATTCTCTGTCACAATACCTAGGATTTTGACAAATTGCCATGGATAAATAGCACGACAGAAACTACTCGAATACACGTAGCAGATTTCATTAACTTTCTCTATGCTCAAACTTCAGATATAATAACGCAAGATGTTCAGGGCTTCCCTTCAAGAGAAAGATGTTTATCTGTTGAAGAATTACATGGCTGACAGAGCTACTTCATAAGAAATGTTAAAAGGAAGAGATATATATGTATGTATGGAGTAGTTCATCGTCAAAATACTGTGAGATAGATTAAGCTGAAAGGGTGTTTAAACTGTGTATCATTTTCATTACAGGAAGAACGTTTCATCATTTCAAGACGTGACAAAAGACCCCATCCTTTGACTTAGAACGACTAACAGAATAGGCAGAGCCTTTGGGAACAGTCCTGCCAAGTGACCTGGTAAAAAGGTGCTGCTGCCATTATCACTGTGCTTACACAGCAATATGTAAACATTACCTAGTCCTCGGAATAGCTTAATGATTTACATGTGAATATTCCCTGTCTTTTAAATGGGGAAGTCCATACTGAAAACCTAAATGCCGTGTTCAAAACTTCCAAGAGAGATTAAAATTCAGCAGTTGTGAGTGCTGGACCTTAGTGCAAACCACAAGTCCAAGGGCAGAATCCTCAGTGCTTTTGTCGTTAAGCTCCAACATGTTTCTCATGCTTGGATGAGCTGTTGGAAGCTCAACAAGTAGTAATTTGCTCAAAGGGATAAAAAGCATACCTGTGATCTTCATATGGGTGAGAGGGAAAAAATTCACCATAAACAAGAATGTTCTTACACCAAAGCTACCCAACCTAGCAGTCTTAGTGACACACCAGTAGGAACAACAAAAAGCTTGCTCTTGAGAGAGATGCACCTGCACAGGTATTTACTCAGGATTCAGATCAACTTCTGAATTAGTGGTGGTTTTTTTCAAGATCTAGATCTTTTGAACTTTAACTCAACTTTGGTTATAATGAAGACACAAAAAAACAAGTACTGTTCCAGATAAGTGGTGGTTTTTGGTTTTTGGGTTGTTTTTTTTTTCTTATAATAGGTACCTTTCAGAGGTAACTCTGATGCGTTCATCATTAGATGATTGCTGCTCATCCTCTTTTTCCTGGAAGTATTCTTCTACACACTGTTCTTCAAACTCATACAGTTTTCTTAGCTCTTCATCATTCAGAAACAACTCTGTGCAAAACAGAAGAACGAAATATGAGTTTCATTTTTCTAGACTTCTGGTAGTCAATTTAAACCGTATTTAGCAGATTATTTTGGAAATATGGATACTGCAGATTCTACTCCTGCACTAAATGAACAGATAATTTTGTAAATAGGGAATGAGCGCTTAGCCAAAGATGGCCACAGCCCTGAAGGCAACATAATGCATTATGACCATCATCTGCTTTTATGACCATCCTCTGGGGACTATATTTTCTCAATGACCTTTGCACTTTTTAACAGCAGTGCTACGCGTTGAACAAACTGACTAGACTTTACAGGATAAAGATTAGAGCAATCTCTGCCAGTTTGACTGTTCCTTCATTTGAATGTTGTTCTTACAAGGATGCCAGTTATAGGCAACAGATAATCTAATATAACAGATTGTTTCCCAGACTTTCTTTGGATAAGAACTTCAAAAATCTATAACCGTGTAAGGAAAATCCAAGGGAAATTCAAGCTGTTGCGAACATTTCATCCTTTATATGAATTTGTCTCTTTGTAGAGAATGTTACATTTACTTTTTCCCTTTTTTTCCTTTTCTAACTCAGAAGCACATTGTGCAGAAATAGAATTGCTTACAAAGTATGTTTCCTGTGAAATGTAGAAATACAGAGGTAATTGTAAGCATCTTATTATTTTAATGAGGCATATAATGAAAATAATAATCAACAATTACAGATTATGTTAGGATAAGAATCCTCACAGTTACCCTGTGAAATGAGATAAATCTCTAACATGGGTAAATGAAAGCGAAGATACTCTTAACACCCAGATTGCTCACAATCACAAAGCTGACACTAGCAATGATATTTGAAACACTGATCCCTTCTTCTCAATTTTCTATTTGCCCTTCCCAATTTCACTCACTAGAACTTGGTAAAACTGGATTAAGTAGATGCCATCTCACTCTTTTAAGAAAGCACATTAAAGACAGTCTTCATAAGCAGCACAGCATGGCATATTCTCAGGAGCCCTAGGAGCTCAAGAGATGTTAACCTGACCTCAATTTTGTCCCATACTGTCTTGTGCGAATACACAAAATACTTCAGCATTCGAAAAGCTGCTGCTTTCTGCTAACATGGTGCAAAGAGCTCAATGTAGAGAAGATTTCTTGCATACTCAGTCCCCTGTCCCGCTCATCCTGGTCTCCTTCACCCTTCTTGCAGCGACAGCAGATTCGCTTGATGATTATGTAAATGTGGCTGAAGATAATCATTGGTGGTGGGAGGACAGGTCTATCATGAAATGTCATGATCAGCTGGTACCGCTGGAACTTCCAGACTTGGTTGGATATTGATTTTACCTCAAAGAAGGTATTGCTGAAAGGGAGCACAGGTACAGTTTCTATTAGGCCCCTAAGTTTACTTATCATTGAGCAAGTACTATGTTGAAAAAAGTAGCAGCTAAATAACAACATGAAGCCACACGACTTGCTTGGTTCAGCTCTTTGTTGATGCTGTTGAACTGACGATTAACCTGAACTTGTGATTTCACTACTCCTTTGAAGGGTAGCAAAGCAGAAGGTGCTCTGCATCCCTTGTGCACCACCCACCCAGAACAGTCTTCCTCTTAAACTACTTGCTCCTACTGTATAAAGCCCTTTAGGTGTCAGTGAAAAGAAGCTTGCACAATTTATGAATCGCATAACTGGTGTTTTGGGGCTTGGTTATAAAGCATTTCTTTAAACACATGCCAGTATTTGATATTACACAAAGTATTAAATCCAAGAAAGGTATTTTGTGTGCTAAACCCAGAAGCTTCGCACAGTTTGCCTTTAATATGCTAATCAGCTTGACCTACATAGAAGACTTTTCAAGTTTTCACACAATGTCCTAAATCCCAACTTTATTCATTCAAACTTCTAACTTGAAAACACGGTGCATATTCTTGTAACAGAATTTGTTCTTGGAAGCCAGGGCCTCATCATTTCTACACCAAAATAACGTGTGTTATAAAGATGTTTTATTTTGCAATTCAGTCGATATGGAGTGTAAGTGATAGTATTCAATCCAGAGATAACAACAGTCAAGGTTATGAAATACTAACTAAGAGAAAGCAGACTTGCTGTGCTCTCTTAGATAAAGCTTTTCAAGCTATTTTAAAGTATGCTCAGACAGCTCACTCTACTTTGATGATGATGAGGATATTGGCACTTTCTTTTTTATATTTTCTGTCCACTTCTAACTTTCTGTGCTTTAGAATATCTACATTCACAAAACCAGATAAAAAATCTCTCTGAAACCAGAGAATTCTTGAGTGTGTGTAGCTTTCCGTTTCTTTTGGCTAAGTATACATGAGATTATTAACCAATAAGAAATGACAATCTGCCTTCATTCTCTCTCCTGCATAGCAGGAATCCCTAGGCCTCACCCCCTTGCAACCATGCTGGGATGGCAGGGGTTAACAGCATGACCTACTTCCCAAACTGCTGATTCCTTGCTCCTTCAGCCAATAATAGCTACCATTGTAAGATTCTTCCCCTTCCCCCTAGCAATGTGACTGGCATTTGGGCACTTTAAAATTCATGACCTTTTCAGCTACATACATCAAATGAAAGACAGGCTTTGTGAGCTGTAGATTTCTGAGCACACCATGAACTATTTTTGTGGTTGTGATACCAGCTACCTATGCCAACAAGCCCTCCAACACTACATGTTTATGGGCATCAAAAACGGATCACCTGCTTTTCTCGGGTGCTAAGTTCAGAAGGTCTTACTAGCAAGTAGATATTTCGATTCCTCCTTTTTTTTTTTTTTTTATAATCCCTAGGTCATGCCAGGAAAAGCATGCAACTTAACTGTAGGTGGAAAGAACAAGCAGCAGAAATTTATTTAGTTTTACTCCAGAGAAGTCTAAATATAATCGATTTGTGGAGTAACATTAACACAGTGCATGTTGCTTGGACTGGCCACAGATCCTGGCAACATGTAGCCCTCCTTTCTTTTGGTTCAAGGCAATATAGACTCCTTTTCTGGGTCGTATAAAAACTCTGCAAGTTTTTCTACTGTGTTTGGTTTTGTTTTTTTATTTTTCTAAATGAAACGCAAATCAAGAAGAAAAAAGAAAGAGAAGCCAGATGATGTAGTGACAGTGGAAATGCCTCCTGCTTTTAATGTTCAGATTTTCATTCGGCCTTTCTATCGCAGAATCATGTTTGCTAGTGGTTACGTGGAACTTCTATCGTGTGTGTAGCAGGTTTCATGGATTCTGTTTTTCGTCTTTCTAGGGCAATCTTGAGGCCTGTTGCTATCCAACTGGTAACTGGAAGTAGCCAGATTCCCTCATATGCATTACTGCAATTGCTGGCAAATTCAAAGCAGCCTTTCCTCCTCTCTTTCCCAGCGTATACACTATTCCAAGTCTATTTGTCAGTCATCTTCACAGAGTAATTAGATTGCGAGTGCAAATGCAAACCCTTGCAAAATCAGTTGATAGGCTCTCACAGAAACTTTATCTTGGCAATAAGAAAGTAAAGAGAGTGCACGATCATTTACATACTTGAAGACAGCAATCAGCAGGTTTACCAACAGGATATTTGCTACCAAAAGGTAACAGGCCATAATAGCGGGAGTGAGCCAGGCCCCTGGTATACATGGAGGGAGGCGTTTACCATCATCATCGTAAAGATTGTCCCCACAAGGAGCTGAAGAAAAACAGCAAAGGTATTTTTCACAAATTGCCCGCTACTTAGAAACACCATTCACGTTTATTTAATGACACATGCATAAAATTTGCCAAGCTAAACAAATTTCAGCTTATTTCCAGTAGCAAGTATGTATAATTTCTACTTCAAATTCTGCTTCTAACTACAGCATACAAAAATAAATTCCCATAACAGTGAACAGAGAGGCAGATCCCAGTTTACTGTACAGTGTGTCTTTCTCTTCAAATTCATATGGATTTTCTTTTCGGGAGAAGATCTTAATGTGCATACATACATATAAATAGTGGAATTAAAAAAAATTCTCCAACCACACCTGTGTGCATACCTTGTCAAAGATACAAAAGGATTTACTTAGTGGTCCCAGATCGCTGAGCATAAATTAAACCTTTACCGGGGCCCTGAGTGTACTGAAGAGGCGTTAATGATCCTGCCCAGCTTCCCCCGGGGTCTACACCTACCCCCCATGCATACCTGTCCCTGCCTGAGCTACCGCCGGCGTGCTGGGCACTGACCTGTGTTCATCCCCTGGACAGACCCTTCTTCTGCTTCTGGCCCTGTCTCCTTTTGCCCCTGCCTGGACTCCCTAGATGGACCCTGGACTATTATTTGTCCTGTCTGGCTGCTGCCACTTTTGGGCCAATTTCCATTTCCCTTATTTTTCACAATAATTCTGAATTTTAGATAAGATTTTAAACCAAAGAGATAAAATTATAAAATGAAAATGACACGGGAACAGCAAAATAGAGTGTTCAGAAAGAGAAAAAAATTGAGAATATTGATCAAACAGATATAATAATTGCCTGAAGTAATCCTAAGAATACATAGGTTGTCTTGGGGCAAGAGCTATCTTGGAATTGGGTAAATGCAGTAAGTTTGTTGTGACTTTACATGCCATGCCAGTGTATCTGATTTCAAATACAAGGCTAACTTTTGGAACCATTTAGTAGCAGGTAAAGTGTTTATCAACCACAGGTTCTTTAGCTGAAATCTTACTAAATACTAAGTCTGACAATGAGTTCATTATAGGTTTAGTTTATGTGAATAGACAACCCAGCTTTTTAAGCATTTTGCAAAAAAATCCAGTGCTTCAACCTCACCTGAAAAATATTCCTAATTATTTTAAAACAGACTAGTCTTATTTACTGTGGACTGAAAGAGATATTTAGACTATGAGTAATAAAATGTATTTTACTTGCTTTCCAAACATCAGACCTACATTTTTCCTGTTTATCATACGAAAAGTGTAACAGGAAAGTCAAGTGAATCATAGTGTCATTCACATGGACCAGTGAAAGTACTGCCAAAGAAACACTAACATTGTATCTGGGTAATCAAAGGGCATTAGTTATACCATGGCACTCGTGCATCATAATTTAAAAAAAGGATTATTTTACTGTCAGTGTACTAGAAACAAGTCATAGCAACAACATAAGCTCAATTAAAACTTCTGATCTGCAATCTGTATTAGAATATTTTTCCTCTGCTTCTTTTCAGATGAAACTCTTACAGTAGAAAGACAAGATTCACACCTGAATATTGGATGAGCCCTATAATTAAAATGTCAGTATCTAGTAAAGAAAAAGATTAATGAACATATTCAGCTAAACAAGATAATCAGCTCCCCACAGAGACTTACGATTAATTTCCATGGCATAGACTGAAGAGCATTCCAAAGGAACGAAACAGAAAAGGAGGCAGGGAGAGAAAGAAAGAAAACAATAGAATAATATAGAAAAAACCTCAACAAAACAGATGATTGAAAATCCAGTTTTGCTGCCAAGAAAAGATAAGCAACTCAAACGTCAGAACAGTAGAGACATATGCTTAGAAACCACGTCTTTGTTAAAAATGCATTGCATTCTACAATTTCCTTTTCATGTTGTTTTCCCCAAATGTTACATATGCCAGTGAATTAATTCATTATATTAATAATAAATCACAAAATGCTTCTGGCAGATGATCATTTAAATACACACGATATTTCAGGCAATAATCAAAACTGGTGGTCACCACAAACACAGAACAACTGAGTTATCACATAAAATCATTCTTTTAGCTATTATGGAAACATTTCCTCTTTTGTTTTCTCTCTCTCTTTTTTTCTTTCTTTCTTTTTTTTTTTTTTTTTGTGAAGAACCACCCTGGCTTTGACACTGCCAGCTGTTTCTATTGAATAGCTATGTTTTTGTTAATAGTCACGATACTGATGTTACTACACCATACAATATCATGAAAGCCCATTTTGACTACCAGTATGGATACTTGCTTGCCAACCCCTAAATTGTGATTGTAAGAAAAAAATCACACTATTGAAATAAACTGAGCCAGGCTTCTCTATTGTTTAAGAATTTGTTGCCGTTCAGTATTAGATGCCACTAACTTCTTGCTCACGTACATCTTCTAAGTGGAGCGAACCAGACAAGAGCATCCTGGATTGCATTAGGAAAAGTTTTACCAGCAAGTTAAGGAAGGTAATTATTCACCTCTACTCAGCTCTGGTGAAACCACATCTGGACTTGTGTGTCTGGACCTGGGCTCCCCCACAGAAATCACCCATGGACATACCAGAAAGATTCCAGTAAAAGATCACAAAAATTATTAAGGTGATCAGACCATTTGACAAATGAGGCAAGGCTGAGAAAGCTGGGATTATTTAGCCTGGAGAAGACAAGGGTTAGGAGAGATCTTACGAATTTTATGAATACCTGATGGTGGCAGGAGCAAAGAAGACAGAGCTAGGCTGTCCTCACTGGTGTCCAGTGAAAGGACAAGAGGCAGTGGGCAAAGACAGAAATATGGCAAATTCCACTTAAACCAGGTCGTGCAGAGAGGTTGCACAACCTTCATCCTTCGAGATACTAAAACCCGAATGGACAGTCCCTGTGCAACCTGCTCTAATTTACCTGTCTTTGAGCAGGGAAGTTTGACTAGATGATCTCCAAAGGTGCCTTCCAACCATAGCAATTCTGTGGTTTGTGATCTTCATCTTTAGGTGACATCCTATCCTCAGTGAAGTTACTGACCAAAGCCCAACTACCTTCTTTTCGATGGAAAATTTGATGTAATACTTTTTCCATAAATTGTTCAGACTCATGGGCCTTGGCAAAACAACCCATAAGCCCTTGACACAGAGTCAGGTTAGGCTGCCCATAGCAGCCATTCCCCAGTGACCTCTGAGGTTGCTTTTGTGGTGCGTTTACAGAGAACAACAGAAACATCAGAGAGAAAATTTCTTATTGAAAGCAGGAAGATCTTCAGAAGTCAGTCCAGACTTCTAGATGCATGAAATTTACAGAATAATTGTAATGCAGTTTAATTATACCAGTAGAACTCCCTGCGTAACCACTTTTATTTCCATATTAAAACAACAACAAACCCACACATTTCCAAGTTAGCTTATGTTTAAGCTACTGACACAGCAAAGCTTCTGAAGTGGGAAGGTTAGTGGAGCAAGTAACGAGACTGAACTTGTGTAACTGGAAAGCCTGAACATTTTTTTCCCAAAATCTTTTGCACTGCTGAAGAAAGATTTCTAATTCAAAGGATGCCGAGTATGCAACTCAGAAACGACTGGAAGCATGAGAGAAGTTTGGGACACCACTTAAACTAAAGAGATCAGTATTCTTGGTAAGGTGTGAATTTTGATTTATAAAGAAATCAAACTGTGTACCTTGGCAAACATTCTTTGTTCAAAGTGAATTATGATTTGAGTGCACATTATGAGCTACAAAGGTAAGGGATACACTGTTACAGTCCCACGAGAGAGTTAACCCACTTGAGAGATCCTGAGCTTATCCTGGCTCACACGTGCACTGAAATTTCAGTATCAGACAATAAATGAATGTCTTGACTTGTCAAGAGCAATCTACTGTACCAGAAGTTTCATTAATGAGACAAGCATTCATAAGGAAAACGAAGATGCTATGATCTTTGCAACAGTGTACACTGTTCAGAAACAGACTAATTCCTTTCTAAGCAATTAAAGTACACTTTCATGACATTTGATAGAAAGTTTTCTCATTATGATGGATCTTTATGGTTTTTGATTGAATGTAGACCTCACAGTTTCTTGAGTTTTCCACTCTACTACTTGTCAATATATGCAGATTGTTGGAATAACACATACACAATGCTGAAATAGCAGCTTCTATTATTTCAGACAAAGTGCAAACTATGTGATACACACTAGAGGAGGACAGCTGCATGTTTGACTGTCTGTACAAATTTCAAATAATAACACAAAACTAGCAGTAACATGCCACTTCCCATCTCCTCTAGAATACTGACAGTTATTTTCTTAAACTCTGCAGCTTTTATATAAGAAAGGCTATTTCCACACCTAAAGCTAATCAAGCAGAGTTTTCCTTTTTGTTTTTCCACAGGTGTAGAAAAGGAGAACAAGGGTGATTCATGAAATGGAAACATTTCTGGAAAGTAGACAGCTGTATCAATAGGAGTAAAAATCTATTAGCTCATTGCCTGTGCTGTGAGTCAGAGATGAATGGATATGTGTATTTTCATCTCCTGTGCAAGGTATTTATTTTTTTCTTCTTCTGTTGGAACTGACTATTAGTAAAACATTGATTCAAAAGAACATTTCAGAATGAACTCTTGTTGATCCCTGCAAGTAAACAGAGCACTTAATACTCTTATACTCTTGGATAGGAGAGTATTTGAGACTACATCACTCTCAGTGTTAAGTAAATTTGAATATAAACTGAGAGACAGGACATGCAGATAGGGAACAGAAAATCGTTCAGTCTCTGGAGTCTGTCACAAGAAAACAACAACAACAATATAATCATAAAGACAAAACACTACTTCCAAATTAAAAACAATCATTAATTTGGAACTGATCATCTGCCTCAGAAACAGGAAACAGACTCTTACTATGAATTCTACTCTTACGGTCTATCTGGTCTGCGAACACTTCTCCATAGATCATCCAGTAGGGCATATAGAAGATGTTGCGAGCTAGTCTCCAAGAAGGCTCTTCATCTGGGTGCAGGATAGCTTGGCGGGCTACTCCAAAACTCATCAGAACCACAAGCATGATGACCACAAAGTAGAGCATGTCAATCATCTGCACGGAGACACCACACAGAGGCTCTTGTCATCTCCAGGTAGTACCAGCATGTTTGTTTGCCAGCATGCATTAAAGTAAACAAGAAAGTATCAAGAGAACAAACACATTCCCCTGGATAATTTTCTTGACATTATTCTTTACCTACTGCCCAGGAATTAAGCACACATAAAAATGCAGTAAAAACAGCCATTTAAATGCATGCTAGATTTATATTTAAAAAGCCTTAAAATGCTAAAATCTTTGTTATCCCTATTCTCTTTTGCATCAAGTGCCCTATGCTGTGCTTTCAGCATAGACCCCTTCTGTGGTTGCAAAGAGATGATATAATCATTGCTGTATCACCTCCTGTCCACAATGGATGGTTTTGTGGATCAACAATCTGTTACTGCTATGGCTTTGGGAGGCAGAAAGCAGGCAAAGAGTGAACAATTTTCCACAGGCTGGTTCAAAAAGAAAGGAAGAAAGGAAGACAGGAAGAAAGGAAGAAGGAAAAAGATTCCCTCTCAGATTAAGTAATTATTAGCAAGAGTACTGCATCTCGTGTGTGTGTGAAACTCACATTGCAGCTTTTTCACAGCCTTTACTTAAAGTCCTACTCAGAGGGAAAACCTTTTGAAAATCAGAACTGAGTTTAGTTTCCCATGAAGATCTGAAATACATAATTTACAGCAATTTAGGCACTCACCATCTTTCCAATCATCATGACGTAAGGTCCCAGATATTTGTTCACACCAAAGATATCTAGTACTCTAATGTACCAGAAAATGATATCTACGCAGTAAATCACTCTTCCATAACCCATGTAAGGCTGGTTCTGTAGGCGAAGAATTGCTCCTATTATAAATACTGAAATAGCCACCAGGTCAGTAATATTCCAGTATTCCTGAAGCCAAACTTTCACTTTTTGGCTCAGCTTGCCAGGCTCTGACATCAGAATCTGCAATAAATTTAAAAAAACAACAAAGAAATCATTAGGAAAAATTCCAAGTTACATTTTTGAATTAATGGTCATGAAAAAAACCCACAATCTTGTCACATTCAATAGGTCTTGGAGACCCCCTCCTCTGGCAGCAAAATTTGTCTCAAGGAGCAATATTTTTAGTTACTAGCAGGCAAAATTTCCTTTTCACAGAATCATAGAATGGTTTGGGTTGGAAGGGACCTTAAAGATCATCTCATTCCAACCTCCCCGTCATGGGCAGGGACACCTCCCACTAGACCAAGTTGCTCCAAGCCCCATCCAGCCTGGCCTTGAACACCTCCAGGGATGGGGCCTCCACAGCTTCTCTGGGCAACCTGGGCCAGTGCCTCACCACCCTCACCGTAAAGCATTTCTTCCTAATATCTGATCTAAACGTACCCCCTTCCAGTTTAAAATGGTCGCCCTTTGTCCTGTCACTACAGTCCTTGGTATAAAGTTTCTTTCTTATAAGCCCCTTTTACATATCAAAAGGCTGCAGTAAGGTCTCCCCAGAGCCTTCTCTTCTCCAGGCTGAACAACCTCCACTCTCTCAGCCTTTCTTCATGGCAGAGCTGTTCAGCCCTCTGACCATCTCCGTGGCCTCCTATGGACCCCTTTTCATCTCTATTTTGGTTTTCTTAAGGCTTTTTTTGTTGTAGGTTTTAATCACTAAAATTTAAATGAGGAGATCTGGCTTACTGACTTGGCATCCATATTTATCTCCAAAATCAATTAGTATGAGATGTGGGAACTGTAAATTAGAGAAGGATAGGCCAAGTGCAAACCACAATACAGCATATGAATACAGTGTAAGTTTTTATGCTTTCTCCCTCATACATAAGTAATGAGATCAGACAGTACTCCTGGTTAATTCCCCAAAACAGCTCTGTCATCACCAGTTCTCATGAAGGACTGCATCAGTAATAAAAAGACAGTACCTACTGAGATTTCCTTCATGGGTTACGCCCATGCCTTTCCTTTGAAATACACATAAGAGAAGGACAGCATTCATTTTGACTAGTGACCTCAGGGCATTTTTGCCTGACCTTTTTGCCCACTAAGAGAAGGTATTAATGTATGGGAATGAGCTATAAATGAAACTCTCTCCAGTGATGGGCATTTTGGGACTCTGTGGATATGAGAATCTTCTCTCTCATGTACGACTCCTCAACCCTTTGCGCAAGTCCATGCCATTATTACCTCTAAGAGCGAGTGTCATTTTAAGGATTGAGATGTTGGTACGATCAGACTTTACCTCTCTTACTTTCTCTAAAGCCAACGTCACAATATAGGAGATGACAATCCATTCCTGGACTGACGGCCACCGTTCCATCCGTACCAAGATGATATAATTAAATAGCATCAAGTAACCAAGGTATGAAAGCTACAAAAAAAAAAAAACAAAAACATTCCTTTATGGCCTTGGACATCACTTTCATGGTGATGGATCCCAAGATCCTTCCACAGTTAGGCAGTATTCGATTACTTGAGATGACTTACACACACACAGAGATTAGTCTCCACTAATTTCCATTAGGAAGTTCTGGGCTATTAGTGTAAGTCAATAGAGCTACCACTTAATTTTCTATAACTGCTTGCTTAAATGTCAAACTGGTGATGCTGGTGTCTCTGTGCCTCACAGCAGTCTTTGGTGACCAGCCAAACTAAAAACTTCAGAGATCTTGGAAGTCCAGAGTTAAAACAAAATGGATTATATGGCTTTGCAGTGAAAAAAAAGGGAAACAAAGCAGTCGTAAACCAAAAGATTTTCCAGGGAAAAAATGGGAGTTTTCTAAAGAATGACATATTCAATGTGAAATGTTTACCCACCACCTCAAACCAGATCTAAAGTACAACAGGGAGGCAGGGTTGTGAGCTGCACCTGCCTGGAGGGATAGGGGAAATAAAGGGCCACACAGGCCACTTGCTTTTCTCCACCCTGTAATAATATGGTTGAGACCATCCAGGCAGAATATATGCTTTATGTGAAGCCAGAGGCATACAGGCTTCATATATCAGTCCCTACAACACCTCTTCCTATACTTGTTACTTTAACTCATCTGCATGAACAGTAGGTTTGCAGATATTTTGGTAATTTTAAGTAGTCCCTCACCTCAGGAGCAAGTTTCTTGCTGAAGCCTAATTCAGTAAAAGCACAGGAGGCTGCATCACCATGTCAGACAAGAAACACCAAACAGAAGGCAGTAAAATCCTCTTAGCTGAGGGGCCTGCATAATGCATGAAAGCGAAGCACGCCCAAATTGTGACATTCGTACATACAGGTACGAACACATACAATTGAGGCTATGTGTGAGATGCAGGTGTTGAAGACTCGCACTTGCACAAGAAAAAAGGAAGTGCTTTTTCTTCTCTGAAGGAAGGGCGCCTGCTGCAATGTCCTTCCTACAGCTGCCATGCACACTGGCAGAGGCCACGGACCTCCAGCAGCTAGATTATCACAGATATCCATGGATGCTGTGGAACATACGATCCAGGCAGCTGAATGATCTAATTTGTTGAAAGAAGCAAAATAGCAATTCGAAAGCACTCTTAAATCAGGCCCTTTGTGCCTGGGGCTTTTTTAATCTACTAAAATGTAATTTCTTTACATTGTGAAACCATGTTGAATACTTTTCTTTGAAATTAACTAGGAATTTTGCTTTTAAATTATTAATACAGGCAGCAGAAAGGGATGACTACAGTGTTTTGTGATTATGATGTGCTAAAACTAAAAACCTGCATAATATTATGACATACTAGGTATGGGAAGTCCTAACCTTGAATAAAAAAAAAAAGAAAGCAGTATCCTTTTTACAGGACCCACACAAAATTTATGAGCAGCAGCATGAATACTTTTTCTGTTTTATTAAAACAGAGTTTATCATCAGGTAATTCTTGATGGACTAAAGAGAAAATCAGATGCTTGTCAGAAACAAATCTTTTCATTTAGATTTGTTTTAATTATTTAAATAAGAGAGAAGTACCTATTCAGTTTTAGCAGACCTAGCTTTCCACCTAGGTTTTACTCATCTGAGCCTAACTGTCAACAGAGCAAACGGCAAGCACCAATACTATGGCATTACTTCTTGGGTCCTAAAATGTATTTCAATGCAGAACAGGAGCTAGAGCTTTTAGAAAGCAAGAGAATCCAGCCTAGTTTGGATTGAGTGACTGGACTGTGGAGCTTGCACCGAGTTTGGCGTATGATTAGCCGGACAGGGCCTCCTTTAAAGTGTGTAGGAGCTTTTGAGGTTGACAGCACAAGCTTCAGTTATTTGTTCTGTCTCACTGTCTATGCATTTTTCTCTGAATAAAGGGAGTGCTTTAGTCATCAGATTCCATGAAAGTCAGTACTATTTATTTATTTATTACTTGGTTATTATTTTTACATTGGAATCCTTTAAGCTTCACAGGTGTGAGAAAAACAGTCACTATTAGTTTAATCATCATGACTTACTGTGTAGAACCAAAACTTGACAATAGGTGCATTATAGAATTCATAGATCTTTGTTCCAATTGGAAGGCTCTTTTGTTTTTTATTTCCATTCTCTTCATCTCCTTTTCGGGAGCCTGTATCCATATTTGCATCCTGGAAGACCGAAGTTGTCAGTTTTCATCAATATACAGTAGTAAAAATAGGCTCTTCTTCAACTACAGCCCCAGCCATCTGTTAACTACATGAGAAAGCTCTGAGCAACAGATCTCTTTTTAAAAATACAAATTCCATAAATCTGTGCAACTACACAAATAATTTACCAGCCCTGAGAACCCAGCCTATACACTCCCAAAACTCTTCACCGATTTTTATCCCACAGAGGCAGCTGAGATTTTCATCTGAGTGACCTATAGCATAATCAGAATCTGCTAAGAAAACTGAGAACTCTTGAGATATTAGAACTTCCTAATAATCTCCATTACTGACCACATTTTCCTCCTCCTTTTCTTTGCCTTCTTCATTTTCTCTTGATGTCTGGTAAGAATAATCATCGGAACTCCGAAACTCTAGGAAAAGGATGGTGGGAGGGAAGAGAATCCCCATTATAACCTGCACAACAAGAAAGAGTTCAACTCAGATGGCAATAGTTGTTTACATTAATAAATTTCATAACAAGGCAAATCCCATATACATTATTTTCTTTTATACAGTATTCAAGATACTCTGCTACCCTCGAACCTACAAAAATGAGTAAGTAATATTTAGGAAGCATTGGCAATAACATCTTGTACGGAAAGATGGCACCCCGGAAGGCTTCCCATCTCCACAAATACACTGCAATTAAGAAATTGTGTTCCAGAATTAGAGTTGTACAGAGAAATTCCATGGAATGGACACAGTGGCTGTTGGAAGAGGACTTCAGGTTTGTTACTGGAGTTTATAATTACTTTAGTCACCTACTATAATTACTTTTAATAGTTTCAAAATTTGTGAAAGGTAAAACAAGCTTTGCAGACGGGACTGGGAGAGTTCTTTTACTATATGAGGTTGCTAAGATACAGAAACACAAGCAAGAGTTGCCAAAGTACAGAAAAGGAACAGAGAAAAGAAGAATGCAGGTAATGAAACTAGAACATTAGCAGGCTGATTAATGCTTTGGAGAAAAGAAAGGAAATCAGTAAAGAGGTTAGAAAGCACCTGGATGCAATCTGAAAGGCAGGATACTTGCCTGAAGATTTTAAACAGGTTTAAGAGGGACACATGGGAAAGAGGTAATAAATTGAGAATGACAGAGAGTGCAATGTGTATGTCATCAGGCTTGAGAGTAGACCTGCGAAGACAGGCATGGCACTTTGTCAGTAATGGGGGATTTAAGGAAGTAAGAAGGCGAGAGTGAGGTGGCACCATCACAATAGGCCTCCAGGTGGGTGACAGCAACTGCATTATAACAAAGGAAGGATTATATTCACATGAAAACACACACAGGCAAACACTGCTGTTTCCTTAACACTCGCTCACTCATGTTTCTCTTTTGTACCAACCTCCTCACATGACTCGTTTTTTTTTTAAATCCAACAATCAGGAAATAAAATCAGTAAGAGAGACCAAATTATCAAATCACAGAAGAGGGAAATAAAGATCACATAGTTTCACACAATACAATTGCACAGATTTCACTATTTCCAACACTGAGTCTCAACTCTGTGTCTTCTGGTACAATATTAAGCAATGTAAGAAGCATGTGTCCATGTCTGCTTCATTTTCTCTGTACTCCCATTGCGTGGACCCCTAATAGAGATCTTTTTGCTTGTATCCAACTGATTTTTAATCAAAAGTATATGGCTTCAATGACCAGACCTCATCATTCATTAAAAGCCACAACTTCGCTCTCAGATTCCAACCATGCTAAGCCTTTTATGGATTTATATTTTCCTTTGTCATGGGGTAATGTTCCTTAAATATCCTGAATTTGGAAACCAAAAAAGAAGAGCTTTAAAACAGGTATGTTCTTAAAACATCTATTAATTAGTAAGCCAATTTGTTCTATGCACACACTACGCATAATATAGTGTTAACATGCAATAAACTATATCTCTGAAAAGAACTGCAGGAAGTACCTTAAGGCCTGGGTTTTTCCGCATGCGTAGTCGCCCCATCCACATATCTGTTAAGAGCATCTGGCTGCATGTGTGAGCAATGAAGTCCCTGTGTTTAGCTGCCACAGCCAATTTGAGGCAGGTAGAATTACTCCAGTTTTTCAGTTCGTAGGTCAGTAGTTTCATGGCAATCTGCTCATCGTGTTTATAGGACTGATCCAAAAGTTCAACAGCCAGCTGGCCAAAATCTCTGGAAAATGCAAGATAAGTCCAGTGAAGTCTGATTTAGAAATCAGTGTTTGCTTGCATTTAGGGTTTTAATTCCATTCACAGGGGGTCATGTTTTTCCACACACATGTACAATGACAAGAACAACCAAGTCTCAAGCTTGATTTGGGACAGTCTACTAAAGTTCCACACAAATTTTTAGTGACCAGAGAGAACTTTAGACCGATAACATCTTAAGGCCAGTTTAGATGTATCATTAGATACCCCTTAATTTATGTGAGTAAATCCTGAAAATAACTTTGTGAATTAAAACTAGCTATTTTTTGAGAGAGAAGCTGAAGAAGTATGTGTTTTGTCAGAAAAATTGCAAGTCTTCTCCCTGCTAGGGTTGCCTTCAGATTCTGAGACCACGTTTCTGCTTGTTTACTGTTGATAAAATGGTTCCAAACGGGATTCTGTGAACCTGCATTCTAGAAATCAATTATACTTTACTAAAAGTAAAGCTTCTCAGCAAGTCAGACAAGTCCCTATATCAAGCAGACATACTGTGCTCTCCATCTACTAACTTTGAGTTGTTGTCCAGATCCTGAGAGATGTCGTCCACCAGCTCACTCTCAGAAGACTCATGGGCCATTGACTTGTACAGTTTACAGGCGACAAGTGCCTTGGCCATGGTTTCCTCCCCTCGCTGCCAAAGGAAGAGTGCCATCTTTTGCCGTTTCATCAGCACCGCCCATACCATCAGTTCATGAAAGGGATACTGAAAGCGGCTGACTTCTGGGTCATCCACATCAATATCGATCTCTTCCTCCTTTTTCTTCTTCTTCTTCTTCCCTTTGGAGGGAGGTTCATCATCCTGGGAAGAAAAGAAGAAAAATTTTTAACAGCTTACCTGACAATGGCACCATGCACAGAACAAGTACTGAGAGGACATATTAATACTTAGAAGTTCTAAGTTGTTTTTGCTGTTTGCTACAATGGATGCTAATAGCGATAAAACTATGAAGAACATGGGACAGAGCATGCACTGGGTTAGCACACACAGCTTAGGATTTTATTCAGGGAACCATTTCTTGCATACTTAATTACAAGTCACCCATCTCGGATAAGTACAGCTGAACCCTATTGTACTGAAGGCATCACTTTACACTGCGTTGTAAGTAGAGCTCTACCGCATGTGTAATTGCACAAGTTGATTCGCAATGAATTAATATTTAATGAATTCCACTGCAGTGTCAATGGAGCTTTAACAAACCTGAATTCACTACGAGTAGGTTCCACTGTAATTTTTGATTTGATATGTCTGCATCTATTCCTGAAGAACAGTGCTGCATATCTTACAGGTATCAAAGCAGTTTTCAGACTGACATGCAGGTGGAGAGAGTGGCAACATGCAAATGGAAAAGACAGGCAGATAACATCCTTAAGAACAGCAAGATACTAAAGGGAGTCTTCACCTTTGAATAAGCAATCTCCTCTTATGTATGCAGTGCAAACGGAAGGTATAAATATCCCATTTCTTAAAGGGATAGGGAGGATAGGCCATTACTACAGGAACCAACATGGAAGTAACTGAAGGGAAGTACTGACAATGAAGCAGGATCCTGAAGGAAGAAAAGCCATGATTGGGAAAATTAGGGTTTAAATAATGTAGGAAGAACATTGTGTATATAGGTGTAGACAGAGCTCATCATATTGAAGATCTTGATTCCAATCTCAGAAGTGGATCACAAGTAAAGCTATTACCGTTCTACAAAATTAGTTCCTGTTCAAGCAAGCTTAGCATAATGCACTATTTTTTAACAAAATATGAACTTAAACCCAAATTCAGGGTTCAGCCTCACAACCCAGGTTTCCAAAGATGACTCTTCAGCTCACCAATTAAGTATGCATTTATCTTCCAGCTGTTTTAAGAACTGCAAGCGGTGACACCCGTCTCTTATGGAAAATTCAGGGGTCATTCATTGCACACACATGAAAAAAGCATTGAGCATCTCCAAAGTACAGGACATAAAATCTCAAATGGAAGACCAAGACTTAGATTCCCCCCCACACTCGAAAAATCAAATCGAAACAAAACCCTGGGTAAGAAAGACGAAGTTCTACAGAGTCTAAATTCCTGTTTTAGAGCTGCTAACACTGGAAATGAAAAAACCCCCAAACACCTGGAGTTGCATCAATTTACTGACCACTTCAGCAAAGGAAATGTTAATTTTTCTTTTCATCTTTTCTTTCTTTTGGAAGAAGGGAGTGGGCTACACCCACTGCCAAGTGGAGAGAACCCTTCAGTTTGTGCTACATAAAACATTTCTCACTGAAAGAAATCAGAAAATCAAAACGTGCATTCGTAGAAGCACTAAGCAACCTACATGTGATCAACGCTGATTAAAAAGGGTCACACCTCTGAAGGGCTGAGCTTTTGGCCTTGAGCCATTAGAAAATAGGAAGCTGATCAGAGAGATTAAACATAACCTGCACTTTCTCTGTTGAGAAGAAAGCTGCTTATCTGCTTGGGGAAATAGAGGCTTTGTGAGTGGGTATAGTTCATCTATGCTGTGTTCAAATACCACGACAGCATTAATAAAAGCATACTTCATCGGGAAATGTACTTAGCCTCTTTGTGTAAACGCTTTCCTGGTCTACGTTAATACTTTTTTCAGAAATAAATGCAACTACCTCTAAAACAGAGTGAAGTTTTAGGCACCATCCCAGACTTGGTTCTGATCAAGTCAAGATTTCTGCAGACACACAAATAATTGAGGCACGGGTTGGACCCAAAATTCTGGATCAGCTTAATTTACAAAGCATGGTGCCATCACAGTAGCAAGGATGTTTTGTAGTGGAGGGTAGCATCTAACATGCCTGAGCACCTTGTTTTGTCACTCCAGTTAAACGTTTTCTCTATGATAAAACCTCATTTGCGCATAAATTGTTACTTCATAGTTAAAGGGGATTCGACCATAAGTAGCACTGCTGGATCACATTGTCTTTTTTCACATCTGAATTATTGTATCTACAATACGTTCCAACATGGAATGTGTTATTACATAATGGTGCTAAAACCTGCCTGAGGACTACTGAGCAAAACTTTAAGCAGCTCTCAAGACCCTACCCATAAAAAAATGTCAGAAGTATTTCATAGGCTGTTTGCAAAATGGAAGATCCTGTCCAGCTGAAATTTACTTTAAGCCACAGTAATAGTGGAAAAGCAAAGAGCAAGAGCAGAACGGGACCAAGAAATGCTCTGATAAAAAACAGTATTGTACAATAAATCCAACTTACCTCCATCCCTAGTAGTTTAAGAGCTTTTGGCTGAATATTAAAAATAGAAAAGAAAATCAGTTAGATGGGAGGGAAAATTCAAAGACCAAACAATACCAAGGAAAAACACATTTTCATTTACAAATGTACAGTATTTATTATTAAACTTACTATTCTAAATAATTTTACCAATAATGGTACAATTAATGAATCTCCCTCTTAATTGTATTTGCAGGAAGGCAATGGGTTAGAAAATATTTTCCATCCTGGACTCAAGTGAAATATTTTGATTCAGATGGAAGAGTTAATTGAATCATTCAATAATACACTGCTTTGAGAATTAAAATCACCACATGGCCACCAAAGCTCAAAAAAAAAAGCGTTTATTCTAAGAAGCAAGATAAAGATACCCATAGGAAACAGTAAAAAAATATAATAGATCTTCAAACCTCTCACAATTTCCCGTTAAAAAAAAAATCCCTCTGTTCTATTGTGAAATCTCTGTTTTACAATTTATGCAAAAGGTTTGTTTGTTTGTTCCATCAGATAGTACTACACTATACAGGTACTACATATTGGCTACAGAATGCTACAGAGTGGCCTTCTGACCAGTTGTCGGGCTAGTTTCCTAGTGTGGGGCTTTCTGTAATTAGGCTAGGAAGCTTTACTTGACCTTCAAAGCTGAACCAAAAAAATAAATGAGCTAATGAAGAAAATTATTTTATTTGCTTAGAATAGACTTTTTAAGAAAGTAAAGGCCACGTTGGGTGTTCCCAGGATTGGTACGTGAGTATAAAATGCTTTACTGAGATTGCAGTGGCTTCCACAGGGTAAGATTTATGCTTAGAGCAGTTCTTTACAGGACTTACTGTAACAGGTTCATAGCTCTTCTGTATTCAGACTAAACTCTCTGCCTTACCCAAGTCAGGGCTACTGTTGGTTGCAATTACTTGATCAATAGGCCTACCTTGACCAATACAGCTTACAGTTATAAGAGAGCTAAAAGGTCCAGCTACAGCTCAAGTAGGAGTAAGTAAATATGCAAACACCACAGTTACAAATGCTTGGACTGTAAATTACTGAAATAGGACAAAATTCACCTCTAGATGAAAGTATTTACCACCCTTTTGGTCCTCCAGTCCTTTAACATAGATGTTTTACAGGTTCCTTATATAACTTGACTATCAGAGTTTCAACTTTGGTCTCGCAGTATTTCTTTAGAATTTAACATGCAGTGTTTCAGAAAGACAAAGGAAGAGAGTATGACTTATTTTTTACCATCAGCACAATGGCCACATCCAAAATGAACTTATTCTTACCCTCTTTGGTCCAAATAAATTATTATAAAGCGTCCGAAAACTTTTTCGAGTATAGTTGCAGCGATAAGCTCCACCCATGAGATATTCAAGTACAAGACCAATATCTATTAGGCTGATGTGATAATCTGGTGGAAGATTTCCCTATCAAAAAATCAAAAAAACCCCAAAGTAAGGACTTAGGATATGAAAATACAACATATATAAATTGCCTGACTAGACATACCATGTCATGTTTAAATCGGCATACAGGTATTATTTACAGCCACCCATTTCAGTCTCTGAATATTTATACAAAATTAATGATAACTTATTCACATAATGCAAATTTTGGGGGGCCAGATTTTTTTGTTTTGTTGTTGGCAGTATTTATAGTTAAGGACAAATTTTGATTTGATTTACTCATACAATATGTCAGTGTCCACATAAGTCCGAGTTGTTTGCAAGGGTTATATTGATGAAATTAAGTAACTTTGTACAGATTATCATTAATCCAGTATAAAAGAATGACTCCATTTCACGGTGAGTATCAGGCATACTTTACATTTTATGGAAACTTGTATTTCATTGTATTTCATCATAATATTATCTACAGAGTTAAGACTACAGTGCAGAACATGATTAGATTAATGTGCAGCCCAGAATAAAAAAAAAGGCAGACTATAATTTCCACTGTTACACTTAAAAACTCAATAGTGGTATTGACTCAGCTAGAACCATGAGCTGAAAACCGTGCTTCATTGTTCAAGCTACATCCTACAACAATAACTGATTCTACAGCACCACTGAGCAGTTGCTATGATGAAACAACTATATCCTAAGCAAACACATCACCTCCATGTTAACCCAACCGAATCCCCGAGACTGCCGCTGAATGAGTGAGCCATGAAAATACAATGAAAAGGAGAGACAGACAGAAAGCAGAATGCAGAAGGGCATTAGTAACACTCAAAAAGACAAAC
The DNA here is from genome assembly GCF_000708025.1 of Charadrius vociferus. Classification (NCBI taxonomy): domain Eukaryota; kingdom Metazoa; phylum Chordata; class Aves; order Charadriiformes; family Charadriidae; genus Charadrius; species Charadrius vociferus. The sequence goes on from NW_009648526.1 coordinate 4,956,701, forward strand.
ACCAAATGAGAAAAGTGTTAAAACCATGAAGCAGGTCAATATGAATTACACATTAACACAGTACTGCATTATTCCCACATCTAAACCACCTGGGAATAAATGGGAGTTTTCCTTGCAAAAGGGAATACAAGGTATTTCAGGTAGCTAAATTTTACTGAATAAAAGATCCAAAACCTCAAAGAGAGCAAATAAAGCAACAAATCCTATAATGAACCTCTTCACATATAATGAACGAATTTACATGTAGCAGAAACAAATGAGTAACAAATTTAGGACTTGTAGCACTGAGAAACGGAACAGATTTTTCTCCCAGGTAAAAGTAGGATTGCTCAGGAGAAAAATAACTAAAAAACACACAAGGAAATAAACAAAAGGGATCAAATTCTGTGCTTGTGAGTGGGGCTTCCAGTTAACCTAGCAGGCTTTTCCTTCCACCCCACTGTTGTAACGCTGCCCTGGGAGCTTCTTGTAGAGAAGAAACGGTATCAACCTAAATCTCAAATGATGTATTACACTACTAGGAGCTTAACTTTACAGCCATACCTGATTTAAACTGCCATCACTGTTTGTCACAAGAAGTATTAACTTCCCTTTTCTTAACAGGTAACATCTAATTTCAACTGTCTGCTTTCCCCCATGCTACGCTTGCTTTTACTGTTGACTCACATGGTTAATGCAATCATGCAAACGTAATGCTGCTGTTAGTTAAGCTTACCTTTTTCACATCTCTGACTAGCAAATGCAGCGTATTTGGTGGACCCAACCTCTGAAACAAAAATCATTCACAGTGCATTAGAGCTTCAATTCTTCAGATTTTTTTTCAAGCACAAATGTAATTAACCATCTGACACTGTAAGCAGAACTTGAGGCAAGCGTGTGCCGTCACACTCTGCAGGGGTGAAAAGAAGGAACTGAGCTACAATGATGAACACATTTCTACCAAGAGCTGTGTAACCCCTTTCTTATAATCTTTTACGTGGTGATTCAAGTCACAGCAGCATGTGGTATTGTCTGAACTTGTACTTGCTGCAGGAGCAATAAAGGGACCGGAGGACTAGACTGAGGTTATATGTTGTATGAATGCTGCCCTGGACTACCTGCCACTTAAATGATGGGAAGGAAGTCTTGAAATAGTTATGTTTCTGATGAATTTTCTCTGGGTTGGGTCGGGGAGAATTTGAATAAAAAAGCATGATGTTCTATGGTTTTGGGAAAAACATTTTTCTTTGCTGGGCCACAAGGAAAAATGATACTGACTTCTGCAATGTGTTAAGAATAAACGTTGCTGTGTATGTACTTTGCCAAATTTATATGGCTTTTTTCAATAATATTGAAGTACACAGACATGAAAAGTAATTGAGATTAAAAGTAAATCACCGCTACTGGCTGGTATTAAATTTTTACTATCTACATTAGTTCTTTAAGTGTTCTGAATGTGCATTTTAAATATACCACTATATTTACATGAAAAACTGTAACAGCTTCTGAAATCTGCTATAGGCTTATGAATTTGGAATGTGCATATCTAGCAAAAAAACAGGACACTATATGTAGTAGCAATGGCTCCCTTTACTGCTATCCAACTCCTGTGTTTTGTCAGGGTTCAGAGGTTTTTGGAAAAACAAACATATCTCAGGAGAGGAAGAAAAAGGACGCCCCTGTTAAACAGAGTAGGAGAGATATCACAGGGCATTTTATTATTTCTGCTCACTCACAGTATTATAAAGTTCTTCCAGTCGAGGAATAGTGAGGAAGTGCTGCATGTTCACTCCATTCTCAATAAGTAGTTTCACAAAGTCCACTCGATCCAGAACCAGTGCATCCAGCATAGCCTGCTCCAGGGAATTCACCTGAATTGCAGAATGGAGAATGTGAGACTACATGAGCACAGAAGAGCTGGCTGGCCAGCAACCACAAACATTTTCATTACTTAGGATGTTCAAAAGTTCCCAAATATGTTGATTAACCTGTAAGTGAAAAGCGTTTTACAAAATGACGTTTTATCCATGTGCAAATCAATACAGACGGTAGAGTTTTCCCATGAGGTCTTGGGCGAGAGGATAGCAGTGAAAGAAACCTTTAGCAATACACCTGTAGCTTTCAATCATTTTGCTTAGTATTTTTAACTCAATGAGGCATACCATACTTGACACGTTACGTGAAAAACAGACTTACTTGCTGAACATGACAGGAACAAGTTAAAATTTAAGAAAAATGCATTGTATACTTTTAAGAGGCTGATTAAATTTACCCTGATAACTCGCGTATGTATCGTCCACTCATACTGCTGCCTCACAGAGAAAAGGCAACATATAGTGCCAGAAGACTCAAATCATTTGGGAAGAAGCACTTCCTCTTCCTTCACAAACTTAGCTTTGCCTTTGGAAAATGTTGATCAGACGCCTAATGGATCTTCTCTTAATATGGTCTAAGAGGTTAAAACCCAGTAGAAGCGGGGAAGCCCCCCTGAGCAGCAATCCCCTTGACACACAAACTTTCATCCAGCCAACAGAGCAACCTAACATACTGCAACTGGAAAATGAAGCTTTTAGAAACGGAGATGGTGAAACTGCCTTGACTGGATGACATGTACAAGGAAGGATGAAGATGTTCACTGGTATTCTTATTTTCTTCTAACAAGTGCAGGGAAGAAGATGTAGCAGATAAGCACTGACTTGTACTGTTGTGGTATGGCTGCATGTGGTGCATACGGGATGACAGCGTGATTCCTGGCTCAAAGACTGAACAGCATCCCTGCAGAATCTACTGCTGACCTTGTGAGAATGTGCAAATGAGCATTCTGTAGAATGAAAATGTCTATTTTCTCTCTTTGTCCCCCAGGATGAAGAAAAATTGAATCCTTCAACAGTTTTAATACAAATACTTTCATCTCACCCAGTTCAGGAGTTCAATCTTTCTCGGGTCTGTTTCTTCTTCTGGCTCTTCTTTTCCTTTTCCTCCTTTTTTTTTCCCTTTTCCTTTCCCTCTGGCTGCTTTAGTCTGAGCTGCTGGAGATTTCTTTTCCTTCTCAGGACCTGTACCATCAGGAGCTGTAAGGCTTCCTAAAGGCTGTATTTAATAATGCAATAGAAGTATTAGAAATTTAACTGATTGTACAGTGACTATTTCATTGAATACACTCCTATTGGACTTGCTCCCCAGTCACCACTTCTCACATGCAGTCAACTAAAAATGATAATTTCCTTAAGTATAAGGACCTTTTTGCATAGCCACAGATTTTCACTTTTTAAAAAGCTGTTATGTCTAATGTAGTCAGTAACACTGGAAGTCAAAGTAGTGAAGTAGGTAGACTGGAGGATTTAGCTTGCAAAATAAAATCAGTGCGAGAGGACTGGGAAGAGACACTACTCCATTTTCTGACATTGCAGGTTCTTTGCTATCAGTGAAAGCAACAGTTGTCAAAATAAATAGCAACAAGCAGGATAAGGAGCTGGACAGAAAGAGCTTAACAAGAACGTTGCATGATGCCTAATAGCATCCATACTGCAAAGGCAGAAAGGAGAGGAAAGAGAGCCACTCGCTGGTTCATTTATATTCTGCAGACAATACTTCTGTGTATACTACTTTAGACACATTTACTCTCCCCCTTTCCAACCTATCTACCCAACACAGGCAAGCATACATGCAAATAACTAGACACTGCTTGTCTGTGATTTGGAGGCTTGACCTCCTGCAGCTAATGCTTAGGTTATATGAGGTCCATGAACATGTAAACTGGATTCCAACTACCCATGCTCTGCACAGAGAACTGCAGAACCAAGGCCTCAACAAGGCTTGTTTTCTGTGGTTTTGTTCACCTTGAAAATCTTCTCTGCCTAGCTACCACGAATCCATTCGTAAGCCTGGACAAAACTGCAACTGCCAGCTTTCAGCAGATGCTAGTCTGAAAGCAATTTTTATGAATCTGAAAGGACAGTGAATTGCAATTGGCTGATACTGTTTCCACAAATTGTCACAGAGTACGAGTATGAAATAGGCGAAAGCAGTAACTGTTTTCATTTGCTAGGTGGTACCTCTGAATCTAACCACAATAATATGGAGATTGGAATACACTATCCAAATAGATGTTTTATAGTCATAATACTTCATAATCTCTCTGTATAAGCATTTTAATGAACCTTGAATATTGGAAACATCTCGTTACAATAAGTGAAGAAATAAAACGGCATATGCAGCAACATTTGTTTAAATTTAATTATATGGGCTTCCAAATGAAATATATCTCACCATTATGTACAGCGTGCACACGAATAGTGTTCCTTTGAGTGTCATTTTATTGCACAGTTTCAGGAAAGACATCTAATTTAAAAAAAAATAGATAATTCTTGCACTTGATTCTTAGTGCCTCTTTTAGTCTGGTTTCCTCGTGATACTTTATAGTAATGCAATACCAGACGGTTCACCCAGTAGAACAAAAAGCATCAATACAGCGAGACATGAAAGTGGAGGTTTTTAGTTACACAGATGAACAAAGGAACTGCAGTGTTTCACCACTGACTTCAACTAGTGCAGCATCAAACTCCAATAATTTGAGAAAGAAAATCCAGTTTCAGGACCTAAAGCTTTACTGAAGATCTCCTTCTTGGTTCATTTGCACAGCTCTGCCTGCCAGAGGCCTGTTTTCTGCAATGGTTTCTTCGGGTCATCAGGATTTTGCTCCATTAATCCAAACAAATTTTCACAGCTGTTAATGAAGTGAGCAACACAATTCCTTCTAAGCAGCTCTGGGAATTTCCTTGCTTTGCTTCCCATACTAAAATTGGTAGCTGGAGACCTTGCCAACTGCTAGCTTACATCAACGACAGACAGTCAGAAGTCTTGGCAATGCTAGTGCATCACACAAGTTCACATGGGGGGACCAGGACTGCTACTGTACAGCTCTATGTAAGGCCACAGATTGTTTCCAGTAAATGTTTTTTGGGGTTTTTTTTGCTTTCAAATCCCAGGAGGAATCTTAAATAAGGTTATTTTTATGCTTGTCATGAAATTGCTTTTGTTTCTTTCACCAAGTTTAAATTATTGCTAAATATTTGAAAATGGCAGTACAAGAAAATTTCAAAATAGTTCATTCTTAATGAGACATCCTACATCAGATCAGCATAAAACAGAACTCAACAATGTTTCTCCTGCCAACTAAATCCAACAAAATCCAACAAAATAGTGTGAATATTCCACCACTTATTTTAAATTGTTAACAAACAGTATGACTAGGAAAACTTTGTCTTACTGGCCAGTGGTGTCCGAAGACAAAGATTTGGCTGCGTGCAATGTCTACACGATTCCAGGCCAAAGCCAAGCTGAGCTGGTCTGGAGCAGATGCATTGGTACCTAAAGAGAAACACACAGACCTTTAGTATTTTGTGCATGATGAAACAAGATTGGACAACCTTCTCCAAGAAGCATTCACTTCTCCAAGAACTAGAAAATAGCAAGCCTGGCTCCGTGTCATACTGCCACTAGAAGAATTCTACCACCAAGAACTGTTTTCATCAAATCTATTTAGAGCATCTTCTATTTAACCCCATAATCCTAATTTAAAAACGATTATCCAGATTCGCTCTTTTTTTTTCCTTGAAGTGCCCACGTTGACTTTATATTCTGATGCTAAAGAAAGACATTCAACTGTTCTAAAAGACCCCTCCTCTCAGCTCCTCTGGCTGATGTTGCAGGTAAGAGTATAATAATTCCTCTCTTTATGTCTAAGCTCTGGGGACTCCAGTGATCCCCTATTGAGTCCATATCAACTACTATATACCTGCCGACAGAAAACAGTTGTTTCAGCAAACATAAACTCCAAATAAATATGGAACTGATCCTAAATTTTGCCCTAAGGCTTAAAAAGCACAATCTGAGATCGGAAAAAATCCAGATCCGTCTTTTAATCTTCCCACCTTTTTTTCTAACTTTATTAATAAATGCTAGAACTGCAATAAAATGTGTTGAAGTATCAGTAGTATAGTTGTTGCAGCATTCCCATCCCAGGCTTTCAGGTGAGGAAAGCACACAAAACTTCCAGTCTAGATTTTACACTTCAAGCTAATCTGAACCTCAAACCAAGCACATCTGGGTTACTTGGCAGAATCCAACTGAATAAATCAAAGACTTAAACATCAAGAGTGGACCTGTGCATCAAGAGTGCACAGGACTGTCTTCTTGGGATCAATTTCTGCATCCTTCCTAACCGCCTGCAATACCCACCTTTGAGGAGAGCAGTTAAGATAGACATCTCAATGTCCTGTTGCCCTTCAGACCCCATGCGGAACACAGTAATCTAAAGGACGGCACAAAACCAAACACGCAAAATTACAACACATGAAAGAGAGAGACTAAACATGTAGATACAAAAAAGAGCAGAATGGTGAAGCTTTATTATTTTTTAAGACTTGATATTTTTCAAAAAATACAGTTCCTCTAAATTTTTCTTTGAAATCTAATTTTCACAAAAGCTTTTAATTAAATTCTTTCAATAGTTATCCTAAAATATGCCTGCATTGGTAAATGTAACAAACTTTTGCAGCTGGATTAATCCTTACAAAATTTAGTTCTGGCAAAGGTATTTAAAGGTATGTTCCTAAAAATCAAAATTGCATAATCTGGCTTTTATGAACCCAAGAACTATATAGTATCAAAATCTGATCAAAAATCAAGGAATCATAGAATGGTTTAGGTTGGAAAGGACCTTGAAGATCATCAAGTTCCAACCCCGCTGCCATGGGCAGGGACACCTCCCACTAGACCAGGTTGCCCAAGGCCACGTCCAGCCTGGCCTTGAACACCTCCAGGGATGGGGCCTCAACAACCCTGGAACAGAGAGAAAACTAAAATGGACCTTCTCTTCTTGCAGAAACCCCTCCCACACTAAAGGGAATTCAGCATCAGATGTAATGAACCTTGGAGAGAAAAGCACTGGAGAGAATGGAGGAAGAAGGGAAACACAATTAGGAGAAGAGACTTCTATGATACTATACAGGAGACAGGAAACTACTTGTTGGCATTTCAATATTTAGTTGTTATCTTGATATGTACAGATACGTAAGCAAGCACTTCCTTGGCAGCTGAGATCCACATTAAGAATTAAGTCAGAGGCGTAAGCCATTGCCCAGGATACTCTCTGGAAAAAGGCCAGCTTTTTGGACAGCATGGAGAATATGCAACTGGTAGAAAGCCTGCAAACAACCTGGAAATTGCTTGACACAGTTTCCCATCCCAGCCCTACGTCATTTTAATTGTCATAGGACACCTTCCTGAAAGGCATTGAGAATGGCTTTGTAGATTTATTCTGAGAGCCAAGGATCATGGTTTTTCCTGTCTTGACTCAGCCAAAATCCCCTAACTTCACTATATATTTTGTACAAGCTTTTACTTGTGAGTGGCGAGGCTCCTATGGGCATGTCTGTGGCAGAGAATATACAACAGTACAGCTGGCATTATACTTTAAGAGGTAATTTTACTTAACGCTTGAAACATTTCAAAATTAATTTTAGTGTCCATCTTTCCAAAGCAGGAGAAAGAAAAAATAGCATCATAATTAAACTTCTTAATAATGTAAACTTTCTTTATGTTCAAAATTCTTTGCTGGCCACCTTTCTGTGCATGTGAATTTGTGCTGAAAAGGTGAACAGGACATCTCAGAGAATCAGAGTTCATTCAGTGGACATAATGAACTGGTTTCTGGAGGTTCTTTGTGGAGGTTCTGTAAGGAATGCTACATTCAGTTTATTGTTTATTTACAATTTTAAGAGAAAAGTTTCACATCAGCTATTGGAGACAGTATTAAACTTGGGAAGACCAGAGTTTAAAGTTTGTCTCCAAGCTGACCAAAGACAGAAAGTGTGGGATCTGTGGAAGGAAAACAGACTTAGTTTTAAGGGAGCATGAAACACCATTTTACTAAGAACTCCGAAAAAACTCCCTCTTTTCTCAGCCTCGTGAGAGAAGTTTCATCTGGCATTCAAATAGTTTCTTTATAGCTGCTCCTGTTATAGGTGTCCCTTAGCGAGACAATTAGGCATCCTGAAGAACAAAACTGCCCCACATTCATGCTTAGATTCAATAGCAGTTTGGTTATCTGATTCCCTACACACAGTCTGAGGAGAAGGCTGTGGTAGTTCTCTCTTGTTTCTATCTAATGGAAATAGGCAAGTTTAGCAAAAAAGATAAAAATATCAGCCATACCAGTTCCAGCTGTAATTAAAAAAAAAACACCAAAAAATCCATCAGACTGTTCACCTGCTATTCAAACAGCTGCTTAGGATTTGCATGAAAGAGAGAAATGGCATTATACCAGGACTCAAGGGAGAGGTCATATTCACAAAAATTCAGTAAGACAATTAGTCAAAGGAAAACACTCAAAGATTCATTCTGCCTGCAAAGGCACAGTGAACACAATTTCAAGACACTGTTCACAGACAACAGTTGTGAATGTTAAAGATTTTATTTTCCTCAGCACATTTTTCTCTGCAGCAGGGACATGGCAGAGTGGTACAGTACAGAGATTAGGCCTGCAACAAGCCAGGATCAAGCAAGGCTTCAAGAACACTTAATGTTTCAATTTCTTATGAAAGACCTGAATAGCACATTTTACTGGAATGAAAGGCTGTTAAAAGTAACTACATCAGAAGACCAAAACTGTGCTGATGCACTCTGAATGCTTATTGCCCCTAGGAACCCTTATCTTTCCTCTACTTTTGCAGTTGATCCTGGTTTTAGTGCATTTATCTCAGTGTCTTAGTCTGCCTTGCGGAAGTCCTTGAAAGAAGACTCCTATCGACTTACACAGGAGAAGAATCTGAAATTGGTTTTAGAAGCTTTCCAGAAGACGAAATCCCTTTCTTGGTCTATGCTTATGAATGAATGATTGTGTATATTTAATATGGGGGGGGGGGGAAAGGTTAAAATATAACCCTGGGAGAACGGCACTTGAAAGTACTCTATAAAGTTTGGTCATAGAAATTATCTTTGTGAACTTCTTTTAGGACACTTACAAGTTCTTTCTTTTTCATGCACTCCATAAGAATGATGAACAGCTGATGAGCTTGATTCCTGTTGTAGTTAAAAGTTTTCTGGATGGTAACTAGAAGCTGGTCCCTAAGGGATTCACTTATTATCCTAAATGAAAAATGAGACATAAAAGATGACATTGACAGGATTAATATATACTCAGAAGGCCTGCTTTTTGAGAAACTATTTTTCATCCACCAGTGCAATGACTTCATTTTGCAAATAAATGAAAACACACAGCATCTTTCATTCGGTACAGGTAAGGAGTTCATGCAGAGTTAACAGTAATCAGGAAATTCATACCCAGATTGGCTCTTATGCACCTCAGTACCTCAGCATTGATTTAAAAACTGGCAGGGAATTCGAATTATCCTTTCACCCTGGAATATAATACAGGTAGCGCTTACTCCTGTTATGTATTATAGAGATACTTTTGTTAAGAAGTTCAGTCGTCAGGATTTCAGCAGTACACCTTACAGAACCACTACCTTTGCCTCTACATGTTGCCAGACCCTTTGCATAGAGCTAAAAAACCAAAAATATTTCACACTTCTGATATGTCACCTTGGTTATCTTGGTTACCCTCGTAAACAGAGAATTTAAACCGCTAGCGTATCTGAAACTTTGTAACATCCAACTGAGAAACAAACCAAAAGACGGTTAAAGAAATTAGATCGAAAACATTCTAGAAAGGTCAGAAATGCTTGATCTGTCAAAGCAATACGAAACAGAGTCCTTCAATCTTCATCCTTTCCTAATAAAACACATATATTTTCAGATGATGGCAAACATTACCATCAGGCATTCAAAGCAGCGAGACAGCTGAGCCTGCAAAGTGCAGTAAAATTCGAAGTTCATTGTAAGAAAATGATTCTTTGAGACAGCAGGGCTGACAAAAAATTCTCGTTACAGACCTGTCTCACCAGGTGAACACATTTATCTCATAATTATTGGAGAGGAAAATTGGATACTGCATCATATGTGCTGGGAGAAAAAGTCATGCAGTGAGCAGATCTCAGACTGATCCTGATAAGCTCTTTCAATTACTTATGAGCTGATAAGAAGGATGAATAAGAAAGAAAAAAAAAAAAAGAAGGACAGTTTGATCTAAGGAGGCTTGGCTGACAGAAAGGAAAAGGAAGTGGCTGAATCACAAATACTGTTGGTAGGATTAATTATGTACTATGTGTAAACCTCAAAAAAATCCAGCAGCACAGCTGCTCTCCCAATTCAGCAAATAACATCAGCCCTGCTTGGCAATACTAGTTGTCTGCTTAATATTTAATCCAAGATAAGCTCCAACTTCAGTCAAGGAAACAGGCGATTTCTCCAGTGCAAGACAGGTGTGCCATACCCTAATCAAGACAATATACTAGGTTTTTGCCTGAATTTGGCTACTAGAGATAAAATCCTGGTATTAACAATGACAATGGGGAATGCACATTACTTGACGGGGAGAAGCAGTATTTTAAATTAAAAATGTAATACTCTGCTTCCACTTGAAGTATTCGTCAGGACAAATCTTTTCCTTTGCAGAGCAGATGAGCTTTATGCTGCTAGTATAGGCTTTGCATCTTCTTTACTCTAAGCATACTTTCTATCAAACAAAAGAGCAGATAAACAACCATAAAAATAAAAGATTCCAGCAAACATTGGATTAGGAGTGACCTTTACAGATTCATTTGTGCAACTGACAGCAGGGCTGTGGAGCGGAATGCTCCAAATATTCTCCACTCTGTTCACGACATTAGGCAGCACCACCTTGAAGAACCATCATAGATGCAAGAAATAGTAAGAGAATGGAAGGAAGCCCCACATTTTTTCAGCTGAAAATGAATGAAAGCAAGGCATATAGTCCTACATTGTCCATCCAAACAAGACAAAGCTTTGGTGAAAATCTCAAAATCTTACCCTCCTTCTTCTGAATACTTGTGTGCAAATGACAGAATATCTGATGCTCGTCCACTACCATCGCATATCACGACAGGGAGAGGCGGTTCTTCTCGTAGACACTCTAAGACAATGGAGATCACGTTGGGACCCCCTTCCACTATGAGCCCAACTACAGGAACACCTTGTCCCAGCCCTGCAAAAACCAGAGGAACAGAAACAAAAAAAGAAGTGTACATGAAACTTGGTTTAAGAGGTTGAGACATTATGAGTGGATGTGATTTCTGTGTTAAAGCGTCACTCCAAACCAGAGCAGTTAGGAAAAATGATGGCCGCTTCATGGCCGACACCAGGACAAATGTCTGTATGCTGCTTCCTAGCCCTGAAAGGAAAATAGTAAGATGTCTCTCTGCCCTTGCTTTTGCATGACCTCCTTACTGATAATTTATTCAATCACTGTTGGTGAACTGTTTGTAATCTCTTTTGACAGACAACATGTACAGATAAAACAGCAAACGTGATTCTCCTATTACTTCATTAGTTTCACTGTTACTTGGATGGCTCCCAGCTACTGTGTCTTTGATGCTTTAACTCTTCATTGGTTATCTACAGGAAGTCTTCAGTAAGGTCACATATACCTATGCTTTCTCCTAAGATAAAAATATGAAGTTAGTGTCTTTATCATGAGGCTGAAATGGCTGGCCGATGGAAGAGACGACAGCTGAGCATCCCTTTGCTGTCCCTGCCTCACTGTGATCTCCAGGCATAGGATGACAAAGGGAAGCCCACAGGTCACACGGTCTCAGTAGCCTTGGTCACAACATACATGGGGAAATGAAGGACAAAACATTACCTGAAGGCTGACTAATCCCACTATTATAACCACTGGAATTCAGTTCTTAATCTGTAAAATGACCAGCACTTTATAAAGAAGATGCACTTTTTTGTACAGCTGAGAACGCGTGAAGGAGTTTTTATTTTCAACCTTCATTCCTCTCTGAAGAACAGGAACAACATGCACAATAACAGTAGGAGCTTCCTGACATCCTCCTGTCAGTACACCCAAACTCTGATAAGAAGGAGTCACAGAGCATGGGCTAGCCTGTGTGTCCATGAAATCCTTAGTGATTCATGCTGAGATTTCCAGAAGAGGTGCCTGTGCTTGAAGTGATTAAAAAGAAACAAGACAATTCCCTGTATGTTGTTACCAGTAGGTGTACTGCAGCCCTTCACAGAACCCTAATTCCTGTGCGTATTCCCAATTTCATCCTTCTCATGACAAAAATCACCAGACACTACTTAAATGTGAACCAATATTCCCAGCCCCAGTGGTCTCAGAAGCAGTGATACAGAACATCTTGCCTCTGGGCCCTGACTTCCTTATCTTCCAAGCCAGGGCTCCCTTTACAACGTTACAACTCTCCCAGCACTTCTGCAGAAGACAAAGATGAATAAAGCACAACTAATGTTAGCTATTTGTAACGTCTGCGGGCCACAGTGCACATCCCTGTCTCCATGCTCAAAGGCAAGTGACATCATTTTGGTGAGTTCAATTTCTTAAGCTTACCACAGGCAAAAAGCAGTACTTAAAGACTTTCTAGAATGTTTAGATACCTTGTGGCTGCTCTCTAACTGTACCTTTCGGCTTTACCTGGCACTCTACTTCATTTTTCTGCTCTACACATAAGAGCACTTAAACCTTACTAGAAACTTTTGTAGCATTCAATGCAATTGTCATTCTGAATGTTTGTTTTTTCTGATTTATATGGGCCTACACAGGCTACAACGGCATCTGTAAGAAATCAAAAAGGCAACTGGCAGAACTGATGTCTATTCTCCAGTAGCTCTTAATTGAAGTGTGGATTCAAAGACTATTAACTTTTTCTGGACCATTTTTAATTAGGTGGTTGTTGTGGGTTGGTTTTTTTGTTTGTTTGTTTGTTTTTTTTAATTGCTGGAAAACCACAGCTACTAACATTTTTTATTAATTTAATCTTGAAAAAATACTTTTTTTTCCAAAGAATGTTAATGAAGAAATGTCTTTTAAAACTATTTTTTCTAAGTAATGACAAAATGAATTCTAGAAAGTTGTTTTAGAGAGGGTGTAACAACTGCCAGAAATTTTAAAACTGCACAAAACTAAATATGAAAGCACTGATGTGAAATTATCTTGATAATGGCTTGAAGATCGAAGACTTTTAAGTGTGATATTTCAAATGAAACAGATTCATGTAAAAGAGAAAATAAAAACGTTACTATGAGCATTTGGAATCAGAAACCGCTGAGCTGCACAGGATTCCTGTAAACAGGAACTGCACAAAATCACCCCATTCTGTGTATTAACTGATGCTTATTAATACTAGCTAGAAGGGCACAAATTCTTTACATTTCCCTTTTTCTCCTTGCTATTATTTACCAACTTTTCTTTCTCCCTTTATGCAATCCTTACTTTTCTGGGTTTTCCGTGCTGTTAGATGTGGGCTCTTTCACCACTTATCAGACAGCATATGCTCTAGTTTAGTCACACAGTCCTGATGAAACTCCTGCTAGAAAGAACTGGAAGAAGCATTTAATTCCAATACCTTGAAGTATTTCAAGTCCTTCTTCCCTCCCTTCCTCTAAGATGTTATGTTTACAGTTTGCCCCACTGGACTTACGTGTGTTGATTTTCTGGAGGGAAATGTGTTTTTCCAACTGACGTCGTAACTTGACTTCAGCTCCGTATTTACCTAGCGTACCATTGTCTGCCAGAATGAAGTGGGTATGGGAACTGTTGAGCACGGAGAGCTTGCTTAGAGGGTTTGACATTGTTTGGTAAACCCGTGTTACCTGTGTGTCAAAAGGATAGATGCACCTAGATGAGAACTAAGAACTAAAGGTGAAAATCCCCCCCACTGCCCAACAGAACCACATGCCTCGTGAGGAAACAAATCAACCAAATCTGTATTTTATAACCAAAAATAGAGAAAAATTAGAAACGGAGCTTGCTTTTACATTCAAAACTTAAACTCTTCACAGCAGTGTTTTCTTTGGAGGATGACAGTCACATCTGTGTACTCTCCTGCATGTTCCTCTAAGCTCATTAATGTAACTCATTAATGTACTCTCCTTGATCACACACTGTATTACATAATCCTCTCACTGCATTAGAAAATAGTCTCATTTGGAGTTCCTAGTAATTAATATGCCACTGCAGAGTACCCATCTACAATAAATGCCAGTCTTGTACACATAAAAGCCCTTACATGATTTACAGAAGTCTCATCATGACACAGTGGTTGGGACCTAAAACTGTCACCACAGAGAGGTCTCTATTACTGAAAGCAATGGAAAGCTCATCAGCTCCGTATTTACTTCAAGGTCACACATGACAACCTGAAAAATATATTTACACAGCTTTTCTTCGAGACATTTTTCAATTTCAGCTCTTAGGCATGCTTTAGAAACAGTGAAAATATCAATACTCCAAAAAGATGAAGTGTATTTTTTACACAGCTGACATTGCTAATTACACAGGAGTTTCCTTAAAGACTTACATCTTTTCCTATCAGATCTTCCTTGTTTTCTACAATACCCCACGGTGCAATTCCTATGGCACATATTCGTCCTCTGGATTTGGAAGAATGATCTTTCAAGGCATCTCCCACATGACGAATGACACCTATAGGCACAATTAATTTAATTCATTTTCGGCACTTTTGAGAAATCATTAAACAATAGAATTTTCTTCTTGCCTCTCATGGAGCTACCTGCTTTTCTGGATTGCGTTCACTACCAAACTGCTATCCCTACTTCATAATAGAACATGCAATACAGACAAACCCACGCTTTTATTTTGTGATAGTTGCGCATAAATCCCTTTGCCTTTTCACATCCTCATTCTGAACTCAACAAAGTCTTTGAAAGACTGACCCAGTTACTTAACTTGCCACAATGTAATCTGTACCACTGTCTGGAATTATATTATTCACTGTACACAATGCTAAATACATACGGAATGCTATCACTGGGCTCTGAGCAACCAAGAAAACCTAACCCTATAGTTATCCAAGAAGCACTTTTCACTTAAAAATTATTCTCAATAGCCATCAACACCTTCCGTTAAAGACTTTTGTTGTAAAATGAAAGTAAAATGAATGCATTCTTATTGTACATAGTATTCTGAGATATAACTTGATGTAAAGATTTATTTCAGCTAAATAAAGATATTGTTATAGAAATATTACAATGAAAGCATGCACCTGTTTTTTGAAGATCGCTCAGAATGGATATTAACATAAATTGATGTTAACATAAATTAAAAACCAGCTACTCAAAATGTAACAATATATAGGGAATCATCAAAACAGCCATTTTTCAACATGTCTTTCAAATTTTGGACATCGTATCAGATAATGTTTTTTTGACAGAATCCAGGAACAGTGCCAAAAACCTCCTGGTGGAGTTACGTGGAGTTGCTGTACAACTTATGTTTTAGATACGGTCAAAAAGGAAACCCAGAAACAGAACCGCTTCAGGTGGCCTCTGGTCTAGAGGAAAACGCAAACAGAAGATTGCAATGTTTGCAAGTAGAGACATTTACAACTGACTTCAGGTTTGTGTTTCAAGATTACTAATTTACAGTTATTCATTTAAAAAAAAACAACCTTATATAATTACAAGACAGAGCGTGCACGTGTGGTGGTGGGTAATCCCATGGAGAGAGTGACTCGGGGATATGCCATTTAAGGTGGATTATCAATTGATCACTAACTCTCAGAGAGACCACACAGCCTAAAGGCTAACTCAGTCCTTGGCTGCATGAACAGGGAAGTATCAAATGGAAGCAGAAAGGATGTTTTACTTCAGGGATTAAAAGCTTCACCAAGCACTTCAAAAATTGCAGCGTCCAAAATTCAAGAAGGCTGTTAAAAAACTAGAGAGTTCAAAGCAGAGGTGTGATAATGACTGAAGGACTGGAAAACATGCTTAGTGTGAGAGTTTTATGGAACTGAGCCTGTGCAGTTTGACAAAAGTGCTGCATATGAAAACATGCTCAGGAAATACACTTTTAATAACAGACAGATCTTTGTACAAAAAAACAGTAAGAATTTAAAGCTAAGCAAATTTGGCGCAGGAGATTTCGTAACTACAACGATAACCAACCACCGAAAAAAAAAAAAGTACTATAACTAGTGGCAGGTTCCTTGCTACTGAAACCAAGGATGGAATTTTTTTTTTCAGGGGAAACACCGAGTAATGCAAATCGATATTGACCCAGGAAAATGTTATGGTCTGGGCTGGGTAGGACATTAACACAAACAATTACAATGCTCCTTTTTTTGGTCTAGTGGCTAATGACTCATTCACGTAGACTTAAATTCTCTGCCTGTGGGAAAGATTACTGAGTGAACATCACTGAATTCTTAAGTAAACTAAAAGTGTTGGTAATTGCTTACCTGTACTAACACCTCCGGTGAAAATCCAAGCTCCTGTGGTCATGGCAGCCTTTATCAAACCTTTTCCAAACACTTGCTTTAATTTAGGTTGCATTTCAAAGTTCTGGAGGCCTCCATGGACAGAGATTAAGAGTTTGGGCAGTTCCAGTTGCCAGTCTTTCACCATGAGATGCAGCAGAGAATCTGGTTTAGTGTCATATGACACGCGGATATACTGCAAAGAGCAACGTGTAATATTATCACTCCAGCTGCTCTGTACATTGTCTATTGACTGAGCAAAGAATGGTTATAGTAAACCTTCCATCTTGAAGAAAACGCTTTACAATTTTTAAACAACACGTTATTAAATCTCCTACTGCTTGTAATTAGAAAAACTAGGTTGAAACCTTTCACTTTGCTATTGAGAATTTACCATTCACTTCATGAATTTCAGAAGCACCACTTTCCTCTCTTCACCTGCAAAACTGACTGCAATCAAGAGATCCATCATAAGTTCTTATTACAAATCTGCATTATTGGAAGCCACCTATTTAAAATGACTGGGAGGTGTTTTGTATTGTTCCTAAATCCTCTGGTTTGACTGCCAAAGAGAAGCAACAACCTTTATCATGAATAGGAGGCTTACGTTACTTTTTACCCCATTCACTGTTGATGTACAAACTTCTGCCTCCGAAGCAATGATTTGCATTCTTCTCCATTTAGTTCCACCATTGTGGTTTCTTTTGAATCTACTATCTATCAAAGAAAACTATGAAATAAGCTAGTGTTTATTTCTGCTGTAAAAACAAACAAAACAAACAAACCACGACTAACAAACCCCACCAACCTTTCCCACACATTCTGGGCAAGTTTTTGCAGTGTGGTTGTCTCGACTGGCAATCTCAGCAGGGAGATAAGAAAGCAAATGGGCAAAGAAACAAATCTAGGTTTGTATTTGTTCAGAAGACAGGCAAAACAGAAAGATTTTTTGCAGAAGCTTGACTTGCTGTTACTTCCACTGCTAAGAAAACTCAACAGTCCATTTTCCAGCTCTGTCAGGCCTCTGTATTTCAGGAAGGCAAGATAACTTTCTAGTTTTATTAGACTTCAAACCTTAGGAAAAAATCTGTATCCATGCTGGGTTATTTGGGTCACAAATCTAACACAAACAGATGGAATTTTGGGCATTAATAAATACAGCTGCCTTCTTAGCTGATATTCACTGACAGTAACTTCAATGAAACAGTTTCGTCAAGATATTACGAGGTGCTTACTAAATAGGTATCATTTTTCTCTTGCCTTTTCTCTGTCTTTCTCTTTTTGAGCATCTTGGCCACACCCTTCTGAGACAGCAAAGAGACCTCCTTTGATTTCAATGGATTATGCACGGAGCGAGCTGGAATCCTGACACATATATTTTAAGCTAACATACCAGATGAATACCTTAGAGTAGTCTATGCTCCTTACCATGGCCTTGTTTGAATGCCCTCCTCCCTGGAATTCAAGGTTTCCATAAGCATCAGTTGGGTATGTTTGGGTGTGTTTACTGACAGACCACTTCTCCGGCTGAGCTTCCACTTGCTTTGTTTCTTCTCCATTTTTATTAGCTGTTATACTCGGAGGAGGAGGAATATGTTGGTTAATGAGCTGGCCACAGCAGCACCTGTAAGTTAAAATTTGAAGTGACTTTGATTATAGTATCCAATATTGGACAGTCATTTAAAAAAAAGAATCAGATTTTCAACTGACCATGCCTTGCTCTACATGAATTACAGAAACACCTCTCCTAGGTCACATTCATTGTATTTGCCTACACACATATGCCAGAATTACTAGCCCACAGGTGTTTCTTAACAAGCAAAGATTAAAACTTTCACTTTATTTCCATAATACACTGGAAAGCTGTTGTAGGCTAAAGGACAGGGAGGGAGGAAGAATGCAGAACAGGAGCAGTAACTATCTGTTTCTTACTCAGAGGTGACAGCATGTGACAAACTTATGTTATACAAACAAGCTGGACCACCATTTAGCTAGCCTGCCCTGCTTTGAGGTAACCCATTGCTGCAGTAGTAGTAATATTAATATTTGGACTAACAATTCCAACCCCCCTGTATAGTATTGTCATTGGTAGCGTCATACCAACTGTGAAGAAC
Source organism: Charadrius vociferus (assembly GCF_000708025.1). NCBI lineage: Eukaryota > Metazoa > Chordata > Aves > Charadriiformes > Charadriidae > Charadrius > Charadrius vociferus. Next base: position 4,975,182 of record NW_009648526.1, read on the forward strand.
AGCATCACTTGTTTCACAGCACACATTATTGCATCCTTGTTGCATAAGTATGAACTTATGCTCTGGTTTGCAAAGCTAGGAACTAACAACTCTGCCTCTCCTGCTGCCCAGCCTTATCATCTCCGCATGACATGTTCCATGGCTCTGTACAGATTTGAGTACAAGCATATCTTGCACTTTTGTTCCCTTGTCAACTCCCTTTAAGAGCAGTGAGTAACCTGGGTCTCAGTTTCACACGTCTTAAGTCCAAATCAAGTCCAGCTTCTTCAGTATTAACCTTTTTTGTTGGCCAAAACAAAAATTCCAAATGTTACCTGTTAATGTCTTTGTTGTTGGCAATTACATAGATGCATTCTCTTTTTGAAAAGGTCTTCTCTATCCAAGCCTTTTGACCCTTAAAAGGGAGAAAAAATAAAAAGAAACATACAGAAATACTGCTGTGTGGCAGATATAGTAACATTTGCCTTCTATTTTCAGCTACTGTTTTTAAAAGCAAGCACTGAATTCATCAAATTACTTGTAAACACCAGATACATCTACTCACAAAGCAAGTAGGCGATGTGAATTTTCCATGACTTGGATAAAACTCAAACCTCGAAGGTGTGTAAAAACTTTTATGCGCAAATATGCTGGTCTTGAAGTTACAATGTTTATCTGAAGGTCTACCAAAAAATGCAGCTGCTTCTCCCTATTTTACTAAACAGTAAATGGACTCAAAGTAGTACAGAAAACCAGCATAAATTGGGTCATAAATAGATTAATCATATCTACTCCAAATAATACTTTAGTGTTGTTCTTTGTATGTAGAAATTGCTTCCCAAACACTTTCCCCGCTTGACTAACAATCTTCTCAAAACATTTTTTCCTGTTGTAAATCAAGTTCCTGTCATTCCTAAGGCACCTAACTCTTAAGGAGATGTGTCTCAGTAGGAGGCATTCCTTAAATTGAAAGAAGATTTGACAGAGAAAGTACAAACTCTACAGGCATGATGTATCTGTGAAACAGAAGGACAAAACAAGCTTAAAGACGAAATAAAATTGTGCTGGCCTATCATACTGTGTCTGCAAACCAGAAATTAGACCAAGCTCACATCTGTTTTAAAAAACAACGATATGCAGGCAAGCTAGAACAAAATCCCAGATCTGCGCAATGAGGTTGGAGTGTCTGTTGCAGAAGTGTAGTCCAGTTGAGTCTGGGAACACCGAAGAGAGTGAGCTCAGAAAGAGCCGCGGGCCAGTCTCCCATAGTTTCTTACTTCCAGACCCCAGGCCTTTTCTGTCCTGAACCATCAGCAAGGCAAATTACCATCGTGACTGCAATAATAAACCGACATTTAGTGGTGAATTTTAAAAAATGAATTCAAAAGCAGCCTTTTCATTTTAGAGGAATGAAAAATGTTAAAGAACACTCACGATTTGATGCCACTGATAACTTTGCCTTGCTGATGAAAGCTGCTTGTTCTGAGTTTGAATTAGGGAATTGTGTCTCACTTAATTTTTTAAGTAGCAAGCACATTTTCTATGTTTTGCTTTAGTTTCCTCTGTGGAAGTGAAATGAAATTTTTGCAGAGACAAAAGCTAAAAATGACTTGAGAACTATCAGGGTGCCTTCAACAAAAAAAAAGGGCCTTTGCTAGAGAAAGAACTAACAACCTTGCTGATCTCCTGACTTAAGAAAGTCAGCTGCAGATTTCTGATGGATGAATGCTCTGTCAGCCTGTCTGGTAACAGCTTCGAGACTGGACTAGCCCCCTAAGTGTTGCGCAGTCCGCAGCACGATGAATAGAGGGTGTGGTACTTCATCTTTTTTTCTTGCGTGAGGCAGAAGCTGTTTCTGAAGTTCCTTTGTTTGTTGACTTGTTAGTTCCTGTCTGGCTGCTTTGTTTCCTCCATTATGTCTGAAATTATAGGAGACTACTTGAAGTTCCCTCATTGCAAATAAATGCAAATAAACCGCAAACCCAAGATTCTACTTCATGAAAAAGCTGTCCATTATCTGTCCAGGCACATGAATGTTTGCCTCTTTTAGGTGCCTCTGAGCGAGAATGCCTTGCTGTCAGCAGTCTGGGAGATCCCGCACTTCTGCTCTCCACTCTGATATACTTACCTATCTACCAAGGCAGAACCACCTCATTTCACTTTAAAAGGAGTCGATTGGGAGCTCATAGCATGGCAGAGTGAGGAGAGTGAAGAACTCCTTACACAAAACTTCATGTAGCTTACAATGTTACCTGCTTCCTAAATGACAAGGCGTATATTGTAGGCATGGAGCATAATAAGCTTGATTATGTAGCAAACTTTGAAGGAAGAGAGTATTAAATTTAGTATCTAGAGGCTGTGCGACTTGGTCAGCTTTCCTGTCGCAACTCCATTTCTTCTTCAAATGAACCTAAAAAGCCTTTGTTCCCCGAAATATTTAAAAGGGTTTTTTTAATATGCCTTCTGACAAGGCTTTTATAAGTTGACAAGTTTTAGCCATAGTATTATTAGAAATAGAGCTCAGAAAATGCATTGAGTTTTAAAGCATCAGAGTCTAGTTATTGAGGTGCAGTTCTAGAAAAGTACAGAAGAAAACACCCGAGATGGAGACGTGTGAGGCTCTGTGATCTGCAGAAGCGGTTGGTTACATCAAACAAATGCTGTTTACCTGTTCAGAAACAGATTTTGCTAATTCACAGGTATTCAGGCTGTTCAAAACAGAGAGCCAAATAAAGTCTATTTCACTGGAATTGCACGAGCTTTTCAAAATTAATCTAAAACCACAGGGTGTCCAAATTCGCTGCTGTTTTACAACTATGTCCAATGTCGTTCCTTGTGCTTATACACACAATACTAGCGTATGACTTTGAATGTTATAAAATAAGCTTAACAGGAACCTGCTGCAGAGGTTACATAATTTATCTACTTTTTAAATTATGTATTTTAATTTTTAATTAATTTTAATAAATTTGGATTTTATTATTATTTCATATATCTTAAACATATTCACTTTTCTCCCCGAATAAAATTTTAGATTTCTGTGTGGTCTCTGATAACTCCTCGACCGAGTGACACAAACACCCAAATCAACCCCACAGCGAGGAAACACTCTTCAAAATATGAATGGTAACAGATGCTGCACATTTAACCGTTCTGTAGAGAATACTGGAAAACACAAGTCAGAAATATCAAAACCACTTGGATTTTTACACCATGTACTGCTTTACTTTATTCCTTGTAGCTTACCAAAGAACAGAGTCTCCTTTGCTATTTTGTGTGCTACGTTAAAAACAGTTAACTAACCACTGGATTAAGTCACAGACTTAGTATCTGTGTTTGGAAGGAAGCTTCTGCATCTTGGTATCTAAAACGAGCTCTACAATACAGCTGAGCTCTCAGCTGTGCAGTCAGTCTTAAAACCCCTCTCATAGGAAGTCTATTACCTACCACTACATTGAAAAAAACCTTACACACTCACACTTAAAAACCCGTTAGAAATCAGTCACTATAGGCACTACAGTTGGACAACACATCCTGCTCCACTGGCTTATTTTTCTGTGCTAATGAGAGGAAGGCAAAAGCAGGCATTACAGATCCGGGAAATAAAACCTCGGCACATTTGGTCCGCCTTTGAAGTTTCACTGCTTTTGTCTATTTAATCTGCTTAACCAAAGCTTCATTATAATCCAGTGCAAATACTTGAGCAGAAACATTCACTGTCAGAAGATGGGCACTTTCCCCACTTATTTGATACAGATTCTGTATATTTCTCTCTCTGGATTGAAATTTATTTGGTTTCTTGAGGAAAAATCTAAGTACACATACTGTCTCTTGTGAGTTTGAAAAAAAATCAGCACTTTTTAACAGCCGTGGCATGGATGAATTGTTAAAGGACTACGACAGATCAGCTACAGTTTTCAGACCAACAGGCAGTGGGAGTATTAGGCTGACAGACAAATAGTTGCTGCCAGCAAGATTATGGCACTGAAAAACACTGCACATTTTCCATTCACATCTAAGAAACACAAAAAAGCAAGATCCCAACTTGTTAACAGCAGTGAAATTCAAAGCTGCTTATTATGCCAAATCCTGATTGTACTAATCAGAATTTAATTTTGAAAAAACACATTTCAGATGTTCAGTGGCATATTTGTTCTCCTTCATGAAAACTGACAACAGGTCTCCTAAATTATGGTAAAACCAAAACAAAACCACTGCTGATTCTTGTTCTTCAGTCTAGAAATCAGTAAGTTGCTGACAAATAGTATTAATTGATAATGAGTTTATATTATTCCACCTTATGGATTTGTCAGTTCTCTTTAGCATGAAAAGAAGGTATACTCCTGCAGAAGGTCCTCCTATAGCAAGGAACGGAAATCAGTATTGTTGATTCGTAAATCATGAGTTAACAAAATCAATAGTCACCCTTCTAACATAGCCAGAAATAAACACAAGAACTAGTTCTACAAAGACCAGCTGTCCTTTGACTATCACGAACAAACTACACTATTTGCCGGGAAACACGCATATCTAGGGCTGCAGACATGCTGTAACTGAAGAGAAATTTTTTTTCTGACCACCACACACAGAAAATTCCAGGTTGCTGCTAAATTAACATTAAATTTTAAGTATTTCACTTCATACCTAACCAACCATTCAACAAACAAGTACCGGGCCTGAATTTCAGGCCATACCAAAACAGAGCCCTCAGCTTCACGCAGGAGCAGCAGGTGGGCTCTGGACCAACGCACCTCTGGTGAAAGTCCAGGGTGAGAATCAACACGGGAGAGCAAAGCCACTGGAAACATCATGCTACAAACTCTTACACACCACTGTGACACCAGAAGCTGTGAATTTCAGTTGTCATATACCCCTGCACGACAGCAGCAGTATTTAGTGTCTGTGAATAGTCATACTGATAAAACTACCACCAAAGGAAGTGAAAGAATTTGGGGGATGAAAGGCGGCAGGGATGACAGCTGTAGTGTCGTTGCAGAACATCCAAAGCCCAAACTCAACCAGACCTGAAGCCAACGCAGTCCGCCCTCTCAACTGCTGCGATTCCTGAAGAGAGATGCTCCATGCAACAGGGACACGCGTCTTGGCTGGATGGCTTGACATGCTAGACTTGTCGGTCGCAGGATAGCATGGGGCTCTGGCCTTATCTTGCAACTCAACAGCATCCGCTGCAGGACGGCTCCTTGGCACCTGGAGCCCTGCTGAAGAGCACAGGCTCCCCAGCTGTGGCACTCCAGCGAGGCTGTGCCTGCACCGGGCACAGCAGGTCAGCAGACAAGTGGGCACGCCAACAGCAGCGCTTGGTGCATGGAGCCACGGACGGGGATCAGATGCAGCAGACGGTGCCTGCCACACAGATGCGATGGGGGAGCCGGGAGGGGGCCAAATGAATCTATGTCATGCATAATGCAGAGTTTGACAAAGCTCTCGGGCTAAATCAAGCACAGAATAATACAGAAATGGAGCTGGCTGAGCAGCAGAGCTCACATCTGTGGAATCATACAAATTACTTTTACCAACATCTTGTTAAGATGTGGATTGATTATTGTCATTTATGGAAATATTCAGCTGTAACCTTGTTCACAGCATCTGACCAACGTTTTTTGGTAATTCTCCTTTAGCTTGCAGTATGCTGCGAAAGGCACTATCACCAGGGAAGTCAAATCTCAACTGTGTTGCCCAATTAGTTAATTAGAATGCTCTAAAGAATTAAACTAGGGTATTTGTGCCAGATTTGAGCAAAGAGATGTTTGCTTTGATGAGATACTGAGAGAAAGAAGTAACGTGGAGGTAGAACGAAATTCATACCGTGAGCTTGTGCATGATGTGTGCACAAGTCCGTTCACCATGTAAAGAAGCCCACAGATATTGTAAATGCCATGAAGGTAATCACATTCAGTTGCTGTTTCTTGAGGGAAACAAGTAAGAACTCTGCCCAATAAACAGCTGGGAGAAAAAAGAAATCATTCTATCAGCAGAATTCCTGTTATCTGGGACTTAAAAACTTATACTAGCAAGATTTTTATTTTGCGCTGCCTTTAAATGCAACATCCCAATTACACTACCCATCATTCTTCTTCACTTGGAAGGAACAGTTTTTCCAAGGGCCCAACTGAACAACCTTTCAGGCGATTAATTCTACCCAGAACAACTGCCCCCCAATCACAGTGTTCTTTCTTGGAGAAAAATACTCCAAACTGTGACAAATATTAACAGCCAATTTTGCAGCCATTCATGAACGTGTAAGATTTTACTGAAAAGCTGTTCATCACTAAGGAATACATGGCATAAAACCATAATGCTATTTTAAATTTGTGTTATGTCACTAAGGAGCCAGAGCCACGAACAATATCCCCAACTCCAGAACACAGTGAGAGCCTGTGAATCTAAACTAAATTTCCAAAACCCTAGTTCGCACAAGTTGTATCAAAAATAGTTATTTGTACAACTGATAATAGTTTTAGCAATTATTAGAACATGAAGTAACAAACAATATCCAACAGAAAGAGGATCTCTTCTATTGTTTGCGAATAGGTATACCATCAAGAAGTGATTTATAATGGTTGTAAGATTCTTTCAAGTAAAAGTCTATTTCCACAGGACAATTCTTATTCTCTTCCCACTGTACCTTTCATATGGTTCAATTTGAACCCATGTTCTCGTAGCAACCTTGTCAGGGAACCATCTGCTCTGTGGTTGAGACTAACACACAACAGGCAGGACGGCAGTGTCAGTAAGCAATGTTGTTACTTCAAATTAAGGCCAGAAATCATTCCCGCTGATGATGTGGAAACCAGTCAGTAGTGCTACGCTGCACAGAGTGCTGTAATGAGCTTTCATGCCTTCATTACACTTTGTGTGCCTGGCCTGCTGGTGTGGCACGCAGCAAATGTCTGCTGAAACAAGAGGAACAATTTTCTCTCCACATTCATTAACTTAGAGACACAATCTACAAAATGCTCTTTTCAAAGTTAACACAATTCTGCTGCATCTCTTAGAGATAAACAGCTCTTCCCCAGAGGCTTCGAGACGTGAAAACCAGCTCTAGTCTCAACACCACAGTAGACTTGGCTTGTTCTGACACGGCTGGATATAGCCAGCTCCAGCACAAAGTCCACGGAGGCACATCAGTAAAGTGTGCTGGGTGAGCTCGGACACCCTGCTGCGAGGTAGGCACAGCTGCTTGGGCACAGCTCACCTTTAATGTAACTATACAGCTACTGCAACTAAAAGAAAGCAACTGAACAACCATTTAGAGCATACAGCAGGACAGCTTGGGTCAGCGCTTGCCTACGGAGAACATACCTTGTGTAGTTTGGCAATGGAGGATTTTTTTTTGCATGGAATGCATAAAGAAACTCACTCACCAGGTTACACACCACACCTACCACATTTTAAGGCAGCAAAAGCCATTCCTGCCACAGCTCAGCCCCATCCCTTACTGTACTAAATTTCTTTCTAAGAAATGTTAACAATAATGTACAATCTCCATTTGTTACCTATTCCAGTTCTGTAATTAACCTGCCAAATCCTTCTCTTGCCTCTAGCCCTTCTGTTCTAGATGCTAGGAGATGAGGAACGCAAACACGTATCTGTTCCCAGCCTCCCTTCTGAGATCTGTTTTAGATTTTTTTCACCCCAAAACCTTCAGCCTGCAGACACTCCATATAGCCAGTTTTACTGCAAGATCTTAATGGGTGGTGAAGTTGTAACAAACGTGAACCAATATGCTACGGTGGGAAGTGTTGAGCAACTTTACGAGTAGTGGAGTTATCCCTGCCTACAAGTAACCATCCTTGAGAGGCCCAAGAAAGCAGAGAGGATGAGCAGGGAGAGACAGCAAGCAGCCTCTAGCGTGATTCCAGCCAAAGTAACCTGGTAATTATTAGTTTCTTCTGTAATATAATTTGTTAATAATTATTATTTGAAGATTAAAGGTGACCCTGGTATCTAGCTCTGACAAGGCTCAAGAATGATTTTTGTACTATAACAACTACCTGTCCTGTCTAACATAAAGATTCTTTGCTAGATGTGGAAGTTGGGACGCTCCCAGATTATATGCGTGTGGGACATTTCTCTTAAACCACTCTTAACTATGAGCCTGTAATACAGGCTGTTCTGACCTGAAATAGAAAAATGCTACTATCATGAAACCCCATGTGATTCAACACCCTCAGCAGCAGACCTTCCTTTGAGAAATTTGTCAATACTTATGAAATCATAACCAACATAACAAGGTGCTTCCCTCATTATAGAACTAAGCCTATGAATAGTTCTAACTAAAACTACTCACGTTCTTAATTCTGGTTATTTGTGGTTCAGAAAACTGTCAATAGATGTTAACTAGACATTCAAACAAAGACTAACCTGCACTTAGTGATGCAGATGCAAAAACCATTGAATTGGACTAGAATATTGCCTTTATCTGAGAGAGATCTGGGTCATTCGAGTCCACATTATTAAGAATAATGACTATTAAGAGTAGAAATGATCAAAAATGTGCTGTTTGGAAAAGAGGTTAAAATATACGCAGTTCTTTGATGTAAGAGGTTACAAGATACTAGTTCAGAGATAATTTCTATAAACTTCTGATGAGCTAGTTAAACATGCTGATTTTTTATAGATGATGTAATACTATGGTTTGAGACCTTATAATCATTTTTCTTTAAGAAATAGGGCAAACCAGGAACGGAAAACATTTTAAGAGAATGACTAATGTTGTGTGAGGTATTACTGATCTACGAGAATTTGCTCTAAATGTACAATTCTAATTAGTAGTACTTGAAGCGCAGAGCGCACTGAACAGGTAGCCTTGGAGAATTTATTATACTGACATTTTCAAAACATGGTGAAAGCCACTAGGTAAGGCATACTGCTAGGCACATTAATAAAACACACTTCAAAATTGCTACAAAGTAAAATTTCTACATTCACAATATAATACAATGTATGCGTATCTCAGAAGTCTCTAAAATCTGCAGATACTGAATAAATGTATTTTGAGAAAAGATTACATAAATATTAACTTCTGTCTTTTGCTTTCTGTAAATGTGCACTTTTTTTTTTGCAAATATACATGTAATATACTAGGTAGCCAATCTGTCCTTTAAGAAATTAACACTAGTTTGCAGTACATACACTTCTTCTGAAAGCAAGACTGTCCAGGTAGAATTGTGTTAAATAGTTCGAGCTGTTGAAAATTTGCAAATTGCTGTGGCTAATTTTACACTCAGTAAAGCAATTCTTTTCCAGGCATCAGCTAATACATAAGCATTAACAGAATATGCCATAATCGGCCGCATTTTATACCTTGTTGCTTTCTGTCATTTTCAAAAAAGAAAGAATTTCCAGCTAATTTAACTCTTGGGCTCAACTGAACTCAGGGTTCACACAAAATTACTCCTTATGATCTTTTAGAAATCATTATGAAAGCATTGGAACTCAAGGGTTAAATCACTTCCTGGAGACGCTAAAGATGTATGTTTAAAATGCTGTATTATATATACCTGAGAGTTGCCAACATTCATTGGGAACTTTTTGAAAACTCGAGTACAACTGAAACAATTACAAAGGGCAAGGGCAATGGGAGATTTCAAACAACTTTGTAGATAAAAACAGTTTTCAGAAAATTTGGTCAATCTTCTTTTCAGTCCTTACCCATCTAAAACCTCAAAGCTGTGAGTGAAAAGAATTAATAGGTGCCACAGAACCAGAAAACAGTATCTCCAGTGATGTTCCTGGGCTTTTTTTTCCATGGTGCACCACATTGTTCTTCTCTAAAGAGAGAGAAGAATACATCTAGCTTCAGCAGATGATAATACAATCCAGGAAACACAACACAGGAAATACTCTGCCTGTGCTGATATACAGTATCATTTAGAGTTATCAAATATTACACATAACTTACTATCATATTTGGCTTTAAACTGTTAGCTGCAGCCTACTGTTTGAATTAAAATGATAGTGGGGGAAAAATTATGATAAAGATTTCAGTTTTCTGGATTTAATCCATTATCAAAAATGGGGGAGAAAAATTTGAAAGCCTGAATTAGGGCAGTTAAAGGAGACTCGAATAGGCCAGCAGCTGTCTCCATGGCTGTGTCTATGGGTGTCTCTGGCTCGCTGGGGAATACAAGGATATGCCCTCTTGGAGCTACTGCTGCTCCGAGATGTCCCTCCTCAAGACCCCCACTGCACTGCAGCAGAAGGGCCAGGAATGACAGAGGAGTGCATGGGAGCATCGTCCTTTGAAGTTGTGATCTGAAGAGCTGGCGGTAACAAGGGCCAAACCTGAGCTTCCTTGGCTCCTCAATCGGAAATCGATTTGAAAGATCGGTCCATGAATAATCAGGGATCACAAGTAGACTGGATCTCAGTGAGGGCATTCTCATAGAGACTTCTCATCCCAGAGTCCAATATGCTTTATGGCAGAAATGCATTACTTCAAATGACAACAGCAGCACTGTTGATACAAATGTGATGGAACTGCTGACGTTTGTTCTAAGTCTTTCTTTGGGAAACCCCCTTTACTTGCAACCCTCAGTGGGGTAAGGAAAACCACCATAAATTATTCCCTTTTCTGTTCTAAGACTACCTGACCTACCATCAGACCTTGATAAACTCAACTAGAAACAAACACACACAGAAAGACACTTGCTTATCAGAAGGCTTGTTGCCAAAAGTGAACTCTGGAATATTTCTATACTGCTATTACTGAAAACAACCCCAAAACAAAGTAAAGTCCCAACCTACAAAACAAAAAAACCCCAAACTCCACCCCCATTTGCTGCAGAAGTAGCTCTAAACTAGCATTCAAAATACTGAAATTTGTAAGATACGTTTTCTCCTAATCTCTCTTTGCCAGCATTTCTACATCTTATATCGTACCCAAGCAATTTTCTAATTTTGAAATGTTTTAAGACACTTTTTTGGACTTGAAAACTCACTTTGTCTTCTTAAATAATTAGTACTTCAGGTTTCACGTCATTCAAAATAAATGAAAAATCTAGGAAGAAGTCTAATCAGAATACTGTCCTTTCAACTGAATTATCTTTCTCTAATCAATCGTAGGTCACTATACAGCACTTCAGCGCAAATTTCAATTATGCGTATTGATGCTAAGAAAGGTAGCAAAGCAGAAGATCATCAGGAATGAAATGAAAAATCATTTTAAATCATGTCCTACCTGCTTGTCACTGGAAGTGTTTCAGAGATTGGAAAGATGAATTACATCTAGAATAAATACATTGCATTTAACTCTGAGCTTCTGTCCCATCTTTCTGTTTATTGTTCAGACTTCTCATTCATCTTACTGTTAGGACTTCCAGTCTCTCTGAAGTTCATGAGAATTCCCAAGGAGATGGGTTTCCACCACTTTAAGAAGAGAATCTCATATGATAAGCATGTGAGCAGCTTCTTTGTTCAAACCAATCTCATGACTCCCTTTGAAGGTAATCCTTTAGAAGTCTCATGACCCATCTCCCTGCCCAGAGGGTATTTTCATCTCATGGTGGAACAAGGCACAACAAATCTACTTTGATAGTGCCCAAATCTCCAATTTGTTAAACCTCCTTTCCTCTCTTCAAACAGTGGACGTACTAGCTGTAAAAATGCCGGCACTGCAGAAAGGCTAAAGCAGGAGCTGAAACTTTTAATTTGAAGTATCCCCTCCCTTCTGCTAAAATATCAACGTTATTTGCATAATTGAGACAATTGGACATAATAGTCCTTTCAGGGGTCCTCATTAGATGTACAGCTCTACATTCTTTGAGAAGAAAAAAGAAGGAGGTCATACAGCATTAATTATATCTAATCCTTTTTAGAACAATTTGAAGTTGGGCAAAATGCTGTACTAAACCAGCTGAAGTCGTAAATAAGCCATTCATTTTGTAACTTTACATATCACATGCATTTTCATACCCTGTTGCTTTTGTCAATTTAATTAATTCCTTTGCTGTGAAGGACTTCTTTTGCATCTTCTCATACTTTAAAACTACCGACAGCAAAGGACACAGTGTGTTGCAGGTAGTTCTTTTTTCTGCTCTAACTTTCAAATATCTACCTTGTCTTGCTGTGCCGGGTGCCAACATAACACAGCAGGTGAGGGTAGCATCTAGAATCACATGTAATGATCACGCTAGAGCTAAAGGCAGTCTAACTCCTTGCTTCTGCTGCATTGCACTGTGCAGGCAAGTAACCTGCTGGACTCTAATCTTATTTCACCGTTCCTGTATCTCATCTCCAACGTACTGAACACATACCCATTTGTGATTGCCGAAGAAATATTTTGCAGACTTCAACTTCTGTCCTGCCCTAATTCCAAAGCATGCAGCTGAAACAGCTTCGATTTAGAACCAGACCCTGCTCTTCCTGAGGGGAAAAAATTCCTGCTAACTTCATGAGAAATAGCAATGGGGTATGGAAGAATTAGACATGCCTCTGGAAAACTACAATGCCAAAAAAATTCTGGATTTCATTTCTGTTTGAGGAAATGGTAAATTGTGAAAAAAGCAAGACACTAGTAAGAGAGCACGAAGTCAAAGAAAGTAAGCAACTACGTCCATTGTGGGACTCCATTAATAATGGAAATACAGAGCAT